>NW_006159715.1:1699097-1736364 GCF_000334495.1 Tupaia belangeri chinensis | reverse complement strand
GCTTAAAACTCACGCAGGGTGCGTGTGCGTGCGTGCCCAAGATCCCGAGAGGAGAATGGAGGAGAAGGGATTGCGGCGTGACCATCCCCCCTGGGGGGTGATTTCTCGCTTTCTGTCTCTATGTCTCTCTCTGTCTGTCTGGCGAGCGCACGCGTCCTACAGTGAAAATCTCTCCAAAAAAAAAAAAAAAAGTAAATATGCTCAAAATAGCAACACCACATTCTACCCTATTCCTGGAGAAACATTAGTCAATAACTCTGAACTCTTAAGTAGGCTTTGTTCCAGATTTTAATGTCATTTCTCAATTAGAATTATTAAAACAAGTACAGTTTTAAAAATCTCTGATTCTTTTTTCTTAAAAGACAGAGGTTGTTAAAGTTTAATGTTTATTTCTCTCTCTCTCTTGCGTCAGAGAGACAGAGAAAGTGTGCACACACCCAACAGAGTCCAGATGCCACAATCCACCCTCGCCTTTGGTTAGCCCCAGACCATGGGCACAGGTGTGCCTGGTATACTCAGGGAGTTCTCTAGATTTGAACCAGGAACCTTCCCAAATGGGATTGCCTCACAGCACATTGTATTTTATTGCGAGCCAGTGTCTGGCTCCTAAAATGAATCTTTGAAAGCTGAAACGATATGGGAGCTTTACAGCAAAACAATGATAAAAGATCAGGTAGTTTCCCATTTCAGTTCTAAACTTTATTTAACCTTTAATGCAACAAAAGTATTGCATATAAGCAATGAAAATATTAGGAAACCATATTATTGAAGTGATACTAATTTAACAAAACATAATGAAAAAGAAATATTTTTGATGGTTTCAATTATTTACGCTTGAGTCGATTGTCTAACCAAAGAAAAATACAGGTAGATGCAAGCAAGCCTTTGATGCGGCCCTTCAGAGAACTTTGGGGCATTCCCAAATATTTAAGAACTGTTTGTCTATTTTTACTTCAAAATTAACGGTTTCCATTCTTTCAAAGGCATAGATGATTCTCACAAGCTTCTTATTACCATGACTGTAATAATTGTTTTGATTTATAACAGTAAAAGAAAAAGAAAAACAGAGAAAGAATTTCGGATCTATTTTTTAACGCCACAGGGTGTGTACATACACGGGAGACAGAGAAAGAAAGCGCGAAAGCACACTTCCCACTGGCGCCTTGTCATGGTGCAATCCTTTTTCCTCTAATTCTTCACCCTGGGATCCTGGGCAGGGACGTGCTCAGAGTGTTTTTCAAGCTGGTGGGTCTGGGACTTGAACGCTGGTTGGCCATGTGGGATCCAGTTTTGTCTAACCACTGCAGTATGGGGCCAGTCCTATAAAGAAAAATCTTTTCTGTCTACTCGCTAAGCTGAAACAAAAGAGTTGGACTTGGGCTTGGGGAAAATAGAACCGTTCGGGGTGAGAGGCAGGCAGTGCATAGGCCACACCCAGGCAAGGTCTGTCTTTCGTTGAAACAGTATTGTGCAATGGGCACATTTCTGTTTTTACCAGAGAGCACAGGCAGTATTCTCAAGCTGCAGAACAATTCTTCTGTTTTATTTTTTTAAAAAAGAGTAATTACAAAGCCCAATAGAATACCACTAAATTATCATCAGCCGCTGTCTGCCTATTATATCCTCAGTCCAAAAAGTCCTTAAATATAAAGTTCAAAATCATTAAAAAGAAATAAACGCGTTATTATTTCAAAAGTTAAATCCAGGGACCAGTAGTTGGCGTAATGGTTATGTCACTGGACTCCCATGTAGTCGACTGCGGTTTGAATCCTGGTCCCAGTGGCTGAAGCTCACACTGGGTGCGTGTGCATGCGTGCCCAAGATCCTGAGAGAAGAGTGGAGGAGAAGGGATTGCTGCATGGCCATTCCCCCTCGGGGGTGATTTCTCGCTTGCTGTTTCTTCTCCTTTGCCTTCCAGGGGAACAATGTGAGAGGAAGAACATGGCATGGAAGAGAATGGAGAGCGTGAAATGTATTTCACATGTGAAGAAATACTGGGGGGAGAAAAAGGTCAAATCCATCCTCTTACCTCTGTCTCAGGAATGAAGTCTATTTTTAATTATATGGGTCAGGTTGCACAGGGGCCAACCCTGTGCTGAGTTCAAAATGGCTGAGTTCGGGGTTGGAGATTAAATGTGGAGAGAGGCTCAGATTTATCACTGTGGGTGAGGAATAAAACCTCCTTATGTAAGACAGAGACTGGATTCTCTCTGCCTCCAGCCTGCCCTTGACCCTGTGTGAGCAATGTGAGGTATGAGCTCTCTGGACAATAAATAAATAGCTCATGGATAGCATGGTTCAGTGTCTGCCATATATTGAAGGTGCTGATAGCATGCGAGAAATCATGTGGCTGTCACCATCTGCTGACACCTTCATCCTTTGGGGGGGGGCACCGATTTGCTGAAGTTACACAACATCCTTCAGAGTCCACTGAGAACTCCTTTTTGCCTTGTGAGGACGTGGACCCTAAACCCCATATCTGATGAATTCTCTTCCATCCAGGATGTGTCAGACTGCTAGCCATTTATTAAACACGATTCCTCGTGCTTACCTACCTTGTTAGGCTGACTTACATCCTCTCTGGCAGAGGCAAGATTTAGAAAAACAAACCAGGTCCATTCATTCTTAAACATACTATCTCGCCAGAAAGCTATTTTTCTACATGTTCAAAAATAGAAGATGGCTAAATGCACCGTAGTCTTAGATGTACAAATCTACGTGGGTTTCCTTCGAAAATGAGACCAAGTTTGCTCCTGACCATCTTAACAGCAGGATTCCACAGAACTCCCTACGCATCAGAAATCACACTGAATAAGGCAGCAACTTTGATGAAAGACAGTTAGAGGAGAGAACAGCGCATCAGGACCCCCTGCTCCATTCAGATGTTGGGCACAAATATTGACGTTAAATCCCAGCACGAGAGGACAGATTTCCAAATTCTGCTGATCAAAACGGATTCATAGCCAGCACACTCAAGTTCAGAGAGAGGACACAGTGACACTGGGGATGGGCAAGTGGGGGTTCCTTCCAAGCAGAGCTTTCCTTTTTATCCCTCATGGTGTGCCAGTAGATTAAAGGGAGGAAAGCCAGCCAAAATCATGGCAGAAAATTTAATGGTGTTTGTGGTAACGTGAACACGTGGCGATGAATCCTGCCAGAATTCACCACGTGGCCCTGCCCGGGAAGGGTTGGGTGCCTCTGAGAACTAAGGAGATCAGGCAGAAACGTTCCTCTTTCTTCCCTACTTCACACCACCTTCATTCACATTGTGTTTGCATCGCTGCTTATTAGAAGGGTAGGTGACGGGGCTGCAAAAGTTCATGGAAAAAATGCAATTAAAGTATGAGTTTATTTGGGTGCAAAAATTAAAACAAATTTATTAGTGAAGTACAAAGTACCGTAAGATAACTGGTGTGAATGCTATCGTTACTGAGTATGTCTTCGAATTCCCCCATTAATTTTCCTGTGATTACACGAATTCCTTATGGTTTTTGCCTACAAACTATTAAAAAACCCATCATTTGCCACACTATAAATTTGCTATTTATACTTAAACCATTTATTAGGTCATCAGGAAAGTCATGACTGTCTTTCCATGTTTTCCCATGCAAAAATGCATCATGACTTTCCAGACTACCCAATGTAAAATGTATGCCTCATAATAAATGATTACATTTTAGGGTTTATGTCATGGTCCTTCTGCCTCAGTCTCTGAAGCATGCATTGCCAGACTGGCATTTTTAGGGTGGGCTAGAAATTGAACCCAGACCTCTCAAGTAGCCTCAACCTGCTGAGTAAGTGTCTACAAGCAAACATTAGTCTGGCTGGGCTGAGACAGCTGTTTCGTTTTTAAAACAATTTTTTTTTCTATAGTGTGCATGTGTTCAGTAGAGAAAGACAGAGAGATGGAGAGACACACACACAGAGAGAGAGAGAGGCAATGAGAGAGCACCCCCTCAGGGGGAGAAGGTCACACTGCAATCTCTTTTTCTCCATTCTCCTCTTGGGATTTTGGGTATGCATGCACATGTGCCTGGTGTGTTTTTCAAGTTGCTGGGTCCAGGCCTCAAACCATGCAGTAGGCCATGTGAAATCCAGCAGCCTTAACCATCATGCCACTAACTGGTTGGTTCTTATTTTTTAAATCTGACATTTCTTTTTGTAGTTCAAAAACTGAAAGGCAATAGAGAATAAATTCTTAGCAATGAAAAGCAAATAAAAATGCAAATATCAATCATTTTAGTACAAACAACAGAGATAGATGAATACAAATAGGGTTAACTAATGTCTCAAAATGCCAGCAATTCCCTTCTTATCACAGGACTAAAGAAGCTATGCTTTAATAAATTTACATTTCATAATTTTCTTAATATTGAAGAGTGTGACTAAAATACTGTGTCTTGTATGTGTTATAATGTATTCAGTTTGGGCCTTATTTTTGGGTTAAAGAAACAGAAAATATGTTTGGAGATGAGATAGTCTTTCATTTGTTCCCTGAAAACGAGAAATTATTCATTTGGTTTTCATTGCTATAAGTAAATTACTCATTTGGGGCTTGTTTCTCCAAAATAAAGGGTTTATGCAGTCAATCACGCATAAAATTTGATACTTTCCCCCACTTAATCCAGTAACTGCTTACAGAGAAATTGTGTGAGTAGTTAGTTTTCACTGTCATTACAGCAAACTGGAGACAGAAGAATACGGGAGAACAGTAGAAATCAAATAGAGGAAAACTAAATGTACCGTGATGGCGGACAGCAATAAAACTGTCGACTTTGAAATGAAATCAGAGGACAATATTTCTCTACAAATATATGGGCACAGAGAAGCCACTCAAATCACAAAATTAGTGTTCAGTTGTTTTTGGCTCTGATAAAAAGTTTTGACTGGAAAAGTGGTATTTTTTCTAACTTGAGACTTAAAAACAGTGGAAAACCAAAAAAAAAAAAAAAAAAAAAAAGAAGAAAAAAGATGAAGGAATACAATGTTATAAAACATATCTTTAAACCTTTGAGAAAAAGATTATGCCCTGGTAAGACTTTGGATCGAATGGGTGGTTGGAAATTTTTCTTCCATCCTGTGATTCCATCAGTTGGTTTCTGATACTTGACAGCTCACCCAGTGTTGCAAAATAGAACATGGATTGAAATGATAATCAGGCAAATGATATTAACTACGGGCCGGGGGGCAAGCTCCCGACCCCCCAGTGAGGCTGAGTCTTCATATTGCATATCTGTGGGTCATGAAACACTTAGGTACAGGATGCTTTTAGGCTAGTGAAATAATTTTAAGTAGCTTCAATACCGTATAGAGTATATATGCATGTATGCAAATCTATATGCCCGTGTGTATGTGTGTGCATATGTGTATATGTGAACACAAGGGATCTTCAAAAAGGTCATAAAAATACATATTATGGATTTCTAATTTCTTTTTTTGGGGGGGGCACCAAAATAAACTTATACTTCAATTCCATTTTGCACAAACTGTTTTGCAATCCCCTGGGATATACCTATCGATCTATATAATTTTGGCTAATCATCATTATAATAATAGAGGCCCAAGAAAGAAGACCTGGAGTCTAGAAAAAAAAGTCTTTTTTTTTCTTTTCTTTCTTTCTTTCTCTTTCTTTCTCTCTTTCTTTCTTTCTTTCTTTCTTTCTTTCTTTCTTTCTTTCTTTCTTTCTCCCTTTCTCTTTCTTTCTCTCTTTCTTCCTTCCTTTCTTTCTTTTAAAATAAACTGCCAATTTAATATTTTATTTATTTATTTATTTTTGGAGGTTTTTTTTTGCTAGAGGGTGTGTGTGCTCACTGAGAGTGTGTGCTCATGTGTGTGTGTGTGCTCACTGGCA
Organism: Tupaia belangeri chinensis; assembly: GCF_000334495.1. Taxonomy (NCBI): domain Eukaryota; kingdom Metazoa; phylum Chordata; class Mammalia; order Scandentia; family Tupaiidae; genus Tupaia; species Tupaia belangeri. The sequence continues at coordinate 1,730,513 of NW_006159715.1, read as the reverse complement.
GTGTGTTATCGCCGAGACAGAGAGAGACAGACAAAGTGAGAAATAACAGTCCAGGGGGATGGCCACACTGCAATCCTTTCTCCTTCATTCCCCTCTCGAGATCTTGGGCACTCACACACGCGTACTCAGGGTGAGTTTTAAATTGCTGCGTCTAGGTCTCAAATCGCAGTCAACCACATGGGAGTCCAGTGATGTAACCATGATGCCATCTGCTGGTCCCCAGGTCTGTTATTATAAACTCTGACTAAATACATGAGGCAGGGAATAGTCACAGAAGAGGTAAAATGAAGAAGTGAGAAAAAAGAAATGCAGAATTCAATGGTTTATGAGGACGAGACCCCAGTGGTGTTGTGGAGGTGTGATTTCCCCTCTGCTACCTTAATAGAATTAGAAATGACAGGCATCAGAGAAATAGCATCTAGCTATCAGTACCTTTCTTTTAGTGTTGCTTCTCTGTGGATACCTCCCCATTATCAATCTGTGATAATTTTGCTCAATTTAAAGATAGGACTTAATTAGCAGATACTCAATATACGTGATAAGACTCTAAAGTCATGACACAGTCATTAATAAAAGCATTAAAAGTTTTTTTGAACTTTACCTTGATTTATAGAAATTCACAGATTTGCATATGTTCTTTTATAATACTATTTAAGCATAATTTTTTGTGTGAATTTAAAAAACTCACGTATCATAAGTTCTTGTTATAACATGAGGCAAGCAAAACGGATAAAAGATAAAAATGTGCCCTTAAGTACATTCATTATTCGGCTAGAGATCTAAACATTCTCTGACTTTAAAAGAGAAAGCCAATTTTTCACTCATTCAAAAGTCATCAGAATTGAAAAGTTAATAATTCGATCACTCATTGAGCGTTATCTTTGAGTTCCTAACATGTCCCAGACATGAAGTTCTTCCTCGTGGAATTACATCCTAGCAGAGGAGACGGACTTTAGCAATGGATGCTAAGTAGGAAATATGTTTGGGATCACTGATAAGTCCTATGCAGACACAATGAACAGAGTAAAGCGGTACCATGATCAGAGAGTAAGCAGGTCAAGAAAGACCTCTCTGTGGAAAGCAGGAATCATGACAAAGAGTTAGTCATGGGAAGAACTGGCAGGGCATTTTGGTGGGGAAGAAAGCAAGTGCCATAACTGGAGAAAACAAACTTTCAATGTTCGTATTTGAACAAAGGCAATAGTAACTGATACGGTTTGAGGTAAGATGACCAGAAACTAATGAATAAGAGGAAGTAAAATAAGAAAATGTGATTAGCCACGTCTGGTGATTGAAATGTGTGTAAATGGCTCAGCTGCTGTCTGTGGCACAAGAGTTAGGGTGTTGCTAAGTGAATCTGGAGCCACGTGGGAGGCCTGAGTTAGGATTCCATGTCAACCTGAACTGCTAGGTGCACCCACATGTGCCATGATCTTGAAGGCTGGAGGGAGACTCACAGCATAGAGAGACTCTATCAAAGTTTTCTGTCTCTCGGGATCAGCAGTTGGCATAATGGCTATGTCGCTGGACTCCCATGTAGTTGACTACGGTTCGAGTCCCAGACCCAGTGGCTTAAACTCATGCTGGGCCCATGTGCGTGCGTGCCCAAGATCCTGAGAGGAGATTGGAGGAAAAGGGATTGTAGAGTGGCCATCCCCCCCGGGCGGTGATTTCTCGCTTTCTGTCTCTCTGTCTCTCTCTGTCTTTCTGGTGAGTGCACACGCCCTATAGCAAAACAAAACAAAACAAAACAAAAACCCAAAAACCAAAAACCAAAGAAACAAAAAAACCCCCATCTTCAAAGTTATCTGTCTCTCTCATGAAAGAGACTTAAAAATTGTAATGTCTTTATCCACTTTGAGCTTTCATGCCTTAAAGTATTTTTTCTCTTTAAATATTTGTTGCAATTTATGATTTACATATAATCATTACACATTTTTGTAGGGTTCAGAAATGCCTTTAAAAGCATGTATATGGGATGTAATAAACAATCGAGGATATAAACATATCACTGCCTTCAACATTTATGTTGTGAACATTAGAAACCCTCTCCAACGGTTACTCTGCAGGTATGTACTGACTTGTCTATGGCATTCTTTACTGTGAGATACAGTTGTAAAAAAAAAAAAGCCATATTGATTAAAAATCAGGCAACAAACAACCTCATACATTAACAAAGATAACATAGTCAATGAAAGAAGAATTTGTAATTTCCATGTAGAGGACTGTGGGAGATAAGAGTTTATAATCCAACATAATCTGTGGATACCAGTCATTGGTCTAGTTAGAGATAGGCAGAATTGTACATAACAATAGCTCATTGGAAAGAGATAGAAAAAGAACACTTTTACTCACACATTGTGAGTTCTTATAAGACCACAATACTGAGACCAGCAGTTAGCATAATGGCTATGTTGCTGGACTCCCATGTAGTTGACCGCGGTTCGCGTCCCGGACCCAGTGGCTTAAAACTCACACTGGGTGCGTGTGTGTGCGTGCCCAAGATCCCAAAAGGAGAATGGAGGAGAAGGGATTGCGGCGTGGCCATCCCCCCGGGGGGTGATTTCTCGCTTTCTGTCTCTCTGTCTCTTTTACTCTCTCTGTCTGTTTGGCGAGGGCACACACCCTATAGCAAAAAAACAAAAACAAAAACAAAACCTCTCCAAAAAAAAAAAAAAAGGACCACAATACTATACTGTGATTAAAGAAATAAGTCGTTGAGAAAGTAAAATGAAACAAAATTGGAAAGAGATGTTTAAAAGTGAAGACATGGGAAAGAAGACAGTGACTTGGCGATTTTTAGGCTTTACAAAGGTCTTGATTTTAGCCTTTTAAAAAATTTATTTCAAAAAAAGACCCAGCTACTTGTAACATTTTGGACTTTTCCTTATTATCTATTTTACACAATGAGTGAGATGCTCTTTCTTCTGCATGGTCTAAACTGCTGTTGATACTTTCAAGGGAGGTTTTGATTCCTTGTATCGTATTCTCTAGCTCCAGAAATTCTGTGATTCTTTTTCAGTGCGTCTGTTTCTTTATGGAGTTCCTCCTTCAAGTCATGGAAGGACTTTCTCATCTCCTGCCATTGACTGTTTTCTCTTACATCTTGTTTTGTTGCAATGCATATTCTGAATTCTATTTCTGACATCTCTGTGATCTCTTGTGTTCTATACATTGTTATTGGGAGTTATAATCCTTTGAGGGGGTTGTATTTCCTGATTTTCTCCTATTTCTTGGGACTCTGCTATGATTTTTTAGTCATCTGGTGATATACTCACTTCTTCCTACTTGCGTGGACTGTTTCTGTAGCTGTGTGCTCCTGCACGTCTCTGTGTTATGCATAAGCTCTGTGTCAATTTCCCTACTCTGCTGTGGGTAGGAGTGTGGAGTTCACAGTAGGAGTTTGGGGTTCAGGTTTTCAGAGGGGAGTTTCTTTTCTTTTACTGCTAAAAAGATTATGGAAGAGAATTCCTCCAGAGCCTCCTGTTTTCAGGTGATTGGTTCTTGTATACCCAAACCTATCTGCTTCCTATGTGGATGGAGGTTGAGCTGACAGGTAGAAGGTAAGGTGGTAGAGCGCTTCATCCACACAGAGCTGCACAGGCCAAATAGCCCCTCCCTCTGCATAGCAGGCGGGGCACGGATACTTGCTGATAAGCTCAAGCTGAATGGCTTGGCTTAGGCCCGCCTGTTGGTCCTGGATGGGTGAAGGACAGAATGGCGTCAGCACACAGGAGGCAGCAGCTCCCACCTTCTGTCTCTGGATTGCAGGGTCTCCCTGTTTCTATCTCTCAAAGTATTCCTTTTTATATAAAATAGTTTCCTAATATACTCTCTATGGTGTATATCTGTGTGTTTGTGCATGTATATACTGTGTGTACGTGTGTGCATATGTATATGGATGTATAATGTGTGAATGAATGTGTACGTGTGTGTGTGTATATATATATATATAGAGAGAGAGAGAAAGAGTGCGATGTGTCTATGTACGTGTGTGTGTATCTGTATATTCAGTTGTCCATTGCGTGGTAAGAAACATGGTATAATGGCCTTTGAACTGCCTGAGTTTGCATCCTGGCCCTTCCAGATTTCAGCTCTGTGATATTTGAAGAGTTATTTAACCTCTTTGCGCCTCAGTTTTCTCATTCATATATTAGGGAGCATTAAAGTAACCATTTTGGAGGCATGTCAAAGGAATTAAGGGAATTAATATATGTAAAGCTCTCAGAACATTGTCTGGCACATAGTATATGTGGAATATAAGTGCTTTATAAGTGCTGCTCTCATAATTTCATAAACAGAATTTTATCCAAATTCTAAATAAAACAGAATAAATAGGAATTATTAATCAGATTTACACTCTCATGAGCAGAAGCAATCATCAAAAATCCTGACAATAGTGTTTCAAAGGCCACTCTTAAATTCATTGGCTCGGCAGAGTTGCTGGGATTTTCATTTCTTTTTAGAATCTCTCTAACCTAAAGAGGAAACCTTGTCTCCTAAATTGGGACAATGAACTATTCTATGCAGAAGGTGCAATCAAAAACGTTTTCTGGAGGTTAAGGGTGCAGTAAACATGTGTCCACTTGAGGGAGCTCTAAGATCTTACCAACGCCCTGATCTTCTCAGACTCTATCCAGTCCTGGGATGGGGCACCTACCTAAACTGGATTTAGGGTACACAAATTGTGGAAGAGAAATTTTAAATGTCCAGAGTTAAACTTTGGAAAAAAGTGCAGAGTAGTAAAACTGATCATTATTTTACTGATTTCTAGTTATGTATTTAATTGAGGGGAACAGAAACACTTTTTTGAGAACTTCAAACAGCTCAGCTGGAAGCTCAGGCATTAGCATAAAGTGAAATATTTATGGGAGCTTAATACTGTTTAAGACTCATTTTCGCCTTGCCTTAAGACAAGAAGTCAAATTAACCATTTCTAATTAAAGAGTTAGAAACAAAGTGGTATAAGACCAGAAGTAGAAGCTAAATGGTAATGTATAAGTCGCGAAGTGTGAAAAAGTCATTTGACATAGAGGTCAGGAATGGGAAGATACAAAAGAATCCCCATAGAACAAGAGAAACAAATCAGGGTGATTTAAAAAGAAATACAATTACAGCAGGCTTGCTATATTCTTTCCTTTAATTTTTTTTTAAAATTGCCAGAGGGTATGTGCGCTTGCCAGAAAGAGGGCGAGAGGGAGAGCACATCTTTCAATGGAGCACTGTTAGACCACTGTCCTTTTTCTCTGTTTCTCCTCCCTGTCAGGAATTTGGGCATGGACACATGTGCTCAGTGTGTTTTTCAAGCCACTGGACCAAGAATAGAACCATGGTCAGCCATGTGGAATCCAGCTCCCAGTGTAGCGTGCTTAATGACTATACTCTTCTTAAGTGAATAGTTTTCCTTTAAGAGCAAAGCTCTAAACCTGGATGAAGTAACGATCCGAGCCTTCATCTCCTAATGTTAGTGATTCATATACAAAGGAAGCATCATGCAATATTCAAAATCAGCTAGCATTGTTTTAAATATGATTGATGAGAATTCTGAACTCCTCCCCCCCCCCCCAAAGGAAAGGAATGACCCAAGTCAATGAAGTCATGATCTGGAAGGTGCCAGGCCCATCTTCCTCTCCTTATTTCTAAACCACTGTATAGTTACTCAGTAGTTTGATTATCAGTTTTACGTACAAATTTTAATTTAAATAGCATCATCAGTGATCTGTTAAAAAGAGTTTGAACATTTAGCCCCTAAATCATCATAGGTTGAGTCATCTAAAGATGAAAATAAGACAGTAGAGACTGTTACCCAGGAAAAAGGAAAGAATTATATATGAATATACTTTAACTAAATGAAAACTATAATTAAAATATTATTATGTGATTAGAAAAAAGTTTAAAAGAGCACATTGTGTTTCTTGCATGTTTTTAATTGATAGATGCTTAGATCTTAAATTACAGAGGTTATTCCTCCTAATAGGGCTTTAAGCATGGTGCTCAATGATCTCTTCATTTATAGCTCATGAAGTCCTCTATACATGTTTATTTATTAATTCATGTGTGCTGTTTATTTAGATGGTATACCCTACTGTTAAGTTTCTTTTGTACACATCTCACATTTCTCTTCAACATTATTTTGACTTTGACTAAACTGAATGGATTGGTTGTTCTATTTGAGAACAGAATCAGGATTATCCCACATCTATTTTTTAAATTACAGTTGGTGTTTTTAAAATATTATTTCCACTTTTTCATAGAAGATTTGTTTCTGTTTCATTTATGTTTCTTCCTTCATTTTTCATCAAGTACATTACCTCCCAGCCTCAAACGTCTTCAGCTGCTTTCTTAAAAATGAAACAAGAAGATATGCCTATGGAGGAAGCCTCATACTTCTGAATTCTTAATAAATTGGACATGTATTTTAATGGTGTTTAATGTAGAGAGTTTCATACATATTCACAAACACTTGCTTCTCTGGAATGTGACTGGAAATAAGCCAACCTTCATTTTTTTCCTTTTCTTTTTAAAAGATTTTCTCTGTCTGTGATGGCGACAGGGACAAGCCAGTGTACATCTGTTTACACGCTATCCATCATCACTCGATGAGTAGTCTGTATCTTTGGAGAAGTCATCAACTAGATGGAACTGAGAGGACTTTCCTCCCAAGTACATTGAACTGAATTTCTAATTTGTAATAGTAGAGCTTAAACCTTATCTTGAATGAGAATCTGGATGATTACATAGGCCTTAGGTTTCTTTTTCCTAGGTTTATTTATTTATTTTTTTCTTAGAGAGAGCTAGAGGTATATACATACATACACAGAAAAATAGAGCATGGGGAAGAGAGAGAGACACTCGCAGTCCCAGCCAGCCTGGATAAGGAAGGCACTCGTGTGCTCAGGGAGGTCCTGGAACCTACCCTAGAACCTTTCCCATGTTGGGTCCAGTTGGGTTACCAAGGAACCACTACCTGGCCCCACCTTAAGTTTCTTAACTAATGCTTTGAAATTGGCACTGCAGTGCTCTTTCTGAGCCAGAACTGAAGTGAATTCTCTTTAACCCTGGTATCCTGCAATGAGAGGGATCATTGTTTATGCTGCTTTTGTTGTGGAGATAAACCACCATGACAGTAAAAATAGCATCCGCCAATTAAACACCAATACAGTGTTCAAAGGACATGGAAGATAGAATTTAATTATGAAACAGATGACACTACTCAGTCCTAATTGTCATCGCAGGATCCAAGTCACTGGCCTGTTAATCACCAGCCAGAAGAATGGATAAAAAGTGCCTCACATCACTAAAGGCGAACCACCTCAGGCGGTGATTACACTGCACTTCCGTAGTCTGTTAAGGCAACAATAACAAAGACAAATAGAAAATTCTATTTTCTGTGGCATTTAGTACTGGAAAATGTTTATTCAGTTACTATGATTACAGGCAATTGGATTTCGTTTTGTCATAATTCTTTCACTAAGAAATTCTTAGGTGGGACTCTGGAGTTTCTTGAATTCTCACAAGAGTTTTTGGAGTTACAATTCTTCTTATATAAAAAATTAACCGCTTATTGGTTTAGCCAATAATATCAGGGGAACTAGAGACCTATAAAAGCTTCCAAATTGGCATCAGCCATACAGTTGTAAGAGCCAAGCTGCCTGAACAACTTGTTACAAATGCCTAACAGCTCCAGAGAGAAAATATTTTCCTGAGCCTACAGTGCCTCATTCTGTTTTGCTTTTCTACAAACTTCACAAAGATAACAGGCAATATGCTCCATTTTCTATACATCAACCTATTTTGGCCAAATATTTTATTTTTAACCAGAGTAGTGACCAGAAGTGGATAAGAGCTCTAAGATGAGGATATAAAAGAAAAAAAATACAGGATTTGGAGTTCAAATACCTGGTTTGTAGTCCTTGCTTCCTCCCATACCCCTTCCTTTTTAAGAAAAATCCCTTAACTTTGATCAGCATCAATTTGTAGAGAATGGGTGAAGCTCACAGTTGTTAGGTAGGTTAAGTAAGATGACATGGTTAGGGCAAATGATAACCTTGGAAATGCCCTCCATTGCTAGGTTAGTAGTACATGAGATCAAAGCTGTAACATGAGATCATAGCATCATGAGTTAGTTGAAAAACTAACTTTTATTGAGCACCTATGGAAGGTCTCTTGTTATACTAGGTAGTTTTGCATTTTTATATCCTATGAGAGATTTATTATTTTTCCATGTTCTAAAGGAGATAAACAATCATGGAGAGATTAAATAACATGTCTAAAATCATACAGCTCCGTTATTGGCAAAACTGGGATGGGAATCGAGGTATATCTGACCCTGAGGTCATACATTTTCCTAGTCTTAAAGTCTGGAATCAAGGCAAATGCTCCTTCCTTTAGCTGGTTCACCTCCTGAGCCTTGGCACTGGGGCACTGTGGTAGGCAGAATCATGGCCTCTCAAATATGTCCACATCCCAAACCTCCAAAACTGCATTACTTGACATGATAAAGCAACTTTGTAGATGTAATTAAATTAAGGATCTCAAACTAGAGAGATTCTTCTTCATCATCCAAGTGGACCCAATGTAATTCCAACGGTCCTTAAAAAAGAGAGGCAGGAAGGTCGTAGAAAGAGATAAGGCACAAGTCAGAGACCCTTAGAGGGTTATGATGATGCTGCGCTTTTGTCTTTCAAAGTGGAGGAGGGGCTATGAGACAAAGAATGTAGGTAACTTCCAGAAGATGAAGAAGACAAGGAAATGAATTATGCTCTAGAGCCTTCGGAAGGAACACAAAGACATCAAATACATTAATGAGCTGATTTTAGATCAGTAAGACTCTGAACTCTGACCTCTACATTTATAAAAGAACTTAGTTTTTTTTTGTTGTTGTTATGTAGCATCAGAGAAACAGAGACACAGAACGTGAGAAATCACCACCCTCACCCCACCTCCTTCTGGGGGATGGCCATACCACAATCCCTTCTCCTCCATTCTCTTCTTGGGATTTTGGGTATGCATATCCAAGGGTAAAGGACTTGAACCTTGGCCAACTACATGAGGGTCTAGCAATGAAACCATTATGCCATCTGCTGGTCCCAACTTATATTCTTTTAAGCTGCTAAATTTATAGTACTTTTAACAGTCATATGAGCCAACTAATAGTGCATCTTTGTCTTTTCTGGCATTTTCAAGCTTTGCTTGTTTGAATGTAGAGTGGCTAAGGTGGAGTCCTCTAGCCCAGGAATCCCTGCTGATAGGCAGGGAGTATCTGGGAATCATAGACTTACCTTGAGACTGAGATGAGATCTACAGTTGATTTTTTTTAGAGGAACAAAGTGATGGTTGAAGCCATAGGATATAAAATCTGGAGGGACCTTGGCTGAAGCCTTGGCCTCTGAGGTTTAGTAGGAGGTGAGGGAACCTGGATGTTTGCCTCTGATGCATTGATAGGGATGGGGAGGAAGTCTACAGTCTATAATTCTGAGAAAGAGTTTCTGTTCCAGAAAAGACTGACGAGTGACATCTTAAAATCATAAAGCATATAATCCCCTAATATGTGGATTTATTTAGTTATTACATTCATATACTTTTCTAATATCCACATGAGAGCAAACCAAAAAATTAATTGAAAGTACATGCGATAAAAATAACTGTATATAGAAGTTCAAATAGTTTCTTCCTAAACCTGAATATATCATCCTCCATATTTACCCTGGAATAGTATAGAAACATGACGGGAGTGGGAAAATGATTTGATGGGTGGAGGTGCTCCCTCATGTTTTCCTTTCCTTCTCTCTTGCCCTAGTTAGTTTCAGAAAGGGAGTGCAGTGGGGTAGTGTGAGGAGAAACCTGCAATCTTCTCTCCTGAGCTAGTACATCAGCCAGAAGGGGAGATTCTGCACTTTGGAGTCTGAGAGCCCTATTTTAAGGGAGTGTGTCTTCAGGTAACATAAAATGCTGCTTCAAGGGTAGCAGATTCTAGGGACAGTAGTTTTCAGGCTTTGTGCTTACAGGGTTTGAACAGGCTCATAATTTTTTTTTTTTTTTTTTTATGAAAGTCATGAGATCACATTCCTTCCTATTTGATTATGCAAACATAAAATACTCCGAAATCCTTAATTAGTTTCACAGAGTGATTTGATTGCATAATAATGAGGATTGTGGGATTTCACTGTCTCATTTTTCTTTTTCAAAGGCCTCATGTTTTACAATATATTTGTGGTTCTAAACAATTGCTGAAAATAACAAAGATAATGAATTTGTGTACCTAGTTTGTAAAAACCACTTCATTCAAGAAGAGGAACGGGCTGCTTTCCTGCTGTCGTGGCAGGAAGGAGGTGGGCACACTGGGGGAAGAGGCAGAAAGGGACTAGGAGAGCCGGGCTAGGTCATGGATTTCCCTAAGGTGCTGTGTGAACAGTCAAATCACACAGTCTCTCTGGGCCTGCATGTCCTCTTCCCAGGAAAGAAAGAAGCTGATTAGAAGAGATGATTGTCACATCCCATTCTTAAGAAATGCTCTGTTTTTACACACTATTTGTGCGAGATGAGCGTATTTTTCTGTGAAATGAGAAATTTTCTTCTAAAATCCTCTTGTTTGGCAGGCTACTTAATGTTATCTAAGCTGAATGGTGCCTGACTTTACTTCAGGAAAACATCTGATTTTAGTGCAATAAAGGATCAGGGCAGAACTTAGTACTCTACCTTTCTCTTGCTACTTCTGTCTATACAGGATTTCTATGTGGGATGTGAGTTCCCGCCTCCTGTACTGATGGACTGTGCAATTTTAAGTGAGTTATTTGACATCTGTACTACTCAGGCTCCTTATCCACAATATGGGGAAAATGGAATCTAGCATGCAGTATAGCTGTGAACATCTGAATATGTAGCATATAAGGATCATGTCTAGAATGGGCTCTCGTGTTGTGTCTATAGCGGTAACAATGTCATCAAGCCCAAGGGATACATGGCTTACACCCTCTTCAAGACTCCAATAATGTGAGCTGGCTGGGTTTACTCTACATAGTCTTTTCTATAAACATTTATGCATCCAACAGAGCATAAATCAAGTCATATAAAGAATGGGTTACCAGAAACTCATTCATTGGACAACTTCTTAACATGGCTTTCACAACCTCAGCACTGCAGTCTTTTGGGCAAGATAACTGTGGGAAATTTAACAGCATCCCTGGCTTCTACCCGCTAGATGCTAGTAGCTTCTCCCAGCCAAAAGTGCCTCCAGATATTGCCAAGTGTTCCTGGAGGGTTGAGGTGGGGGGATCACAGTTAGTTAAGACCCACTGCTTTAAAATTATGAACTAAACAATACACGAAACTTGATTGAACATAAAACTTGTGAGATTATGGGGCTGGCAGGTGGCATGGTGGTTGGGGTGCTGGATTCCAATATGGCCAACTGTGGTTTGAGTCTCAGATGTGGCAGCTTGCTTTCTCACTTTCCCTTTTTCTCTCTTTCTATGGTCAAACTGAAAAATAATGATAGTAAGTAAGGTTAAATAAATAATTCTTTTTTTTTTTTTTTGGAGAGATTTTCACTGTAGGGCGCGTGCGCTCGCCAGACAGACAGAGAGAGACATAGAGACAGAAAGTGAGAAATCACCCCCCACGGGGGATGGTCACGCCGCAATCCCTTCTCCTCCATTCTCCTCTCGGGATCTTGGGCACGCACGCACACGCGCCCGGCGTGAGTTTTAAGCCACCGGGTCTGGGACACGAACCGCGGTCGACTACGTGGGAGTCCAGTGACATAGCCATTACGCTAACTGCTGGTTCCCATATAAATAATTCTTAAAAAAATAGTGAGATTACTGGTTACATTCATAAAGACTAAAAATACTAGTGTGAGTGGTTAAGTTTTTTGTCTTTGAAGGCAAAATGGAAATTTCCAAAATGGACATTTAACCCTATCTTCAGGTGTCCATTTGACTTTAGATACTTTTTTTTAACTTCTCAGAGTTTAAGTCCTCTCATTTGTGAAATGGGGATAAAAATCATACATGTCTTGCAGGGTCATTGTAAAGATTAAACAAGATAAAGGGCCTAAAAGTGCATGCAGAATTTTTTTTTTTTTTTTAACGATTGCTCTCTTTCTGTGTGTCTCTCTGGTCAAATATAAAAAATAATAAATAACATTGAACAGATAATTCTTTTTAAAAAGAATTATTTATTTAATTTTATTTATTTATTATTATTATTTTTATATTTTGCTATATGTGCTCACCAGAGAGAAAGAGAAAGGAAAAGTGAGAAAGCAAGGTACCAGGTCCAGGTCTCAAACCAAGCCAGCCATGTGGGAGTCCACCATTTAACCACTATGCCATCTGCTTGCCTCAACACTTAGTAAATGTTGATAGTTGTTCTTTCGTTAATGTTTATCACTACTACCACCTCCAACATCATCATCATTATTGATAGGTCTTTCTCAATAATAGGGCAGTAGTCCTCAATGATAAAATACAGTATAGCGTTAAAAGAGTAATTATTTGTGAAATTGATTTTTTAAAAACACCTCATTTATAGGACTTTAAACTTCAGGCTTCCAAATGAAAGGCCCATCAAACTATCCAACCCTACCCCCATTTTTTTTGGACTCATTCATTCATTAGAAATGATTATACTGGACACAGTTTAATTCAAATTTCATCCAGTGATGCCCACAGGGAACCCCATGTAACCTACACTATCCAAACCAAAATGTAATGTTCATGGAAATTAACAAAAGACAAATCATTCCATAGCACATTAATTAGTTTTATAAGAATTAAATCACTGTGAGCTGCACATTCTACAAATAATTACAAGAAAGAATAAAATAAGAATCTCATTAAACTATTTAAACAAAGTACTGGATTTAGAAAACTACTGAGTTCCACATTAGAGAGCACAAGTACGTTTCCCAGAAGGAGCAATGATGTTACAAAGGTTCCATTTTTCTGAAATCCTAATTTTATTAGCAGCAAAGTAATTAATTTTTGTGACAACAAATTCTTCAAGGAGAAATAAATACTAAGTCGAAAGCAATGTGAGCAAAGCAGTCAAAGAAAGAGAGATGAAAATACATCAAATAAGTCTTTAGAATAATTTTCATTCCCTGCTATGAAATTATGTCCTTAAAGTCGGGTAAATTTTCAAAAGGGCTTCTAAATGAATCTCCACTACTCAAAAGATAAAGATGGTATTAATGAGCTCCTAGATGAAATCAACAGGGAAGGAAAATGTGAGAATTTTTTTTAAGGTACTAAAAGACACAATGTAAGTTAAAATAGTGAAGTGTGTGATATATATATAGTGTGTGTGTGTTTGTGTGTGTGTGCATGCCTGTGATCCAGCAGGCTAAGGCTGGGGGTGGATTGTGGCATGAAGACCCTGTTGGTGTGCTTCTCTCTCCTGGAAATAGTAAATAAACTTTAAAAAACGATGAAAAAAAATGAGGACTTTGCAAGAAAATATAGTCCCTCAAATATCTAATGATCATATAGTATTAATCAGGATAATGTACAAAATAATAAACACAGCAGGTGATCTAATACTTACATTGGACCTGCTTGATTTTGTCATGTTCATTTTTGTCATGTGCAATTAATGAATGGAGGTTATGTGGAATCAGGCAGATTTTTATTTCGATTATAATTGTCATGAACTATTCTACCTTAAGTTTCTTAACTTCTCTAAATCTCAGTTTTCTCATCTGTATAATGAATCCATCTATCTATATGTAAATACGTATATGAAGAATTAAGTGAGATGAAATATACTAAAGTCTTAGCATTTAACTTGGCACCCAGGAGGTCATTCTGATTATCATGATACCTGAATCATCAAAAGAAAACACTTCTGTGTTACGCTCAAGGTAATGTACTCTGCTGGAAAGTTTTTTATTTTTTAATTAAAAAACTTTCTGTAACATGATTCTGGGCAAAATAAAAATGCATAAACTTTTATATGTATGACAAATTGAGAAATAAGGGACTTAACACACTTACATCTAATTCACTCTCTCTGATTTGTATGCAGGACTAACTTTTATATCTATATCAATCACTTTTACAAGATGGCAGGATTACATTCTTAGAGCAAGAAAAAATTGGTATCCAAGAATGTTCGCTTAGTAGTTACAGTTTGGTCATTGTATATCATGCATTAAAAGCTATATATTTTCAATATTAAAACATCCAATAGTGAATATTCTTATCCAAAAATAATTCTGTTACTTGGGTCATTTTAAGATTTATGTCTCTTCTAAGAAGTTTTACTAGAAAATCTGGTTTGGAAAGTCTTATTTGAAAAATTACAATATGAAAAAGGTATTTTATAGTTTTATTGAAAATGCCAGTAGGTAAAAGAAAAGTAAACTATCATATAGTGAGAGCTTACTCGCTAAGAGAAACCACACCCAATACTTCTGCGTGTGATCGCTTGTATAATCCATGCAACAAATCTAGCAGTTTTGATCGCTATTTGTATACATGAAAAATATGAAATTAAAAGAACTTGAGGATTTACCTATTTCAAAGACTCTTAACTAATAATAGCCAAGTTGGAATTTTAACAGTTTCATATGGGCAATGGTCTTCAAAAGTTAACAAAAAATGCGTATTGTGTAAAAAAAAACAAAAAAAAAACAAAAAAAAAACTCTGCATACATTTCAGAACATATTTGCACCAAAATAAACTTATACTTAAAAAAAAATTGCTATAGGACCTGTGTGTTCATGAGAAAGAGAAAGTGAAGAAGTGACAGAGCACCTCCCAGAGGGAATGGTCACACCACAATCCCTTCTCTTCCATTCTCTTTTCAGGATTTTGGGCACACACATGTGTCCAATGTATTTTTGTTTCTTTGTTTCTGTTTTTTCAAGTTGTTGGGTCTGGGACTCAAACAAGTCATCCTTCTGGGATTCAGCCACCTTAACCTTTACGCCACTAGCTGGCCCTAAACTCTTACTTTAATTCTGTTTTCCCACAAATGTTGTGAAGTCCCCTTGCATAATACTATACCATCCAAACTTGCCTGCCATCTTTCTTTCTTTAATAACTTCCTGGGTACCTCGAACATCTGCATTGACCAATTGATTAACATGCCTTAATGTGCTAACCCATACATTTCATGAGAAAGATGATATTTACTCTAATTTATAAGGAAACAACAGAAGAATGAAAGAAATCAGATGAAAGATGGCACATAGCAATGAAATACTATCGTGATTTTTGATTTCATCCAGTTCCTTCTATGAGTCATCATTTTTTCCTACCAAGTTCACTTACTTGTTTCTTCCACGAGTGAGTGAGAAAAAGAGAGAGAGATAGCACTTACAACAGGGCCTTAACACAATGATCTCCAACAGATCGTGGACCCCCGTGTACCCAGAGTACTCAGGAAGTTCTCCAGATGTGAACCTATAACCTTCCCATATGGGTCAGCCTTGCAGAGCATTGAAATTTTACCTCGGCACCACTGTCTCTCCAGTCAATCAATCTTTGATGACAATTTTCTCTCAGAGGTACGTAATTAAATGTTTAATAAAGGTCAGTGAGAAAAACACTCAGAAAAATAAAATCTTCAATAGTGAGACCAGTTTCCTAAAAATCCAGAAAACCACTTCCTACTTCACTCCAAGATTCTAGCCCGTGGAGCAGTTATGCATTGATTCTTTCAGAACAGGATTAGAGGTGATTGCAGTAGACCGAAATGTATGTGGCTGAGTACAAGACCAGTCAAAGGCTTCTGAGTTAGGTCTACAAAATCAACGCTGTTGGTATAAGGAAAAGAACTATTGGCCCAGTTCATCCAATCAGAAATGTTTACTTTCTAACTGGGTCCCGGCAGGGAGCTGAGTTCTTGACTAGTGAGCGAGGAGTAACCAGGGACAAACCGAGTGGCTACAGTTGACAAAGGACTTTGTTAATGAGCGGCCAGACTGTGCTTGCATAATGAACAACCTGGACATCTATTAATTAAATCAAAACCTGTTGCAGAGATTCAATTTGCATGACAACCTACATGGTTTGCATTTAAAAGTCTCACTCCTGCACGCTCAGTGTCCAGGATTGGGTGAGAATCCAGACAAGACAGCTTATGAGGTGTTAGCCAAACGTTAAAGGAAAGAAAATAATCCAGATGTCAGAGGCGATGTGACTAGGAAGAAGATTCCTTCAGTTCTTAAACTGAATCAGCACTTGCTTCTCCCAGTCTTCAGCCATGCCATCTCCCTTCCTAGTACTCTCTGTGAGTCTCCATCTCCTGTTTTCCTCTTGGCTTCTTTTTCATCCTTGTGACTGAGGAATAAAATATTGCCACAACAGAGAGCTTTTCTGACTTTCCTGTTGGAGGATATGTTCTTATTCTCCCCATTACGCCCAGGTCCATCTCCTTGACAGTACATATCAAGGGTGTTCAAAAGTTGTTGGAAAATGTGTACCATGAGAAAACTATGCATGGATTTCAAAGTTGTTTTACACCAAGATAACTCATACTTTAATTCTATTTTCCGCAAATGTTCTGAAGTTCTCTTGTACTATAGTTGTTACATTTAAAATATTTGTTGATCAATTTATTCGTTTACCCTTTTTTTCTTCTTTTGTTAGACCCTAAGCTTTCGAGGGCAGGGACAATGTCTGTTTTATTCACCAAATGTATATTCATCACCTTAACTCCATATCTGGTTCTTAGCAATGCTTCATAATGAAATGAATGAACAGATGAGTGAATGAATGTACAGATAGAGAATTTTGGCTTCCCGATGTAAGCATTTATACTAACTTTAAGAATTAATAGTATAAGATAATATGAGATCCAAGGAGTGTGCTATAATGTGCTTATGAAGTTAAATATTCCAAATGCCTTTAAATGGATTTAGCATATCTGCTGGAATTGGTTCTATTTCCTGATTTCTCACATTTAAAAACTCAGTTTTTTTTTTTGCTTTGATTTTGGCAATATGGGCAATACTGTCTCATTAATTAAAAAAAGAAACTGGCTAGCTGGTAAAATTTTGAAGCTAGTATTACACACTGGTCAGATCCTCTGGTGCTCGCCATTATTTGTCACAGCAAAGTATAATGAACTGTATTAATTTTTTTCAAGTCTGCTCATTCATCTCTTCCATGAGTGAAAGACAGAGAAAGACAACATCCCCAACAGGGTCCCCATACTGTAATCTACCTCCAGCCTCAGCCAGCCTTGGGTCATGGGCATTTGCATACATGGGGTACTTAAGGAGGTCTCTAGCTGTGACTCCAGAACCTTCCCAGGTGAGTCAGCTTCAAGGAGCATTGCATTTTTTTTTTAAGAGAGAATTTTGCTATAGGGTGTGCGGTTGCTGGAGTGACAGAGACAGAAAGAGAGAATCACCCCCCCCCCCAGGGGAGATGGCCACCCCACACACCCTGCAATCTCTTCTCCTCCAGTTTCCTCTCTGATCTTGGGCACACATGCACATGTACCCGGTGTGAGTTTAAAGCCTCGGGGTCTGGGACTTGAGGTGAACTACGTAGGAGTCCAGTGATGTAACCACTACACAATCTGCTGGTCCCAGGAGCATTGCATTTTACTGCTGCCGCTGTCTTGTCCCAAGAACTGTTTTTAATTCTAGATGCTTTACAAAAGAAAAACAAAATTGTCTCTCTGATTTAGTCAGAGATTTATTAGACTAGACTATGTAACAAAGAAAGAGTGATTGAAGACAATTTTAGTAAATAAAAGGGTTTTCCCTTTTAGGATTTAAAGGTCAATGGAAAAAGACTCAAAAACATAGAATCTTCAATAGCGAGATCAACTACAACTACGTGTGGGAATTAAGAGGTGAACTGCAACTTTGTTGTGGTTAGCTAACGGGCTTTCTACTGCATCGTATGGACTATTGATAGATCTCCTGGACTAAATAAATTCTGCCACTTGATTGACAGTGCTTAAAAATGCTTCTTAAAGTTAATTGGCTTATTATTTTATCCTATAAATACTTACAAATATTTACTATATTCCCATTATTCTATGTGCTGGAGACTCAACAGGGAGCAAGATATAATGCGTCATTTCCCTCTTGAAACTTGCAATCTGTCAGGGGGAAACAGACAACGTGCGAGTAAATGAGAGAATAGAAGTCATTTCAGGATGAGACGACCAGGCAGGAAATGACCTGTGGGGATGTGATGGGGTTTCTGGGGTGAACTGTTTTGAGCTGAGGTATGAATGATGTGGCAGAGGCAGTGATAAGTTGAGCTTGGGAAGGGAGTTTCAGACAGGGAACAGCAAGAGCAAAGGTGTTAGAGTGAGAGAAGGGCTGGCATGTTTTGTGAGGTATAGTCAGGGTTCTCCAGAGAAATAGAACCAACAGGATAAATGTGTTTGCATGTGTGTTTGAGTGTGCACATATGCATGTGTGTGTGTATGTTTGCAGATGTACACAGGGAGAAACAGAGGGTAGGGTATGTGAAAGAACTAGCTCACACAATTGTGGATGGAAGCTTGGTAAGCCAAGAAAAACGAATGGGATAGGCAGTCAGCCTGAGACTCCAGAAAGATTTGCAGTGAGAGTTCAGTGAGAATTCTGCTGGCAGAATTCCTTCTTACTATATGTCTGTGTGTTCTATGTGGGCCTTCAACGGATTATATGAGGCCCACCCACATTCAGAGGGTTACCTACTTTACTCAAAGTCCACCAACTGAAATACTAATCTTGGGACCAGCAGATGGCAAAATGGTTATGTCACTAGACTCCCACAGAGTCAAACATGGTTTGAGTCCTGGACCTGGCAGCTTAAAACTAATACCAGGCATGTATGCATGCCTACCTAGAATCCCTAGAGGAGACTGGAGGAGAAGGGATTGTGGTGTGGCCCTCCCCCTGAGGGGGAAATTTCTCACTTTCTGTCTCTCTGTCTCTCTGGCGAATGCACACACCCTACAGAAAAAACAAAAACAAAAACAAAAAACCTCTCTTAAAAAAATACTAATCTTTTTCCAAAATCACCTTCCCAGAAATCTTTAGAATATTCGTGCATACATCTGGAGATCTTGGCTTAGCCATGCCTACACAAGGAGTTAATCATCACATCTGGGGAAGAAGTCAAATGTGATTGACACACAGGGTACAGGGAAGAGCAGGGTGACTGAAGATGAGAGCAGGTAGTGCTATGGGAGCCATGGAAGCTTTTGCAGCTGCCCGAGCAGCATGTCCTGGCTGTCCTCTCACAGATCACTCTGTCCATAGAGCCTGGATTTTGCAGAACAAGAGAGAGAAAGCAGGGAGATCAGCTTGGAGGTTTCTGGGGAGGTTTGGGCAGGAGGACATGGCAATTTGAACATAGGTTCTACAAGCAGATAGAGAAGAAAGGAGATGGGTTCTGGGCATTTCTAGGCAGCAGAGATGACTGGGGTCTGATGGGCTAACTGTGGGACTAATGGAAAAGGGACCCAGCACTTTTCCCTGGGCTTTGAGTAAGATGGGCGGGAATGGGAAAAACTCATTTAGGAATTTTCTATCAGAATAAATGGAAGTGGGTAGAATTTCTTTAAAACAAAACAAAACAAAACAAAAACCCTGTGGTTTCTCATATCTACAATTTATAGCAGTAAAATAGTTCTTTGTTAAATGGATGAAATTGCAGTGCATTTGGAATTACCTACCCGTGTTTTACTTTAATTAACTATAAATCTTTAAGACATGTGAGATAAACCTCTTTCAGGCACAGTTCTCTTTTGGCTATAATTTTAACTACAACAATTGAGTAGTGTGTCCCTTTTTTTTTTTGGTTGTGTTTTTAAATTTCTTTGCTTATAAGATGTCTGATTGCTTCATTGGATAATATAATTATGCTTAAAATAGTAATGATTGCAAAAAGATATTGCAAGTATATTTCAAGTTGGTTGGTATGTCCATGATTATAAATGCTCTGTGATTTCAAATGTATTATAATAATATTATTTAGTAATTTGTTTATAAAATGAATTAAACTTAAATGACTTTAATGACAATGGAATAAACAAAAACCTTTTCTACTTAAGCAAGCAAAGTTCTAAATACCTGGATCCAGCAACAGCCACACTTAGTCTCAGTTTATATCACATTTAAGCTAAATATGAAGAGGTTTCAAAAAGTTAGTGAAAAGTTGGAGTTAAAGTATGACTTTATTTTGCTGCAAAAAATAATTTAGAATCCATACTATTTTTTTTTATAATGTTCTTTTTTTTTTTTTTTTGAGAGTTTTTTGCTATAGGGCACATGTGGTTGCCAGAAAGACAGAGAGAGACAGACAGAAAGCGAAAAATCATCCCCCCAGGGAGGATGGCCATGCCACAGTTCCTTCTCTTCCATTCTCCTCTTGGGATCTTGGGCACGCACGCACACACGCCCAGCATGAGTTTAAGCCACCTGGTCTGGGATTTGAACCGCGGTCAACGACATGGGAGTCCAGCTACATAGCCATAATGCCAACTACTGGTCCCCATAATATACATTTTTAATGAGCTTTTTAAAGACTCTTCATCTTGTTAAAAAGTCTTTGTACTCTCAAAAGGTGGTTGAAATTTTTGGAAGTGATTACATCTACATAACAGAACAGGAAGCTGTGTCCTAAATCCAAGATTAATTAAAATATTAGTTAAATGGAGGCAGAGTGGAGCCTGAGAGTTGGATTTCTTTTCTTACTTCTGAGGACTTGATACCATAACTTATGCATACCTTTGGCTAAGCTGAGAAGTGTTCTCTGTCTGCATCATTTCTTGTTTCTTACCTCCCTGGCTACATGTTCAGTCCTTCGAGGTTAGGAGGGTACTTTGTTGATCACAGCATCCTCGTGTCTGGGCCAAGCACTTATTAAAGGTATTTAACTAACAGTCCTGAAGTAACAAATGTCATCAATCTATATTGAGTATTTGGCTCTTTATCTTGAACTAATTTAGATCCAGCTTTAGAAACTATGGATTATGGAGACTAGCATATATTGTAATTGTTTCATTGCTGGATTCCCATATGGCTGACCATGTTTCAAGTCTTGGATCTGGTGGCTTGAAACTCACACCAGGTGCATGCGCATGTGTACCCAAAACCCCTAGAGGAGAATGGAGGAGAAGAGACTGTGGCATGAGCATCCCCCTGGGGGGGTGATTTCTTACTTTCTGTGTCTCTGTCTCTCTCTGGTGAGCACACACACCTTATAGCAAAAATCTCTCTTTAAAAAATGTGGGTTATGACCACTAGTAGGTCACTAAACCAATTTGGTAAGCCTGATGAGAATTTAAAAATAATTAAAGGGAGTAGACTATAATAGAACGGACAAGATGGCATGTAGTAAGGAAGGTCCTTTTCTTTGGTTAAGCCTTTGTTTTAGCTACAGATAAATTTCAATGTGTGCTTTCAGTTGTAATATAAAATGTGTTTCTAACAGTAGTTTATAATAGAAAAAGTTGAAATCAACTGGTGTAATTTTTTTAAATGATCATTTTTTAAAGGTCTGAATTTTTGAAAATTTTGCCTAATGATGAGAGAGAATAGGATTATATGGGAAAATTGAAGCCATAGTGAGTGTTTAACACAGATAACAGATCCCAGTTCATTTAATAGATATGTATTGTATACTTATAAATTCTTTTGGGGTGGCATAGCAGTAAAACAATTGGACTCGCAAGGGCACAGTCCTGGGTTTGTGTCCTGGGACTTCTCTGAGCACGTGACTGAGGACAGAGGTAGACCATAGCTTATAATCCCTGTTGGAAGAACCTGTCTTTCTCTCTCATGGAAAAAATAAATAAACTTTAAAAACTACCCTTGACTAAATACTATGAGAAATATAAGAATGCATAATATAAGGTCCCTTCGATCAGGGAGCTTGTGAGCACCTTTGAAAAAGGGCCCTAGGGCCACGCATGTGTCTAGCTACTCACTGTTTGAATGACCAGGTAAAGGTTGTGGACACCTCTCTAACTCTCTCCTGCAATTTAATGGTTACTGACTTCAAACTTCAATATTCAAGCTCTTAATGCTACAGTTAATATAAATGATAAGTTAATCAGTATTTGAGGGCTAGTCCAGGCACTGAACTGCCATTTATCACTTGGTTTCCATGAACAATGGACTTCCAAATAAATTTTTGATATAAAACCTGTTCCTAAGTTGGATGCTAATTATGCAATGCTTTTTTCTTTGCTTTTCTTTTTTGTAGCAGGTTTGCTATACTACAACATGAGTCAACAAGTTCTAATGGACCAGATAGCAAAGATTTTAGACTTTCTGGACCATATACTATGATCTCATTGCAGCTATTCAACTCTGTTATTGCAGTGCGAAAGCCATCACAGAGCATTTATAGATGATTTATTCCAATAAAATTTTATTTATGGACACTGAAACTTGAATTTTATATATTATATATTACAATATTTAATATATAATGTAACCATAAAATATTACTCTTCTTTTTATTTTATTTTTTCCAACCATTTAAGCATGTTAAACCACTGTTAGCTTATAGGCCATACTAAAACAGGCAGTGGCTAGATTTGGCATGAGAACCTAGAGTGTCAACTTTGGGGTTGAAACAAGATATTTTTCCCACGAGAGATTTACTGTAATGTTTATGTGCAATTGAATCAATAAAATAAGCATTAGATTGCAAACAACTTCTTGAGGACAGAATTTGTCTCATTTAACAAACAAACAAACAAAACAACAACTTGTTCAAAAAAATTAGATGTATTCTAAGTTCTAAAATTGTATTGAATGTGAGTATAAATGGATGATTTAAAATATAATAGACTTTCAGGTAGAACTCGTAAACATATAAGGCCCTTTTATACTTCTGGTGTAGGAGAGCACAGGTTTTGAAAAAAATCAAAGAGCCTTCCTGCCTTACAATGGAAACTGTGTTTTATAGCAGTCATTGTCAGGAAATACAGGTCTTAGGTTATCAGGCCCCTGGCACCTAAATGGAGCTTCTTTGTCTACTGTCAAATTGGATGTCCAGATTAGATTCAACAAAGGGAGCTGGCTCTTTTCTTTACAAGTGGAAGGTGTGTGTGGTGTATGCTGTTTGTGTGACAATTCAGGAGTTACATTTTTCCTTGCATAGATTTAGAAAAAAAATTTAAGGTTTATTTTTTATGTCTTCTATGACAGAGAGAGAATGTGTGAGAAAGATATAGTCCCCTCCCCGCCAAGGTCTTCAAGCCACAGTCCACCACTAGCCTCAGCTGACCCAGAACAAGGGCATGTGCGTGCCTGGTGGCCTAGAAGTCCCAGGATTCAAAATCAGGATTAAAATTAATGATAGACATGATTCAAGTGCCTATTCAGCAATAATTATAGTAGAAAGGAGTTGCCAATTTAACCCAAATTGGGTAAGATATCTCCTTAGGAGGTATCTAACATCAGGACTATAATTTCAATTGTAGCAACTAGATAAAAAACAATGAAATGCAATCATTCATATATGTGACTTGATCCATTTCCATTGGATTTCATAAATGAACTAATATGAATTGCAATTTTCTTTTTTAATCAAAGGGTCAAACATTTTGAAGCTAGACAGTTTGACAGTAGCAAGAGGGAAGTTAATAGTATCAAATCATTCAATATAAGTTTTCAGAACTTTATCAGGACATACTTTTTTTTTCATGAATTTCAGGTCAAGATTTATCTGCACTCAGTAAATAAAGGCTTACAGAAATGTAGTTCCATTGCCAAATGCTTTCACTTCAAATGTGATTTTTCTCCCAATGTGATTTCTTTTAGATACAACACAATTTCTTTCTGATCCTGAGCATGTGGGCCTATGCTAATGGGAAATGGTGTCTTAGAAAGGTTATTTTTGCTTTCTGCAGGGAGCAGTCATTCTTTGACCTATATTCAATACGTGACACAGATCTGACCATGCAACAACCATTAGCCTCATCTGAATTCCCTCTCTGGAGTTCAGGGCTTAGGTCAGGGACCATTACTCTTGGGTGTCAGAGCCAAACTTAATTAATGCCTTTTAAAGATATATGGATGATATTTTGTTCCCCTTGAGATGTATGAAAATGCCCTGTAGAATTTAATCCTGAAAAATGTTAAAAACAAGAATGGTTGAGTCGTTTGACATGTCCCTGTAACCTCCTTCTGAAGCAGCATTACCCAGCATGTTTGGCTTTTCTCCTGCCTTTTTTTTTAAGGCACAGATTCCTTCCTGCACATCTTTCTGGTCCTCTAGCACCCTCTGGTAAACTATGGTCTTTGGAAGACAGGCCTTCCCCTCTGGGCTGTTCTACAACCCACAGGCCACAGGGACAAAGAGTTGCAAAGTATAAGGCTTGGATTCCCAATTACCAGGAACAATAGTGGTTTCTATGGCATCCCTGCAGAGGAGGGAACTCTTCCTGGAGCTGGTGCTGAAATGTTTAGCAATCATTTTTCAATGAGAATTGGCAGTTGCCTGCCAGGATGGGCTGTTATGTCAGCACAGGTGTCAGAGAATCAGAGAGGTTTTTGAAGGAAGTAATTGGCAGATCAGATAGGGCTGGGGAGGGCAAGGGGAAGAGGGCAATGTGTTATTCAGCAGATAGCTTTCAACGTAATTTTTAACCAACGTTATTTAAGAGCTTTTTAGAAAGCAGATCCCCCTTTCCCAGAGGCATCTGCCAACTGACAGTCCAACAGGAAAAGGGGAAACTACTTCCGAAAAGGCTTTAAAAACAGACTTTTAGAGGCTGTTAAAAAGACGTACAATCACATCCTGCATACACCTGTTTAAGCGGCAGTTTATTGCTCGGACTAGACTGCTCCTTTTGCTTAACTGTCTGCTGTCTTCCTACAACCGCCAACCCAACAACCCACCCTCCTCTCCCTACAGCCCTTTCTTCCCACTGAGAGCTAGGCAGCACCCCTGTTTCCTTACTGGGTTCAGCACAGGACAGACACCAACAGCTAGTTCCCTTCAGTGTGCAGATGCGGTCTTACTTTTAAGCCTTTCATCTTTGCAGTAACGTGCACGCGGGCCCACATTTGAATGTCTGCAACTTGTCCTGTGTGGGAGGTTTTCCGGTGGGTTTACTGCAGCCTTTACTGGTACTTTTTTTGTGTGTTTGGGTTCTAACATCCTTTCTGATCATCCGTTATCTAGCCTGTGATGTAGCTTCTGCTCTGTGGTTTCAGATGTGAAGACTATGCTTTCAAAATGCCCTTCTCTAGTCCTTTTTTTTTTTTTTGAAGACTTTCCTTGGATATATAAGACTTTCAGTGAAAGAAAAAGAATTATGCTCATCACTGTATCTGGACTAATCAGCACATAGTAGGCAAGCAATCGGGACATATGGAAGATAAGAATGAATAAATGAATGAGTGAATATGAATGAATGAAGGATGCCAGGGAAAATGCCGGGGGGAATAGCAAAGAAAGGTGTTCAGGGCACAGAGTTTTGTTTGCAAAACAGCTTCAACCAGAGGGAGCCTTGATTTCTAGACTGTAACTCATTCTCCCCACTTCCTGTGAAGCATGTTGGTAGCGGGATTGTATTATGTGTGAGTTTGTGTGTGTGTGTCTGCTCAGGTGAACACTATCTGTGTTTGCTGCCACTCTTGTGATATCTTGCTTTCCTCAGTCATGACCACAGAGACAAAGGCAGGCTGGCAAACAGGTCAGTGCAGCTCCCAGGAACCCACACAAGCTCTAAGCAGAATTTCCATCTCTCATTCTTACTTCATCTTGGCTACAGTTGGTTCACACCTTCGAAAGCCTGAATGAGAAGCCAAGCTCGGGTTGCAGATTTCCTGGGGGAACAGTGCTGAGGAGGCTCTAACGAAATACTGAATTCAAGCACCACATTTGGCACATTGTTTGTGTCAGCCAAAATACATTTCAGTGAGTAGGATTATGGGCATAGTGCCCCCAGTGGCATATTACATTGTGATATATATATATGTAAAAAAATGTGGTTCCCTCCAATTAGTAAAATTAAAAAAAAAAAACAGCAAAACTTTCTAGGATGCTTAAAAATCTATGCCCTTAAGTTGATTGAGGATCAGAAGAGATAGTGATAATACTAACAGTAGCAACAAAATAAACATCTAACATGTTGGGGTCCTCTCTGTACAGTAGGCACCATGCTACAGATCTTTCTGACTTTATCTTAATTATACTTCCCAATATTCTTATGAAGTTAAAACTACTATTGTTCTCATTTCATTGGAGGAAAACATAGAGAACCGTTTGACAGGGAGTCTGTCAGAGGGGTGGTCATTGTATCTATATAGTCATGCAAAAGTAGGGCAGTTTGAGCTCAATAATGAAGATGCCCCGTTTTCTCCAAATTTTACATATAGCTCATCTCCTAATTAAATATGAACATTTTAATTCTGTCCTAAAGTTACTATGCAAAAAGCACAAAAAATCCCCCAAAAAACACATTTGTGTCATAGTTTCATTCTGCAGAAAGATAAGCTTGCACGGTGGCAAGGTCAGCTCTAAGGGAAATACAATTAATAAATATAATTAGAAAAAAAGGTAAGATTTCAGTTTTTATTCCATTTCAGGAACATCTCGTTGTGTTGCACACATCATAGCCACATATGTACATTTGTAAAAAAGCAACGCCAGCACTTTGCCTTTGCCTAAAATTAACCAAATAATATGGGTGGAACTCCATTGACTTTTCATTTTATATTTTGTAATTATTTCCTGTTCTGTTTTGACTTGGATTTAGATAAACATCTGCATTTCAGCTTATTTGCCTTTCAAATAAAGCCAAAAAAAAAAAAAAGCTTTCTTAAAGAAGGATTTGAGATATTTATAGTAAGAAAGAAAAAGAAAATTGTTTTGTGGTGCTATTTTTAAAGAACACCTTTTTAAAGTTTCTTAAAGCTCCAGTGGTTAGGATAGAGCTAAAGGCAAAAATGTTGCTTAAGAAAACACTTCAGAACATGCTAGAAAAGTTAAAGCACGAGCCAAGCCCCCTGAGAGCATGGAAAGCGCTCACATGGCATGCAGTCCTTTGAATGTCTTAAGGTTATTTTCTAAATGAGACTATGAGAACAAAATGAAGTTGTATTTGAGATATTTATAGTAAGAAAGAAAAAGAAAATTGTTTTGTGGTGCTATTTTTAAAGAACACCTTTTTAAAGTTTCTTAAAGCTCCAGTGGTTAGGATAGAGCTAAAGGCAAAAATGTTGCTTAAGAAAACACTTCAGAACATGCTAGAAAAGTTAAAGCACGAGCCAAGCCCCCTGAGAGCATGGAAAGCGCTCACATGGCATGCAGTCCTTTGAATGTCTTAAGGTTATTTTCTAAATGAGACTATGAGAACAAAATGAAGTTGTATTTCCCTTCTAGCTAGTTAAGCCTCAAATCCCTAGATGAGAAAAATGTTTTCTTTTTTGGACAGTGATGTATTTCTAGTCAGTCTCTTCCCAAAACAAACACACTAAAAACCCATTTCATGCATAGACTAAGGTAAGAACAGAGGTTGTTCAAATGGTTAAGTATCC
Source organism: Tupaia belangeri chinensis (assembly GCF_000334495.1). NCBI lineage: Eukaryota > Metazoa > Chordata > Mammalia > Scandentia > Tupaiidae > Tupaia > Tupaia belangeri. Next base: position 1,703,046 of record NW_006159715.1, on the reverse strand, counting down.
TCTACATGACCATTGTGCAGGTTGAATGGAATAGGTGGGTTTTGGTCTTGTTATCTAGTACCCCTAAAGCTATAGTTTAATTAAACCGAATCTCATTGAGTCCCTTGCTTATATTTATATAATACTTATATTTTTTACTACAGGCAATACCAATTCTAAGTGACTAAATTGTAGTAGATAGAGTTGGTTGACTTCCCCAGTATCCCTTTCTCATTTTTTTTCTTCCTAATACAATCCTAATTTCATTCAAGTGTCTTACCTTTACACACACACACACACACACACACACACACACACACATGTGCATGCACAATTCAAGGGAAGTCATCAAAAATGGATCATTAGTCTAAAAAACCAATCAGCACTTAGAATCTCCAAGCAGCAGCACTGTATTGAAGGTGATCATGCAGTCTGAGTTGGTACAGTGGGATTGAAGAGCACGACCCTTAACTGTGGAGGTTTTTCTTTCTTTACTGCTACACAAGAATAAGAAAAGATGCAGCTCCAAATGCCACTAGCAACCATTTTACACTCTGAGGGAAATCCCTGGTTGAATGACTCTGCTACTGAGGATAGCCGGAGGGAGATAGAAAGATCTGGGTCTTTGGTTATATCTGATCTACTGGATCAGTTGGGCCTTCTTTACTATGGAGTATCTGTTCTGTAAAATAATTATCTTATCTCTCTATTTTTTAGAGATTTTTGCTATCGGGCATGTATACTTGCTGGAGAGACAGAGACAGAGAGACAGAAAGTGAGATATCATCCCCCAGAGAGGATGACCAGACTGCAATCACTTCTCCATTCTCCTCTTGGGATCTTGGGCACACACACGCACACACACATGCCCGATGTGAGTTTTAAGCTGCCAGGTCCAGGACTCAAACCACAGTTGACTACGTGGGAGTCTGGCAACGTAACCATTATGCCATCTGTTGGTCCCTAACAATCTTATTTATTAATTCAGGTTGAGATAGGATTTTCTTTTACTGAAAGCATCCGAATACACAGGCAGGAAGCACCTACTAGACAAGTGTAAGAAGTCATTAGATCTTCAGCATTCCAGACATGAATTACTATAGCTTGATTTTCCCATCACCTTTCTCTGGTTAATAGGGTTACTTATTGGCTTCTCTTTTACACCCACTAACTTAATCACTCCTGACAAATCTTTTAGTTCTCTACTTCTTATTCTGAAGCTGAGAATATGCAGTATGAGAGAAGTCTGGCCCTAACCAGTTTAGATTACCTGCGTTAATGAGAGACATTACTCATCAGAAGGTGTTGATCTAGACAGTGGTGCAGAGGCAGAAAAACAATGTTGAGAATCACTGTTCTAAGTTTTCTGAACCTGTAATTTCTCCTCTTTTCCTTAGAACATATCATTTCCCTCCGTGATGGGATACAATAGAAAATTTGCCAGACAGTACCACTGTACTTACTCTAGTCTAGGAAATCCACTTATGTAAAACAAACAAATTTCTATTCTATCGATTAGCACGTTTAAAATTCTCTGTGTACCTTCAACTTCAGGCTGATGGATATTACATTAAATAGGGAATAGATGGAACATCTTCCAAACCTCTCCCACTTCATTTCACAACCTTACAAAACATTTGGCTTGCTCAGAGAGAGCTGGGCTGAACGGCTTATTTTCATTGCCAAGCAATATTCATGAAGACTCTATTCCATGCATTGACTGCCACTTAAGGAATGAAACAGGACGACATAATCAGTTGAATTTAATTCAATCTATTTTGTACAGCCATGTTCAAGGTTACAACAAGGGACACAGACTCTAGTAACAGGTTCCCTGCAGAACTTCAAGAACTATTTCTAGGATAGGAATTCAGGGGAAAATGATTTTGCTCATAAAACATGTACATAAGTGCATTCCATAGATTGTTTTGTAGATTCAGTTTTGACGTACTACTAGAGATGGACAATAAACCGAAAGATAATCAAGGTTTATCCACACCGAAGAGAAAAAATATACATAGTTTTCAACATGACCACATAAACAAAAACTGTAAAAATCTATGCCTTAGAAAAGACTGAATTGTTCTGCTAGGAGACCCATCGAGTATAGGATCTGGAACCCTATTTCAGACATTAGGTCAAAGGTACCTGGGTCATCCTAAGGTGGTTTCCCTTCTGTTGGGTGTCCTCCTTTCAAACAATCTCATAGGCTGGCACTGACTTTTCTTGCTTCTCCAGTACATTCCCACAATGTTCCAAACAAAATCAGATTACAAGAAAAGAAAACTAACATCCAACATGAATAATGGAAAGGGATACAAATGTAGTCTGGATTTTCATAATGAGCACTCTCCATTTGTTCTTTGAACAAACCTCTAACATGTTCTTGCTATTTGTCAAAAATAGTGGTAGGTCTTCCTGATAAGAATAAGATTAAGTGGCCTTGTTCTCAAGATGCTTATGGTGTGATGGGTGAGATCTAGACACCGTGGAGAAACTTCTGAGAAGATGTATGTATAATTATACTGACACCAAGTGAAGGCTATCACATAATCCAGGGTAAAAAGTCTAAGCTGAGAGCAGGTTAGGTAGGTGGAGGTCAGGAAAGTTTCTGGAATAAACAGAGTTTTCAACCTATTCCCTGAAATGCCAATAAGATTTGGTGAGGTGAAGATGACTAGGGACACTGGAGGTGAGCAAACAGCACAGCTAATACTGCAGGACACCAGCTGGGTACTGGGTTTGTGTGTTAATACATTAAACTCTAGATTTAGCAATGTTAGGTCCTAATCTATTAAATAACTCAATCTCTCTTTTTTTTTTTTTTTGAGAGGTTTTTGCTATAGGGTGTGTGTGCTCACCAGAAAGACAGAGAGAGACAGAGAGGACAGAGAGACAGAAAGCGAGAAATCATCCCCCAGGGGGGATGGCCACACCACAATCCCTTCTCCTCCATTCTCCTCTCGGCATCTTGGGCACGCATGCACATGTGCCCGGTGTGAGTTTAAGCCACCGGATCTGGGACTTGAACCGTGGTTGACTATATGGGAGTCCAGCGACATAGCCATTACGCCAACTGCCACCAAAATAAACTCAATCTTGACAGAATATCTATTAATTGAATAAGTTTCTAAAATAAAAGTTTCTAATATTCACATTTAATACTGAGGGAGGTCTTCCAAAAGTTCATGGAAAGCACACAGAATAAAAAAACAATGCATGGATTTTAATTTTTTTTGCACCAAAATAAACTAGTATTTTAATTCCATTATCTGATGAACTTTTTGAAGTTCCCTCATATAAAAGTATTACATTAATCATGGCACCCAGCACAATGCCTTGTATGAAAGTGTTCATTAAATGGTTATTGAACTAATTTGAAATCTCATCACCCAAATCCTAAATTTTTGCTTGTCTCCCTGCATAAAATTATTTCATGGGTCAGCCAGATGGTATTGTGGTGGTTAGGGTGGCTGGATCCCACATGGCTGAATGTGCTGTTCAAGTCCTGGACTTAGCAGCTTGAAAAATATGCTGGGCACATGTGCATATGTGCCTAAAATCCCAAGAGGAGAATGAAGAAGGGATTGGAGTGTGGCCATTCCTCCAGAGGGATTATTTTTCAGTTTCTTTCTCTCTTGCTTTCATTCACTCTCTATCTCTGGCAAGTGCACATACATGCCCTATAGCAAATTTTAAAAAATTCTCGATGAAATTTATTTCTACTACTAACCAGTATATGGATAGCTTTGTGCTTTATGGCAGAATCTCTGTAGGGATTAGCAATAAAAACAAAGAAAAAATCAAAGCATATATTCTGACATATGCCATCAAAAATATAAAACTAGGGGATGGCAGGTGGCATGGTGTTTAATGGTGCTGGACTCTCTTTCTCTCTGTCCCCCTTTTGTCAAATTAAAATAAACAAATAAAGTTAAATAAAATAATTCTTAAAAAAATATGAAACTAT
>NW_006159715.1:1683774-1698354 GCF_000334495.1 Tupaia belangeri chinensis | reverse complement strand
TGGGTCAGCCAGATGGTATTGTGGTGGTTAGGGTGGCTGGATCCCACATGGCTGAATGTGCTGTTCAAGTCCTGGACTTAGCAGCTTGAAAAATATGCTGGGCACATGTGCATATGTGCCTAAAATCCCAAGAGGAGAATGAAGAAGGGATTGGAGTGTGGCCATTCCTCCAGAGGGATTATTTTTCAGTTTCTTTCTCTCTTGCTTTCATTCACTCTCTATCTCTGGCAAGTGCACATACATGCCCTATAGCAAATTTTAAAAAATTCTCGATGAAATTTATTTCTACTACTAACCAGTATATGGATAGCTTTGTGCTTTATGGCAGAATCTCTGTAGGGATTAGCAATAAAAACAAAGAAAAAATCAAAGCATATATTCTGACATATGCCATCAAAAATATAAAACTAGGGGATGGCAGGTGGCATGGTGTTTAATGGTGCTGGACTCTCTTTCTCTCTGTCCCCCTTTTGTCAAATTAAAATAAACAAATAAAGTTAAATAAAATAATTCTTAAAAAAATATGAAACTATGTTAAACCTTTGGTCATGAAGACAATGTGGTAGTTTTTTTTTTTTTTCCTTAGCTGGACAGGAGGTCAAAAGTCAAACCTGTGAATAAGTAGAAACTCTACAAATCATAAAGAACCCTGAAACTGAAAACTGATTTCAGCTTTTATGCAAAATGTTAGTATGTAGGAACCATAAAAAACAACCAACTCTGAATATCCTGTTCATTATACAGAAAACTAGTACTACTTGTCTCTTCCAGAGTACGAGGAAGCAATCTACCATTTTCCCCAAATTGCTGGTGGTTGTCTTGTCTAGTACACAACCTACTATCTACCTACTATTTTTCCAGCATCTGGCACAGAGGCCCTCAATAAATATAGAATGAATAAATTAGTGAGTGATGACTCTGAACCTGTTAAACACTCTTGCCAGGTTTCCCTTGGGACCAACAGTATGTGATCACAAGACTGACTTAAATTAAAGTGAAGAGCCAGGCCTAAAGCTAAAAGCCCTTTGTGAGGCTGAAATCTGCAGCTTTGGGCTATAATTAATTGATCTTACTTGTAAAACATATGGATATATTCATTCATTGATGCATAAAAAGAGAAGTTTGCATGTCTTTTCATGTTTACTTTCTAAAGATATTTTTGAAAAAGTGATTTCTTGAGAGAGAGAAACGTGGCGTGGATAAACACAAGTGCCCCCTACAGTGTCCTAGTGGCAATCCTCCTGGGGCTTTCCCAGCCAGCAGGATCAGAGGGCACTCATAAAAGCACCCAGCGCCTTCAAGTCAACCTGAGAACCAATCCATCTATCTATCTGATCTGTCTATATCTATCTAAAAATCTGTTGTCTATCTGCACACACACACACACACACACACACACACACACACAAAACATCATGGGTTCTCAAGACTGCCAGGATTTCATTTTAGCTCCAACAGTCCTGGTTGTGTGACCTTGGACAAGTTGTTTAATCACTCCTCAATTTTAGCGTTATACTTGCAGTATTGACAATATTTGTTTTAGAGCATTACTGTGAACATTATATTCATGTAAGAGGCTTAGAAAGTGCCTGAAATATTTTAAGTGCTATCTAAATGTAGCCATTACAAAGATCCCATTCCTTTTTCCTAACTACTGTTCTTATTTTTGATTATTAAGTAACAAAATTCAAAGTACTTTTAAAAGAATATATAAGATTATTAGAATGAGAGATGAAAAAAAAGTCATTCACTTAGCAAGTAAGCAGTTATTTCATTTATCACAGAAAATGCATAGTAATACACTTGGATACTAAAATTGTAAAAGAAAATATCTTGGGAAGGATGTTTAGCTTAGCTATGAATTCTGAAAAGTGATATATAGTGTAAACACAGAGGTACATTCTGTTTCCAAACACAAATTAAGAATTCAGTAATCAAAATGACAGACTTTTGTTAATCTATTTAGAAAGGGAGAAATTGTGAATCAGGCTCTAGGCAACAGTGTTTAATACCAACTTTAATAAGAAGTCCTCCTGGAGGAAGAAGAGACTGGTGGCTGGATTTTGCACAATGGGCAGCCTTACTAACCTGCTTGGTCTCTCAGGGTCTCAGGGCAACATTGGTAGGGTTTCCTTTGAAATAGTTTCTTTTTAAAGAAGCTAAGATGATTAAAAATAACGTTGTTAGCATGTGAAAGGTAAAGCATGAATGACATTAAAGGAAATAAGTTGGAAATTTAAAATTTTTTTACGAGTCTGTAGCTTTGTATGAGAGTTTCACTTAGTAATCAATACTTTATCGAGCCCAACTGTGCTTTCAGTTACAAGTGATGCCTTCATCTCGGATCTTGAGATGGAGCAGTGATGATATTTTAAAACCATTTTTTATCCCCCCACCTAAATTTATTTATTCTATAAAGCATCTTATATTTGTATCAGGTGGGTTTTGCTGTATCTGATTCATCAAATAATGAAATTTCCAAAAGTCTAGGCTGAATATCATTCTTAAGGAACACTCATCAGTCAGGTACAACCAAATTGGAAAGTTTTTGACAAGCACAGCGTCTCCTTAGCAGTCACAGACTCGTGGCTGCTTTTTGGGGTTGCCAAATTTAACACGCAGTCCAAATTTCACTCCTTGCTTTAAAGTCCTTTTTATAACATCATGAATATTAGCGCATATTTCTTAATTACAAAGCAAGGCAAGTTTGGCTCTTGTCTTCTGTAAGTAGTTTTTCTACCCAGCCATAATGAAAAGATTGTGAAATGGAGAATTTTTAAAAAAGCTATTAAAAAAGGCTATTTAAAAATTCATTTTAATTTAGTGACAAATTGGGAGGCAAACACATGCTCTATTAATGTTCAGAATACCCAGTGTGCAAAGACAACTTTTCGTTCTATGATGCCAAATTAATTTAGCCTCGGGTCTCAATAATTTCTCCTCTCTCTGTCCACTACATAAAAATCTTTCATTACATCACATTAAACTCAGTCGCTTGAGGGCATTTGGTTTTTCTGTAGCTTTCAACTTCATGTTTTAAATAAAGTACCTGTCCTATTTAGTACTATGTAAAGGAAGAAGATAGTTACTCAGATCATCACTAGACATCTTGCACCATCCACTCCTCTACTGTGGTCATCTCTTTAATTCCATTTTTTTTTTTTTGGAATACAAAATACATGCTCATTTAAATTCAACAAGGAAAATTTTCCAAGTCAAACACACCATGGTGGTCTTTAGAAAGGTATCTTGGAATGTTGTATCTGAAAATTAAAAGCACACAGGGGCCAGGTGAAGGTACAGTGTACTGCAACTGGACCCACATGGGGAAGGTGCTAGGTTCTTATCTGAGTGTTCTCCCATACGCTCTGTGCATGCATGTGCACACATGCCAATTATCTAGGCCAGCTGAGATCGATGATAGACCATAGTACGAAAACACTAGCACGTTTTAGGTTTTTAATCTCATTCTCATGGAATAAATAAATAAACTTAAAAAAAAAAAACTTCAAGAAGAAGAGGAAGTATTATGAGACAAACCTTAAAAATCTGAGACCTGTATTTGGCATGCCTATATTCTATTTTGAAAGCTGGGGGACCAGCAGTTAGCGTAATGGCTATGTCGCTGGACTCCCATGTAGTCAACTGCGGTTCGTGTCCCAGACCCGGTGACTTAAAGTCACGCCGGGCGCGCGCGTGTGTGTGTGTGTGTGTGTGTGTGTGCCCAAGATCCCGAGAGGAGAATGGAGGAGAAGGGATTGCGGCATGGCCATCCCCCCTGGGGGGTGATTTCTCGCTTTCTATCTCTCTGTCTCTCTCTGTCTGTCTGGCGAGTGCACCCAAAAGAAAAAAAAAAAAAAAAAAAAGCTGAAAAAGGAAGCCCTTGTCAGGTGCCAACATTTTGGTACTGACTTTCCCAGTCTCCAGAACTGTATGAAATAAATTCCTTTTCTTCATAAAAAAATAAAATTAAAAAGATATAAGACCTGTATTTGGTATGTCTATATTCCATATTAAAAGCTTGTTTACTTGCAGGTAAACAACTTTCTATGAATGCAAAAGTTATTGCAGAGCTGGTACTTTCTGTATTTGGAGGTGGGGAGCTACCTTCTTTGAGGACACTAGCTAGGAAGGAACCCCTTCGTTCTGCTGACTTAATTAACACCTGTCCCAAACATCTCTCTCTCTCTCTCTCTTTTTTTTTTTTAATAAAAAAGGCAGGTAAGTCAGGCAGTGAAACTGTGGCACCAATATTTATCACAAGCCCACCTTCTTATTAGAATCTATTCCTTACGAAACACTGACAAAATTCTAAGTAGACACTTTCAAACAAGTACTTTAATATGAAAAGATTTTAGGGGAGATACAGTAGTTTGATGTGGTTCAGATTAGGATTCAGCAGTGTGATAAAAGTCATGGTGGATTTTACATTTTGCGTTGGTGACAGTTTAGTTTGACCATACACCATTTTGATCAGTGTTGAATTAGAACCTGTTACCAAAGAGAGCTTAGAATATTTTAGTTAAATGTGAAATTGAGCCATTTCACACATTTTATAAAATGGATGATAATAGGTTAATAAGACTTTAACTTTTATTCAGCAAAAGTTTGTTTAAATTTTGCAGTTAAAAGTATGATAAGCTTATTACCATGATTGAAATCTATATTATATACTAAAAGGCAATTGCTCTTTGAAATAGAAATGCACACCTTAATATTTTAATCAACACCTTAGAAAATTTTTGTTTGTTCACAGTGAGTTCACTTTTAAGAAAAGAAACACTCTTTTTATAATTTCTTTGGTTAAGGTAAGCTTTGCTTGTTTTAGTTTACCAAGTTTGATGTAAATCTAAAACTTTATGTTTCCTGTTGAATAATCAACTATGTAATCAAGTGGGTAAAATAATTGTTTATGACATGATCTGGCCACAAGCTAGACAAAGCATATTTAAAAGGACTTGTTAATATGGTTGAAGATCATATTACTATTCCAAACATTAGTATTAACCTCTGTAAATTTTAGTTAGGGTACTCAGGGACAACATTTAAAAAAATTTATTCATTTAAAAATTTTTTTTTGCCAGAGGGTATGTGCAGTTGCCAGAGAGAGAGAAAGGGAGAGGGGGAAAGGGAGAGAGAGAAAATACATCCCACTGGGACATGGTCACACCAGTGACTTTCCTCCATCCCCCCTTCCCATCAGGACTTCAGGCATGCATGCACATGCACATTGGCATGTTTCTTGAGCTGCTAGGGGTGGGATTTGAACCAGTCAGCCTGTAGGATCTGGTTCTCTTAACTACATGACTGAGCCAGCCCCTAATATTTTTTATTAAAAGATATTTGTTCAGTTTGTCTTTTGGGCTGTTTTCAATATTTATTGAAGTCATAATATAATTTTATTAATTATTATTCTCCTTTACCTTTTAAAATAAATTCATTTGTTTATTTCATGAGAGAGAGAGAGGGGAGAGAGAGAGAAAGGGAGAGAGAGAGAACCCTCATCAAGGTCTCTCTGATCCCCCCTCCAACCTGCCAGTCAGCCGAGATCACAGGTGTGTGCATGCATGTCTAAAGTGTTCTGGCCATTCCAGGATCTGCATGTGGGCCTCCCATGGGGCTCTCTGGCACTATGTCACTGTGGCTAGGCCCCCCAGTGCTTTTTGTTCATCTAAATAGGAAGAGAACTAGGCTAATAATTTTTCAGCATGATGCCATTCATTATCTAATTCAGTGGTCTCCAGACTTTTAGATGTCATGGAACATTAATGAATTTATTTGTTTTAAGGGGGGAAAGGCTGACATTGGGTCTTGCCAGATTTTAATTTTGCCAAGGAAAAGAAAAACCCAACATTATCTTTCCATATACTTTCACAAAAGAATTGACATTTTAACTCTGAAGAAGAGGGAAGGTCACTGTTTGAGTCTTTTAAACAGAATACATTGAGATTTATGAAAAACAATAGGTTGTCATCATTTTTTATATCTGACCATTGACCAATGCATTTGTTTTTAATTGTAGGAAGCCACGTGTACTCATCAGAGAGAAATAGAGAGACAGAGAGAGATAGAGGGAAGAAAGCTCTCCCTAATGGGGTGTGGTTATGCACAATCCCTTCTGCACTTTTCCATTCTGTCAAGATTTTGAGCATATATGCACACACGTCCAGCATGGTTTTCAAGATGTTGGGCCTGGAATTCAAATCTTAGTTGACCACATGGGATCTAGCTCCCTTAATCACTAGGCTATGGGGCCAGCTCTAAATCATTTCTTCAAAGATGGACACGTAACTTTGACTATCTTGGGGAATCACTGATTTAGAAAAGGCTCACTCAATACTGCCATTAAACAATCAGAAATAAAATAAGACCCCAATAATAAGTCCCCCAAACAGTAATCAACAGTTTTAAAGGAAAATTAAATTTTTTCCTTGCAAGAGAAGTTTTGCCAAATGTACAAACATTCCAAAAGAAGCCTCTATATTTTCACTGTAAGTGTATGTCAGTCCCTTCACAGAATACTTGTAAATAACAGTACTGTAGATGTACATTTAAAAAATTTTTAATGTCATAATTAAGTGGAGATAAAAAGCAATGGCATCCAACAACTAGAAACCAAACTACCAATGACAGAGATAGAGATAAAAGAACAAAATTAACTAGTCCACCCATGGGGAAGTCTCTTAGTATTTTCAGTGATTAGTTTCTCAGATGTAAACAGTGAGTGTTGAGAAAGCCATCCCTAAAGCTCCTTCTCTGTCTTCCATTCTGTTTCTATTTTAATGATCAAACTTTAGTTGAAGGTTGGGTTAACCACATGACTTTTTGAATGGTGGCAATGGAAAGAGAAGAGTATAGTGAAAATGGCCCATCAATGCCCATCATATAAAATATGACTGTATTATATAGTGCTCTTACCTCACTCCATCTCCCTCCTCATTTTTTCCTTCCTTTCTGTGTTTTAGTGGGGCGCTCTCTCTCTCTCTCTTTTTTTGGTGTATATATATATATATATATATGAAATTTTACTTGGTAAAGGAACAAAGAATTGTGATGGTAATGAAGTAACTAAATTGTGGTCTTCACAAAAGAAGCAAAGACTTACTTTCACTTTATTAGTTAAGGAAGAAATAAATACAGTCCTACTCAGCTCAGCGCAGAGACCCGAGTGCCAGGTACATAGCGAAAAGGTCAATGTAATGGACTGATATCCTGAAAGGATACTGTGAGGCTGGGAGGCCCATCTCCACTGTCAGCGAAATGAATCGTTGTCACTTCTAGTCACCTCCCAGAAGTATCATCACTATCATTCTGAAGACAGAAGATAATCTATTCTCTTAAAAAAAAGTACCATCGTTACGTTCAGACAAGTGGCCCACACAAAGCTTTTTACTCCAATTACGAACTCTAATACATGCTTACGAATGGTCTTTCAAAAATGAATAACCTGAAAACATTTTCCTCAGCCTTAAAATCTGCCTTGCTCTTGGTCAAAATAATCAAGTCATTCCCATGCTGTCCTGTATTTCTCAGACTGAGTCATACTTTCACTTCGAAGACACCACAAGAGTTTGTTAAGGGCGTATTCATGAAGTGCTTGGCTCAAATAGCAGTTCCCTGGGAATTCAAACCAACAAGAGCTAAATAAAAAGGATACAAGTATAATCGTTTCCTTTTGACTTCCTGTATAATTATTACTAGATGCCTGTAACATACTTAGAATAGTATATGACATCGGAAAAAAAAAAACTCAGTATGAAGATTAGTTTTTTACTGGTTATCATCATTATTTGATGTGTAACAGTTCTGAGCCTCATGTTCAGTATTTTTTATCCTGACTGAATATCTGAGGGGACTTCAAAAGCTCATGAATAAATGGAATTAAAGTACAAGTTTATTTTGGTTCAAAAATGCTTTGAAATTCATGTAGTTTTTTTATAATACGCATCACTATCAATTTTTTTTACTATGAACTTTTTTAAGACCTTTCGTAAACATGCATGCATGCACACATATACACACACACACATAAATATATATATGAACATACACATCTCATGTACAGAGCTGGGGATACACTGTTGCTACTTCAGTCTTCCATCATTCTGTCCCCACATACGGGATTCTAATGCGTGACAGGTGGAATATTGGTTTTGTATCAGTGCCGCATACTGTGGGCTTCAGGCATTGGGACACGTGGTATATCTTTTTAGCTTTCAGAATGATTAAGATAATAGAAAGAAGATAATTGGTATTCTTCAAAGCCTAAGAAAAGCTTTGCCTTAATTCTGATGAGATTTTTGGACCACTTAAAAAAAAATACATACACACACATATTTCTTTGGTTCACTTATGATCCATCCAGAATCATTTCCTTTAGATGGTGATTTTTTTTAAGGATAATTTCAAAATTTGCATCCTATGGTAGAGAAGAAGAGCATGTCCAAACACGTTAATGATGTAATCAGGCTTATAAAGTTGTGTATATATATTTTTTTCTTTTTGAGAGGTTTTTGCAATAGGGTGCGTGCACTCGCCAGACAGACAGAGAGAGACAGAGAAACAGAAAGTGAGAAATCACCCCCCAGTGCGGCCACGCTGCAATCCTTTCTCTTCCATTCTCCTCTTGGGATCTTGGGCAGGCACGCACATGTGCCTGATGTGAGTTTAAGCCACCGGGTCTCGGACTTGAACCACAGATGACTACATGGGAATCCAGTGACATAGTCATTATGCTAACTGTTGGTCTCAGTTGTATATATATATATATATTTTAAGGTTTTGTCATAGGGTGTGTGCAGTTGCCAGAGAGAGACAGAGAAACAGAGAGGGAAAGTGAGAAATCCTCCCCTGAGGGGATGGCCATGCCACAATCCCTTCTACTCCATTCTCTTTCCGGGATTTTGGAGATGCACACACATGCACCCGATGTAATTTTTTAAGCCGCTGGGTCTGGGACACGAACTGAGGTTGGCCATGTGGGAATTCAGCGCCTTAGCCACCACATCATCTGTCGGCCTCTAAAGCTATATTTAATAGTAACAGTATTTATAAAGAGGAAAATGTACACTGTGTAAAAATGGCAATTTTAAGCTATTTCTACTCTTATGTTTTCCTCTTATGTAAAAATTTACTTCCTCATTGCCTTCCAGTCTGTTCACTTGGACACTTGCTCAATTTAATTTTTTCTTGCCTCTTTTCATTCTTATAAGTTATTAGGTTTTCTGAACATCTTTTGGCCAGACCTACCAATTTAGGAAATTACAGAAGGAGAAAAACACAGCGCTTTTTCAAGGGATGAAATATGAAGATAAATCCTTCCCCATGGATACTAGCATTACGTTCCTCATCTTCTTCATCAGTTGTTCTCTCCCACAAGATAGTACTTCACATATTAGAAAAAGCTGGGGACCCACACTGCCCGTTTATACTGGAAGTCAAATTTAATAGTAACATTCTGGCCTTAATGAAACTCTTCTTATAAATCTCAGTGAGGTGACCTGACTGGGAGAAGAAACCAGCACCCACCATGTTTGTGTAAAGATATGAAACAGAGGAAACTGGGTGAAATAATCACTAACGATCTGTAAGAATGGGGCCACCAGCCCCTCTGAATATTTATCTGCTCTACAGTTATAAATGTGTTTTCAGAGCATCTGTCCTTCAGTTAGTTTTCTCTGTTGGAAGAGTTGAAAATTTCCTGATAGCTTAGTCTTGAACAGTTAGCTTACTGGCTTCACTTGGCCCCTTCTGACTCAACTCTTTTGGCTTAAAGAGCTTGGCTCTATTTCACTTTTATAGTAAATGAAGGTGAACCAGCTTTTTGAAGGGTTATTTGTAGTTCTCCCCTTTTCCCTTATCTTCCTACAGTGTGGGAGATAGCATTACAAAAACCATATACATTTGGTTCAATAGTTAATTAGAGAGAAGCACAAGTTCCTCATAGGACCGCTTTGAACAAGCATGCCTTCCTCAGGAACAGGAAATTTAAAAAATGTAGGCCAGTTAATCTCCATAAGAGGCAAGCGTGAACAAAAATATTACAGTTTAGATCCAGGAAAGTGCCTCCATCTCTCATCTGTCTTCAAAATAAAATAAAAATCCCAATGGAGGAAAAAAAAAAAAAAGAGAGAGAGAGAGAGAGAAGAAATCAGCCTAAGCCCCACCTTTCTATATTTCTTCTCTGACATTACTGGAACCGTGTCACAACTGGGTGCTCTGTGTGTGTGCATGTACGTAACTTCTTCCTTTACAATTCTTCTATTAACCAAGATGTTCTTGAACCTTTGTATTTAAAATTCTTATTCATAAAAATATTTGAACCACATACAGTTTGATTATGTGCATTTTCACCTTTTTGTGAAGCAAATAAGGTAGACTCTGGAGACACACTGGCTACACTGACACACTATTAAAAATGCAATTCAGACTGAGTCACTGCCTGTTATTTTTATAAGCGAGACCCTCATTCTGATGGACCCCAAAGAATGGGCTGCCGTGACTAAGCAAGCAGCATAAGAAAACTGGCTTCTGCCGGATCTTATCTTATTTGGAACACATTTCAAACTTTAGAACAGATTTTCAAATGAGAAGTTGAAACCTGCAGACTGTCAGCAGAAGGGACTGATTCACTCTGTAGAACTTATCTTACTCCAAGTTCCAGGCGGGGTCTTTTAAGGAATAGGTTGCCTGTGATGTGTTTTGATACATCAGAAAGAGAAAGAGAGAGGGGGAGAAGGAGAGCGAGCGAGCGAGAGAGGGCGAGTGTAAGGGGAGCACACACCTTTAACATCCTTTGAACTTTTAATGCATGATTATTTGATTAGAAACTTCTTTAAATAAGATAGCTGCTTCTAGTTCAATATAACTTGTGGCATGTTCATGGTTCTCTGAAAGGGTAATTAATTTTATGCTTTTTATTTATTTATATTTTTAGTGGTAGGGTTTCTATGTGTAGAAGTTTTGAGTCATAACTCTTATGTCAGTATTATTATTGGATAAATCGGAATTGAGAAAGTAGAACCTTGCCAAGGTCAGAGACAAGAAAATCTTATATTGCTGGTGCCGAATTCTTTATTAATTGGTCATCGTTTTCATGCGGAATCAAAGACTTGCTGAAAGTCTAGCTACTCAGAAAATTGTGAAAAGGCTCCTGAGTCCCTTAAATTAGAGGAACTACAGAAAGGATAGCAATAATAATGATTGTTGGCCTGGCACAAATATTGAGATAGCACTTGGAGAATACTAGCTTGTCTAGGGAGAAAAAGCTCCATGCTCTTATTATTTTTGGTTAACAAAACCTAGGTTGCTACTGCTCTACAGGGAGAAATAGAAGGAGTGACCCACTAGAGGTCCCTTCCAACTAAAAAAAGTTTCCAGAGTTCAAAGGATGCAGCCTTATTAAGTTGGCATTCAAAGCTGCAAAGCAACTAGGGGGGACCACACATTTTAATTCCTTATGAAGATACGTGGTTTTATTAGAACATTGGTCACATTTCCTCTCTCTCACTCTCTTTTATCTTTATGTGGGACATCCACTCAACTAGCACTAATTAGATACTCAGAACTTGTTTCAACTTACTGATACGATAAAGAAGTGTTATTTGCTGTCCTTCCACGGTAGCTGTGCTTTCTAGAAATCTGAGTGTTTTCAAGGATCTCAAGCAGTATTTTGCAAGATAATTTTTCCCTTAAAAAAGAAGAGTATCTCACTGTAAGTTTTCTCTTGTAAAGTTGATGGAAGTGGTGGGTGGAAGAGATAAGGTACACATTTTTTGATAGTAGGAAACATGATAGAAAATGATTTTCATTTCTTATATTATCTTTGCAGTTAGCATTGAGAAATGTAATTGCAATAAATTGGTGTGAAAGCCAGATTGCAAAGGGATTAAAAGTCCCTATAGAGACACTGCCTTGTCACTTTCTTATAATGGCAGCAAAAAGATACTTGTAGACAAATAGAGTACCACTAACCATTGTCATTTTCCTTCAAACTGTGCTGCTGCCTCTCATGTTTTTCTGAAGAAACTGATTACTTCCTCTACTTCAAAAGTATGGCATGAGCCATCAAATTAAGTGGGAAAGGATCTGCCTTTTAGTTCCCCTCAATACCTTTTTAATTAGGATACACCAAAGAACAAAAGGAGATGACATCCAATCCTGTGTGATGATATTTTCCAGGCAATTGCTGGGTTTCTTTTAATTTTTGAGCTTTGCATTGAAAACGTGGCCTCTGGCATAAACTTTGCTCTGTTCTTTATGACATAATGAAGACATCTGCTTGATCCTATCCCCTTTTTTCACACAACTGGTTTTCTGGTTCTCTAAAATAGCAAACACAGAGCCATGCAAGTGCTCTTTCACAAAGGATGATGCTCAAGCTAAACTGGAAGAATTTTTTTTTTTTTTCCTCTTCCCCAAAGTAGGAGCCTAAGGGTTTTCCTTTTCAGGTAAAGCTGTCAGCTAGAAAAGAGAAAATATGCAACCCTTGGCCACTGTTCATTTAACCATATTTGTTTCTCATTCTTGGAAGAGTTGTGTATTAACTAGGTATCCCTGTGTTCCCTTTCCAACACGGGGAGGAGTTTGCACCTCCTGGATAATTAACCACTTAGAAAGCCCACATTTTGCGACTTCACCCCTCCAGAGCAGCCACACACACACACACACACACACACACACACACACACACCAGCCACTCCTGCAACGTTTTTGCAGAAAAAAATGTTTTTCTGAAGAAACTGATTACTTCCTCTACTTCAAAAGTATGGCATGAGCCATCAAATTAAGTGGGAAAGGATCTGCCTTTTAGTTCCCCTCAATACCTTTTTAATTAGGATACACCAAAGAACAAAAGGAGATGACATCCAATCCTGTGTGATGATATTTTCCAGGCAATTGCTGGGTTTCTTTTAATTTTTGAGCTTTGCATTGAAAACGTGGCCTCTGGCATAAACTTTGCTCTGTTCTTTATGACATAATGAAGACATCTGCTTGATCCTATCCCCTTTTTTCACACAACTGGTTTTCTGGTTCTCTAAAATAGCAAACACAGAGCCATGCAAGTGCTCTTTCACAAAGGATGATGCTCAAGCTAAACTGGAAGAATTTTTTTTTTTTTTCCTCTTCCCCAAAGTAGGAGCCTAAGGGTTTTCCTTTTCAGGTAAAGCTGTCAGCTAGAAAAGAGAAAATATGCAACCCTTGGCCACTGTTCATTTAACCATATTTGTTTCTCATTCTTGGAAGAGTTGTGTATTAACTAGGTATCCCTGTGTTCCCTTTCCAACACGGGGAGGAGTTTGCACCTCCTGGATAATTAACCACTTAGAAAGCCCACATTTTGCGACTTCACCCCTCCAGAGCAGCCACACACACACACACACACACACACACACACACACACCAGCCACTCCTGCAACGTTCTTGCAGAAAAAAATCCTCTTCTTACCCTCAGGATGTGCTTCAGTAAGTCAAAGTGAAGACTGGCTGAGACACATCCACAGTGTGACTATCTTAATCAAAATGCCTTTACAAAAAAGAGTGCGAGAGAGAAACGTGTGGCTATTCCAGATGATTAAACTTCTTGGTTCTTGAATGTTCTCAGTAGTAGTTAACTCAGGTGATCAGCCCCTTGCACTAACGGAGACCTGCATTTAACTCCCTATAAAATATGGATTTTATTGCAGCAGTGACAACACTTCTCAGCACCACGCTGACCTCTCCAGCATCTCCCACCTCGAGATCTACGGTAACTCTTGGCAGGAGACTACCTAACTACAGAAGAGGTCATCCCAGCTGGGCAACTGCTGCAGTACACAACGTTGCAACGTCCTCTTTCATTAAATTCCGGGATTAACGCATGAGGGGTTCTACTTTTCCTGGATCTGACACCCAAAACCAGGCGCCCTCGCTCTGCTCTCGATCAGTCCAGAGAAGGCTTTCTTCCCCAGATTTGTGCCTGGCCAGCCAGAGAAGAGCACGAGCGAACTGCGGCTTCCACATGACTTTTCCCTGGACAGTGTGCTCCATTTTCGGAGTCCAATGTTGGACTTTCCTTGCAACCTAAGCATTTCTGCCCTAGATGAGCCGGCAAGCGTTGCCCCGAACGTGCAAGCTAACAGTTCTCTTTGCTCCTTCTCATAGCCAAATCATCTCTTTAGCTTAAGTTTTCCCTTTTGGGAGCATTCCAGAGTTTTCAGACGATCTGATCGTCTGCTTTATCCCAAAAGCCAAGAAATGTAACTCAGCCCAAGCAGTCACCGCACCGACCCTTGTGATGTGGGCAGGTGGAGATAAATCAAGCCCCCAAAGGCTCCGCGGGTCCTGCACGCACCAGCGCCCTTGGTAATTGACCAGCCAACTTTGCAAATGCCGGAGCTCCCCTGGCAGCCTCCGCAGGCTGAGAGATATACTGGCGGCTCGTCCCCGGGTGGCGTCCCGCTTACTTGTGCCCCGATCAAGCCCTAGAGTGTATCGGTCTTACCAGAAGGCGGAGGAGCGGCGCCCTGGCTCCCGGGGAAGCTGTGCGGGTCCTGGGTAGCTGCAGCGGCAGCAGCGGCCGCCCGCGCAGCCGGACCCGCG
>NW_006159715.1:1670412-1683745 GCF_000334495.1 Tupaia belangeri chinensis | reverse complement strand
CCCTGTTCCGGCGCCAGCCACCCGCTGGGTGGAGGGGACTCTCTCTCTGATTGGCTTCCATCAACGCTACAGAATTAAAAAAAAGAAGATGCAGGCACCACCACCAGCACTGCCAACAGAGACCGAACCCACCTCTGCTCGCCTTCGTGCTCCCGGGGAGACCCTGTGACCTGCTCTCGCTGCTCCTGCCTCCGCCGCGGCTGCCGGCCCCCGGTTCTTGCTGCCGCGGCTGAAACTGCAGCTCTCGGGATGGGAAGGTTACGGGCTCCGGAGAGCTGGCTCTTGTGGGCACACACTGATTTGCAAGTGAATGAAGTGGGAGGGAGCAAAGAGAGGAGGACTTTGTTAAAGAGGCCCAGTGCCTGCCCCCGCCCGCCCCCTCCCCTTGACAGAATGACTCCCAGTGTTTGAAGTCCTGAGCAATCCCTCCTTGCAACCCTCCCTCAGCCCGGGCTTTCTCTTCTGTTTCTCTCTTATTTGGGGGGCGGGGGAGGGGGTTAAGACATGCTCAGAACTTCTGTGACTCCGTCTGTGGCCTCTCATACTATCGAAATGCACCTTGTACTGTTACCGGCAAACGGTCTGATGTTCTTTTTTTTTTTTTTTTTTCCCCCGACCAAGCAATTCCAATTCCCAGGGATACGGTACCTCGTCGCGTTCTCAGTTGGTCCGCTTCGTGATAGCACGCAGAGACGAGAAGCCCGGTCTCCTGAGATAACAATAACCATGGCTTTTCTTTACAACACAAACAGGCGTCCTCCGGACGCAGCGGACAGGGATGCATCCACGCCTTGCCCTCTCCTTCCAGGAAGACAGGTTCTTCTGCAGACACATGATCTCTGTTACACTTTGGGAGTGAGTAACCCCAGGATGGTGGAGCATGAAGCCATGCTTCCGTGGGCTTGCAGAAACCCTTCCGACTCGCCAGGACTTATGGCTGATGCCATCTTTCTATGTAGGAGGATATTCTAGATGTGCTTCACGTTTCAAGATCTTTCTAGAAAGTTACTGAAATAGATTATCCTCCCAAATAAACTCTTTGGTACATGGAGCTGCTCAAAGGGCTCTCTCCACAGTCACAACGAAGTAAATGCTAAGGTTAGGGACTAAGCTGCAGAAATCTTATCCATGTCAACGTCTTATTAAATGAGAGGAATGACTTTCTACATAGGCAAGGTAGACATGATGGAGTCAGACACTGTCGGATTAGGAAAATGAAATCTAATTACCACGGTGATTGCACTCGGGGTCACTAGCATCCCGGCCCAGCTGTTTGCGTGTGCTGCAAGTTCTCCGGAAGATTGCCATTGAGTTGTACTGGAGAAAAGGTCAGGCCATGTGGCCTCGGAGTGGCTAAGCTGGTTGGAGGCTGGTCTTGTTCCCAACCGAGTTCTAACTAGAAAATCTTTTGTTTCTCCGGGAGAAGTTGAGGCATTAAATAAAGCCAGAATCAAAGTATTCCTTCTGGACATTGAAGAAGGTGTGTGTATTTAAGAAGGGTGTGTGAAACGGTTTCAGCACACATGTTCTACACATGGGTGATAGAAAGACTTCGAGTTTCTTTCTTGAAAAGACCTTCCCTTAATAAAGAATTGCCGCCAAGTTACACAAGGAGGCTGAACATTTTCTCTTTGTAAAGCTCTTTAAACTCCTCTGGAGATGGGCTGGCAATTGGCTGGTGGTTAAGGTGCTGGACTCCCTGGTGACGGACGGTGGCTCAAGTCCTGGGCCTGGCGACTTGCTTTCTCACTTTCTCTCTCTCTCTGGTGAGCACATATGCCCTGTAGCAAACTGAAGTAAAAGTAATAATAATAAATAAAAATAGAAATAAACTCTTTGGAGAAAGGACAGGGAATAAGAAAGCTACTTCTGATTCACTGTCCATTCCTCATATTATGAATTTCTTATAGATTTAATTTGAAATACTAGCTCCCAATGTCTGTACAGTCCTTCACTGCTTACAAAGTACTTTTGTAGACTATTTTATTTAATTCTTCTTTCAACAAGTGGCTTTATCCACTCCCCTCCCCCAACACACACAGGACAGAGAAACAGGCTGATAAAGAGGCAGTAGAGGGACCAGCAGTTAGTGTAATGGCTATGTCGCTGGACTCCCACGTAGTCGACCGTGGTTTGCATCCCGGACCGGGTGGCTTAAAACTCACACCGGATGCGTGTGTGTGCGTGCCTGAGATCCCGAGAGGAGAATGGAGAAGGGATCGCGGCATGGCCATCCCCCTGGGGGATGATTTCTCGCTTTCTGTCTCTCTGTCTCTCTCTGTCTTTCTGGCGAGTACACGTGCCCCATAACAAAAACCTCTACCAAAAAAAACAAAGAGGCAGTAGAAGTTAATAGGTCTAATGTGATAGTATTGGGATGCACAAGAGCCAACTGGACTGGTAGAACTCTATGCATGTATGCATTCAGACATACAGGCCTACAAACTGTAAGTGCAGATATAATTCATTAGTGCATTAGCTTGTGTGATACTTATTAATAAATAATAAAGAATATTAATAAAAATAAGTCACATGTTAAGATGTGCAAATGGACTGATTTTTATGGCATAAGAGAGATGGCAGTGAAGTTGGTTTTCGAAGTTGGTTTTCTATCTGTGGAAGCAGTTAATATCTCACAAAGGAAATCCTAATTGCAATATACTATTCTTCAAACCCCATTAAGCTACACATCACAGGTGGTTAAAGCAACTACTTTCATTAAGAGTGGACAATCGGTTGCTTCTGAACAGCTCAAGTGGCAATAGTAAATTACATAAAGGACAGCATTTTTTGTACTAAAGGATTATTTGTAGTGTTTGAGGCTTTCTAATAACATTTATCATGATAATTATTTATTTTCAATTGGATAATTGATGTAAATATTCCAGATTATTTTATCTCTTTTTTTTTTTTTTTTTCCAGACACAAACAACCAAGAGTTACTAAAGTTAGTGGTTACCTGCTGTAGTGGCAGGTAACCATTCTAGTCCATTCTCTGGCACGGAGAACATAGAGAAGTTAGTCAGAGACCGTTAGGCAGATGAGTCAGTCTTGGTTTTCATCATATAGGGTGTTCTCATGAAACTTCAGTGTGGGAATGCTGCAGGGCCTCTGGGAAGGCCTGGAGCAGGAGCTGAGAAGCCACCAGTACTCCATCTTTAGTGCCATTTTTTTCCTGATATGCTTCTGCTTTTGTTTTGTCTCCCTGCACACCAGCCTCCTTCCCTGCACAGAGCAGAACAGCACCACTGATAGTCCAGAGCTTATCAGTTGGAAAGGAAGAGTGAGCTTCTTTTCCTGTTGCCTTTCCAATTTCTTTGAAAGTGCTCTCTCACTAATCAGGACCTATCCCTGGACAGGTCACCTGGCCTGAGGCAGAGGAGGGAGGAGGTGTCAGATTCTCATGGGCCATACGGGCTCCCCTGAACCAAAATGAGGGGCAGCAGTATGAACATGCCCTTGGGGACTGGGAAGACCATCCTCAGTATACCCCAGTGTCTTGTTCAGTACAGCTGATGTAGCCCATCAGTTATTTTTAGGCTGCTTCAATATGTTATATGCCTCAGTCACAATGACATGTACTTCTATCGTTTTATAGCTTGCAAGTTCTTTTTTTAAAGAAAACCTCCTTCATAGACCATTACTAGGGATATTAATTTTGATGAAGGATTTTCCAACTTCCACTAAATCTCTCTTCAGATGATTAAGAGGCTATTATATCCTTATAATGGGGATGCATATAAATAAATAAGTTACAAGTTCTTTGACTTTCTTTTCAATAATCTGTATGCAATGATTATCTGATAAAAAAAGTTTTCTTGATCATCAACAATTATTTTTGATTAGAATGAAAAAACCCTCACTTTTTAAGCCATGTGCCTAATGAAGAAACTTGGCACTGGGAGTTTAGATTCAGCCAATCCAAATCTTTTACCTAAAACTCACCCTAAATGTGTTGCTGCTAGCAAAAGCACACGCATTACAACGCTTATGACTTAATCATCATGGTGTGCACAAGTAAACAGATTTCATAAGGAATCGGTACCCCTTCCTCACCTCTACTCTGTGTGTGTGTGTGTGTGTGTGTGTGTGTGTGCACACATACACAAGTGTTTAAAAGGGGAAAAAAAGCTTTAACCACTCTGGGTATTATTGAACTGAAACAAAGGAGACAGGAAACCTCGATGGAATTCCCCTTTTGTAAGAGCCATAGACATCTCAATCCAAGCTAAATAAATTCTCACAAACTTCATGTGCTTATCCATGTCTTCCAATCCTGGGAGAGCTTCCAATACTTTATTTAAAGTGGATTGGATCCCACGGTGCATTAAGACATTTCCCTCTTGATCATTATGTTTGACTCATCACTATAGGTAGATTATAATAAGCCAAAAGATTTCCAAATAAGATAAATGCACAGCAGCAAAATGTTATTGACCTACACAGGACATTTTAGTACTCTGGGCATTTCAGGGTAGGTAGGACTTCAATTTTGCTGAATTCTTTTTACATGTTATTCACTGCCTTACAGTAGAATATAAAATTGCCTAATCAGATATGAACACCTCTAGTTTGGTATACTGAGAATCAAGATTGTACTATAGGAATGAAAGAACATGTCCTTGTTTGGAAGAAATAGTTCATTAGGAGGAAATGCAATGTATCAGGATATTCTTTTAAATAAGTGGTATAGACCAGAATAAATACAAAATCCTACACTTTCCCCCAGAGAGAAAGTAATTTTCCTCTCCCACTATCTCTCCTCCCAATTATAGAAGCATTTGATGGGAAAGTGACAGGCTGGGTGGGAAAGATAATGTAATAGCATATGTTCAAAAATATTTGGGGATGTTATAATTGTGAGAACATCAAAATTTCACAGGATATCATGGCTATCAAAAAGAAGATTACCCTCTGTACTGGATAGAGATGAGAAGATGAAAAAGAAGATTACTTTTGGATGCATGTAACTATTCTCTTTAAAATAGAGCTAACCTCATTACAGACTTTTGTTTCTTTCTTAGTACTCGTTACATATCCCCCGTTTGAGCCCTGTCTTTGTATTGCTACTGCACTTTGTAAAATACCAATAGTATGTTGGCTAGACTTCACTGTTTACATGCTCTTTCTCCTCTGCTAGACTGTATATCCATTGCATTACTAATGTTAGAATATTTGTCTGTTTTGGTCATCATTTTATCTCTAGTGTTAGGGCTTAGGGCTTGCATGTATGATTAAGTAGAGATTCGTATAAACTGGAATAGACTCAGTACACAGAAACTGATGATGCTATAACCTTCAGATTCTGCTTATGAATTAAAGGCAGTAAGATTGGAAAAGAGAAGGTTCAAATTGATTTTGAGCACTCTTCAAATAATTGAAGAATTGTTCTATAGAACAAAATTAGACTGACTTTTAATGTGCTGGAGCTTCAATTGGGATAAATGGGGTGAAGCCACTTGAAGATATTGCATTTTGTTGATTTTAAGATATTCAGATTTTCATATTTATCCTCTGAAATTTTGATGCCTTTGACAATTGACATGATCAGAAAGCATCGTGTTATGGTACAATCAGCAGTGTCTCTTCTTTCTCAGTGACATAAGACAATGGTATTACTTTCTACCATTGGCTTCTTAGATCTAATGACATACATATGCTAGATTTCAGTTCAACATTTGGGAGGATTTTTAAACTCTTAGCAATGCTCAAGAGGAGAGATACTGGCTTTAGGACGGAGAAGAGTCCCTTCCCTGAAGACATTCCATCCCAGGTCAGACAAACACGTGTAAGTGAGCTCAAATATCAGATCTGGAGTTGAATGCTCTTTTATATCTTTGTCCAACTTGAGGCTCTTGAATTTGCATTCAACTGTCTTATTTTTGTAGATGAGAAGACAAAGATCACATGTGTTCAAGGCTTTGACCAAACTTACACATGTCTTTAGAAGGAGAGAGATTGGACTAGCAGTCCACTCATTTCCCAATCGGAAGCTATTTCTATTCATTGTTTGCCCTGGATTTCTCTTTAGGCTTAAATGATAGAAAATGGGTGCACCAATATTATGCTAAGACCAGAAGCTAATATTTACTGTAGGTATACTCTGTGCTATGTACTTATTCTTACATGTATTATCTCATTTAATCCTTCTGAGAGCCTATCCGACTAGATTTTATTCCCATCCTTATTTACAGATGAAGAAACTGAGGAATGGAGATAAAGCAGTTTGCTTCTATAATTAACTCATACTGCTAGTATGAGTCAGAGCTGAGACTCCAATATGCACTGTGAAGTGACTTCTTGTATTGTTAAGCCCGATTGGAGGCACTTTCAGATTAGTGGAATTTGCTACAGACTCGATGTGCAATGATGTGTAAAATCACTGCTATATTTATAAATTTGCGATTTTAAGACAAACCTATTTTAGTTATTCTGTTACTATCTTTTTTATTATTTACCCCCAAGTGTCGGGATAATTGTTTCAGGTCTCTATTTACATTTGTGTCCGAACAATATCTGTACTTGTGTTAAATTCTAGAGCTAACAGAAGACTTCCCCAATAAACCAAATACTCTGTCCCTTCAAATCAAGAAAATTCAGTTTTATTCTCTGTCATGTGTGTATCCTGGTTTCTTCCAACTTTTCCCTCTCTGGAGCTACCCTAAGGTTGAGAAAAATCAGTATTTAACTTATTTCCTGACCTCGATTTCTTGTTCATTGTGGGCCCTTGGCCATCTGCAAAGACGGGTGGACTCTTGCTGGTCTTTTCTGCGGGGAGCCATCTTCATGCACTTCTCAACCCTCAGGGACAGCCTTTATTCCTCGAAAAGGAATCTTTCCTAGAGGATTCAGGCAGAATTCTTAGTCACAGCTGAGGCCTTATCTTTGCCTCTGAGAAATTGTACTTATTATCTCCCTTAGAAGGAAAAAAAGCAAACTGGAAATAAAGCTTCTCAGTGTCAGTTGATAAGAAAATAAAAAAAAAAACCCAACTTAGATCTATTTTGGGGGTACTTGTCCTGATGTCATTATATTAAAAATATCCAAAAACAGTTTTTATATGCTATTGGATTGCTAAAAAATTGGTAATGTTAGCCAAGTCCTCATCCGTTGGCCTTTATTTCTTCATCTATAAAACGAAGACATTTAAATACTGTTGGTTTTTTACTCTAGTAGTTTTTTCTCCTTTCTTTACCTGTTGTTTTTTAAGTGGCCACTAGGGGGACAAAGGAAAGAGCTTTCTTAGGAAAGTGTTGCTACCCATTACTGATTCAGAATATGTAATAGTCTTGAACAACCACAGGGAAAGCCGATTTTTCTTAATGAGACATTGAACATTTTAAAATGCTTTTTTATTAATTGGTATTAAACTGTGATGTGAACTGGTACTTCTCTGTAAAATTTGAGAATTTGAGGCAAGCGATTATTACTATTTCTATGACTAGTAAAGGCTTTATAAGTATAATCACGTATCTGCATGAACATTCCCATGTAGGAGATTTCACTAAGTCTATTAAGAACCTGGGATATGAGGCTTCTTTGAAAAATATCACAAACCACAATGTGTTAAAAATGCAGATAAAAACACTTAAAGGAAATTTTTTTAGTGGTTATCAAAGTTGGTAATAATTACTTTATCTTTTAAAAATTGAACACAATACAGATGAGAAATTTCTAATAATTATAAAGTGGAAAAGTAACTCAATGTTTTGTAACTGACAAAGGTCCATGATATGTAATAATATTTTTTCCTGATAGCACATATGCATGCATGAGAGAGAGAGGGAGAGAGAAGTACCCTCAACAACTTTTCATATGTGCCATAACCTTCCTTCCCCATCTCTCTAGCTCCTCAGGATCTTGCACACTTGCAAATGCCTAGCATGTTTCCAGGCCAACCCAGAGAATCCTAACTCATGGTTGTCATAAGGCTTCCAGCACAGTAGTCCAGTATGTCTTGGACAATTCTATCTCCTGACTCGCTCCATAATACATAGCAAATTTTTCTTTAGAAGTTTTTTGCTATAGAGCTCATGTGTTTGCTATAGGGACAGAGAGAGACAGAAACTTAGAAATCACCCCCTAGGGGGATGACCATGCCACGATCCCTTCTCCAGTCTCTTCTTAGGATCTGGAGCATGCATGCACATGCACCGGGTGTGAGTTTCAACCGCCGGGTCTGAGACTCAAACCATGGCCAACCATGTGGGAGTCCAATGATGTAACCATTATGCCATCTGATAGTCCTCATGACAAATTTTTTTAAGAGTTTTTTGCTATAGCATATGCACTCGCCAGACTGGCAGAGAGAGACAGAGAGACAGAAAGCAAGAAATAACCCCACAGGGGAGATGGCCATGCCATAATCCCTTTTCCTCCATTTTCCTCTTGGGATCTTGGGCATGCCCGGCGTGAGCTTAAACCACCAGGTCTGGGACACGAACCATAGTCGACTACATGGGAGTCCAGCGACATAGCCATTATGCTAACTGCTGGTTCCCTCATAACAAATTTTTAAAATGAAAATATAGTTATTGCCAGAGGGCATGTACCCTCATGAGAAAAAGGAAGAGAGGAAACCCTCCAATGGGGACATAGTCATGCCATGATCCTTTTTCCTCCGTTTCTCCATCCTTTCAGGATTTAGGACATGTATGGGCACACACCTGACATGTGTTTCAACTGCTGGAGCTGAGGTTTGAACCATGGTTGGCTATGTGGGAACCGGGTCCTATTCAGGATGCTTAACAGTTCTGTTAGGAGGCCAGCTATATAATAATTTTTAAAGCTAATTTTAGTAGCAAATCTTCATTGAGATGTGTTAAAGGTTTTATTTATATTATTTTGATTCTCTCAACAGCTCTGTGAATTACTCTTGTCTTACTGGTGAGTGAATGGAGATGTAGAGATTTTGCTCCCATGCAGGCTGGTAGCAGAGTGGAGCTTGGAACCCAGCACTCGGATGTCAGGGTGGCACACGCTCTGATCCCCAGCTGTACCGCTGCCCAGTGGTGATGACGTCTGTGCTATAGTTCTTTCCAGGTTGTACAATGCTTCATGGTCATTACTGCGTTGCATGTTGATCCCAGGTCTCTTTTAAAAGTCAGACAGGCTAAGAGTCCTGAGTCTGAAGTTAGAATAGATTTAGAAACTAGAATATTTTACCTGCAATTACTAGAATTAGAATCTGGGCATGGGATGAGAATTCTACTTTCTGAGCTATCAATTTTGAAAAGCTTCTGCTTATTGTCTAGTTGTCTTGAAGCTGAAAACAAGACCCTAAGATTCTCAGAAATCTTGGCACTTGGCATTTTTGAACAATAGTAATCAAACCATTTATCAAGGGCTTATTATAGGCCAGGAACTATATAGTTGGTGCCTTGTCAGTTGCCTTGTTTTATTCCCATGACAACTTTCTAAGGTCAGTATTCATCTCATTTTACTGATGAACAGTCCGGACCTCAGAGAGATTAAATAACTTGTCTATGGTCAAATAGCTAGCATGCTGTCGGTACTGAACCCAAGTCTTTTTTTTTTTTTTTTCATTGACAGTGGGTTTTAAAGAGAGAAGAGAGTGAGAGTGAGAGTGAGAGAGAGAGAGAGAGAGAGAGAGAGACCTCCCCAGTAGGATGTGGTCAAACTAGATCCCTTTTCCCTCCATATCTCCATTCTTTCTAGATTTGGGACATCCACACTCAAGCCCCTGGAGTGTTTTTCAAGCTTCCAGGCTGGGATTTGTATTGAGGTCAGCCATGTGGGATCTCCCTTAACCACTAGGCTATAGGGCTGGCCCAAAATCTGGCTTCCTATGCACAACATTTTACTCACAGCAACCATTTGGCCCTTGAACCCAAATCTTAAACATGATTTTAACTCAATGTATCTAATGAGGTTCAAGGTATCATATTGATACCTTGCTTACAATGATTGTGGTGGTGGTCCAGCACACGTGGAGGTTAGGGTGTCTGGATCCCACAGGGCTGACTGCACAGTTTGAGTCACAGACCTGGTGTTGACAATCACACTGGGTACATTTGCACCCCCAAATCCTGGGAGGAGGATGGAGGAGATGTTCTCTCTCTCTCTGGTGTGTGCATGTTCTCTATAACAAAACTAAATAAAATAAAATGGTTATGGTGTCCCTTTCTATTCTTCCATATAAATATAACCAAGTTACGCCTGGTGAAGCAAGAAAAGGAGGAATTATGTATGTGCAATAAAGGAGGACCATAAGGTTTTTCTAGTTTGCCGTTTATTTTTGCAAAATACGATCATTTTATAGTGAAGAATAAGGGCAGAGCCATCCTCTCTTATAACAAACTGGGGCTGGAACAATTGGCTCAGAACAGCGAACTATGGTAGCAGGAGCCCAGGCATTGTCTACTGACTGGATAATATCTAGGTAGTCTGTCAGTGTGCTCACCACTACTAGTAACCCACAGTGGGCTCCTCCCATGTCCTGCCCGACCCTCACAGTTCAGCCCTCTTTTCTCAAGATCTTTTTCATGTTTTGTACATGTTAATGTGATACTTTTTTAAGTGGAAGAAGAAAAAGGAAACACACAGCTTGCTGCTTCTCAGTCCTCTTCGGCCCCTTTGAGATACCACCAGACAGGAGGGGAGATCAGATAAGATTTTATGACAGTTCAGAATTAAATGTCTGATTCTTCTGTTAAAGGATTCATTTTACATCATGAAGGGTATATTTAAAACGAGTCCAAGAAGTAGTATGATGTTATATGCCCCCATACTGTTTTATTTGTTGTTGTTGTTTTACTTTTTTTTTTTTTTTTTTTTACTTTTGGTCTTTTTTAAAAAATCTGTGACGGGAACCAGCAGTTAGCGTAATGGCTATGTTGCTAGACTCCCACGTAGTTGACCGTGGTTCGTGTCCCGGACCCGGTGGCTTAAAACTCACGCTGGGCGCGTGTGCGTGCGTGCCCAAGATCCCGAGAGGAGAATGGAGGAGAAGGGATTGCGGCATGACCATCCCCCCTGGGGGGTGATTTCTCACTTTCTGTCTCTATGTCTTTCTCTGTCTGTCTGGCGAGCGCACGCGCCCTATAGCGAAAATCTCTCCAAAAAAAAAAAAAAAATCTGTGACAAGTTATCCATGAAGGTTTTGGGTGAAATCTTCATAGGTAAATAACAAATGAAATGACTATCTTTAAGAACATAAAATAACTTGCATGCAAGATAGTAGTTTCATTTGCTATTTGTATTTGTGCATCATTTTTATTATTTTTACAAATGTTTGTAACTTTCACCTAGGTTTTATCAAAAAGCATCACTTTTGGGGCCAGCAGATGGTATGATTAAGGCACTGACTCATATATGGCTGACTACACTTCATGTCCCAGACCTGGCGGCTTGGAAATCATGCCAGGCACGTGCACATGCGTGTCCAGAACCCCAGGAGAAGAATGGAAGAGAAGGGATTGTGGTGTGGCCATTCTTCTGGGGGGTGATTTCTCACTCTCTCTCTCTCTCTAGTGAGCACATGTACCTCTGTCAAAAACCTTAAGAAAAATTTCTTTTGTACTGAAAACTTATAGATTCTCAAAGTTTGACTTGTTCCATGTGCGTGTGTAGTTGGACTCCCAACCCAATCACGTGTTATTCTATTCTTCCTGTGTTTAGATTGTCTTACAAAATTCTAAATGAGCCAGAATGTTTGGTGGAACTCAAATTATCTCCTTATACATCACAGGACTACACTTCATGGTGACATTCTAGTTTGACTTCTTCATTTCTCATTACTTCTTCCTCCTTTTTTTCCAGCCCTGACTTGGAGCATCTACACTGCCCTTAAAGAAAATGATAATGTGATTACGATACCAGAGAAAAGCAGTTATGGCGTGTCTTGCTAAATCACATTCGGGCATGTATCTTATTCTGCTAGCATTCATATGGCCCATGATTACAAATATACAGAGTTCTTGAGGATTGATTAAACATTAAAAATACAGCACCCTTTTGCATTTCTAAATGAAAATCATTAGAACAGGCTATTTAAAAATGGCAAGAGAGTACCTAGCCTATCGAGTGAAGCATTTAAATTCAGATATTTCTGGGGCAAGTTTTTATGGTAGAAACTAAGTGAGAAATATTACTGAGGTCCTACCTCCTTTGAATCTTGTCTAGATGCTGTTGCCTCTGCTGTGGTGTTTTCTTTTTTTTTTTTTTTTAAACTAAAAGTAACAGTGACTTCAGTGAGATTTTGTGATAAGCTGAACTCCTCACAGCTTGATCTTTTTCTGTCTTTGTAGTGAAAACCACTGTTGTTGAGTGGAATACAGGTTGCTATTTGCTCTGCTGGACTTGGCATTCGACCCAAATGCCTCATGTTACCCGTTGCTGCCTGACGATTCCGTTTGATTGCCCGGCTTGATGTATGGCTCTCAATATAGGCTGGGGTGAAATGATATTTTGGGGGCTCAATATTTAAAAACAGAGTTTAGTGATGGGAATTTTTCCCACAGGACCAATTTCTGGGTTTGTGGTTTGCCCTCTTGAATTTGAGACCGATTCAGAGATGCTGCTGGGTTTTAGACACTGGCCTCTTGGGATGTGGCAATGTGCCACGATGCCATCAGTTTAGACTAATGATTGCACAGAATTCTCACGAAGCAGATGGCTACTAACCACAATAT
Organism: Tupaia belangeri chinensis; assembly: GCF_000334495.1. Taxonomy (NCBI): domain Eukaryota; kingdom Metazoa; phylum Chordata; class Mammalia; order Scandentia; family Tupaiidae; genus Tupaia; species Tupaia belangeri. The sequence goes on along the minus strand of NW_006159715.1, from coordinate 1,671,092 downwards.
TAATATTATTTTGTTTTGTAAATTTAGGGGAAAAAATTTCCACAGTTGCAGGAGAAAACCTCGTTTGGATTTTAGAAAGAATGATCTGCAGCAGAAATAACATGCTGTCAGGACCTGTTTTATATGCTTTCATTATCAGTGACAAATTGTGATATTAATTCTATAGCAAATTTGTGCTTGGGATTTTAGCATTTCTCTCAGCCGTTTCCTTTCTCTGCATAGCTAGCTATAGAACAAAATGCTATGAATTTTACCTTGGAGGGATCGACAGCTGGATTTAAATGTTACCTCGGCAATTTGCTCAGAGATACTATTGTTTATAAATTTGAAGAGTGGATATTCTTTGACAGGATTCGGAATGAAGTGGAGGTCTGAAGTAATTGCATAGATAATCCAGGTAGCAGAGACACTTCCGCCTGGTTTCTTCCAATAATGCCGCCAAAGCAAGAGACATTTATTTCTGTGTGAATTAGCCAGGTAATTACTTCGGTGCTCTGCTTTGTTTTGCTGATGACATTCTGGTTTGTGCACGTTGGAAGAGATGATGATGCATCAAGTTCATGTTGATGGAATCCTGTGATCTGTGTAATTCAGCCATGGGGTGCCGATCATTATTTTGTTTTGATCAGTGTTCTGGACCTTCTCTGGAGCTATTTTCAGTAAAACTCGTAAACAAAGGT
>NW_006159715.1:1640988-1670093 GCF_000334495.1 Tupaia belangeri chinensis | reverse complement strand
CTATCAGGACAGTAGGGAATCAACATGACTTTGCCTCAAGCACACAAATTCTAACGTTTGCAACATGAAGTTGCAATGGAATGTGTGGCCGCAGTGTCAGGCCACTCCCTATGCCCCTTTCCAGCAGTCTGGAAGCCCATCACAGGCAGATGCAGTTTGTCGTGTGTAGTTCTTTCAAATAACTCAGATGTTTAGACATTTTTAAAATATTTTAATGAATTAATTTAGAGAGCAAGGTGTTCCTTTGACAGGGTCTTATCACACCATGACCCTCCCAAGTCTTTGAGCTAGCCAGGATCCTAGTGTGCCCACTGGCATGACTGGCATGCTCAAGTTGACCCAGAATATGAACCTGGGGCCTCCACATGGCTCCCACATTGTGCAGTAGCCCCCACCACCGGCAGCATGGTGGCTGGACCCAGAATGAAGTTCTCACCTGTTTTGATTTTTAACTTTCAAAGTGAAAAAATGGAGGGGGCAACTATATGTTGGATTTAGATGACTAATAAGAGAGGCACAAAAATCACAAAAAAATTAAGAAATGACTAAAATATAGGAGAAGAAAAGCACATCTTTTCACAGAAATGTCAGAAGAAAGACTTAGTAAGGGACCCTAGTCTCATTTCACTTAGAAGGTTCATTTGAAACTCCTGGCTATTCAGTTCCAAATCCAAGCCAGAAAAATAAAGGCTTAGTATTCAAGTGATATTTTTCTTAACAAACCATCCTTAATTGTATTAGACATCTAGTTTTTGACCACTTAGCAGTTTTGTAGCAATAAATTAGAAGGACAGGAGGTGACATGATGTAAGACGGAAGTTTAATGACAGTGGAAGTGACAGCTAACCTTGAATAGAAAGAAAACAACAACTACCACAAAAAAAGCAGATTCGAGGGTACTACAGCAGAAATATGAAAAATCATCCTGAAGATGACTTCGAAGTTCAGGGAAAGTTAAGGTATAGTCATTTTCTCTTAGAAAACTAGTAGTGACTTTGTTGTTGTTACTTTTTAAAATAATTTATTTCCTTTCTTGTGAGAGAGAGGCACCCCCAAAAGGGTCTTCATGCTGTGATCCACCCCCCAGACTGTGGACATTCACAGCTGGCACTTCAGGGGAAGTCTCCAGGTATGGACCCAGATCCTCCATGTGAGTCAGCCCTCACAGAACATCATGTTCCTATTTGGTCGCCATCTGGTTCCCAGTAAGAATTTCTTTAAGAAGCTAATGAGTGAGTTGATGAAATTTAGCATGTGAATAAGTGTGCTTCAATAATTTGGAAAATTCATTTATGTATTATAGTTGATTCCCAGTGATGTGGATGATTAGGTACCTCTTCATTTGAGTCAGGTCACAGCAAATCAAACACGTTATCTTTTTCTGGGTAATAACAATGCGAGGAATACAGGTATGGATCAAATATCTGAAATCACTCACTTGGAGAATTTTTTAGGGGGGATAGTTTGAAGGCAATTTCATTTTATCAACCTGTTAAAATTAAAATGCCTATAGGTCAGATAACTATCCAAGGTATTAAATTATTAGATTAGTCTGGCAGCTAGATACTATGGGAATTTCATGCTAAATGAGCACTCATTCACTTCTTGAGCAATAACTATCTCTATGCTTTAGATACTTGGGAGAAATTTTGAAGGTAAGTTCATCCAGCTCGTTTCAGTTCTATAAAATAGTTGCCCAATATTCATTTTCATATTCCCAGGGAAGAGTAATCTTCTAAGCTTGATGCACTAGACATCTCCATCCATGCGGTTGGGTGGTCACTTCTTTTGACTCTGTGTCAAGCTTGCTGAATTAATGATACTACAATTACAAACTAAGCTGCACAATTATGCAGCATGTACCTTTTTACAAGGAGAACTCAAGGATCATTGGCAATGTTGTATAAATTAGCTAGGGAAATAATAAATATATTCAATTCCAGTTGATAGATGGGTAATCATACTTCTGAGTGGTAATAAAGAGAAGAGATAGTGGATGCAGTGGGAGTAAAGAAGCAGCCGTGGCTGTAGAAATATGGAAATCACGTGGAGTGGTGGCCAGGTGGCCTACCTTGTTTGGACATAGCACCTGTGCCAGCTCTGCCAAACTCTGTTCCAAATAGAAAAACATTTTGTAGGAAAATTGCCTAGTTTTAGGGCAATTGCTCTTAGTTTGCCTGGGATAGTTGCAGAGTATTTCTGTTACACTGATTTATTATTAATAGGGACATATTATTAATATTTATAATAATATGATAATAGGTGACATAGATTATTAAATATTAATAATAATGTTACAAATATTATTAATATTTAGTCAAAGTGTTCTAACTTTGATAATAAATAAGTATACAGGTACTTCACTTCATTTTGAGTGAACCAGAAGAGAAACTATGAAGCTTATTTTGGAACTGATCATTCACAGATAACCTCTCTCACAACCTCTTACTTCTTTACAAGTGAAATAATAAAAAGACACCTGACAGTCATAAGCCTGGTTTCCTATGTAGTAAAGAAATGGCATCAAACCCTACAGCAGCTTCAGCCTTCTCCCTCCTCTGCCTTTACGTTTTATACAGCTACTCATGTTCACTGTGGAATTGATAACAACGAGGCAAAGACTAACCGTCCAGGTGAGAACTATAGAAATAAATAATGCTACACTTCTGAGTTTATATCTAATAGTGTGTCAGCCAGGAACAGGAAGGGGAAAGTGAAGTCCGAAACTTCTGCCCGGAGACATGTTGATGTTCCTGAACTCTTAGCCTCCCGAGCCTGGCCCAAGCACAGCGCCTCTGTGGGCGGCCCAGTGTACACCACTAGCTAGGGAGCTTATTAGAATGAATTTATCATCCTTTGGCGGCCATTGACACAGACTACAGTGGACAGTAAATTTTTTTACATTCCTTAGGAATGAGTCTGGAAAGTAGTTTCAGAGTTCTCCAAAGTGACTTTTGGGGGTGATATTCATTAAACCTGGGACAACTCCTTACAAACACGAAGAACATGAAGGTCTGTCTCTCAGTAGCCACACAGAGTTGCTTTTTTTGTATCTCTGGTTTAAAACCTACTTACTAATTTTATTTTCACTCTCCAATGTAACATTAGTCATCTCTCCCACGGCCCTTGCGATACATGAGTGTACAGCTCTCTTACCTTTGGTGGGGGCAAGTGGGGACTTCCTGAGTATTGTGCTTACCTCCTCACATCAAACCTTTCTGCATTTTTGAATCTGTCCAACATCTTCTTTATCTGCACCCTTGTAACTACCTTATACCCTCTTGTTTGTCCCAACCACGGAAATACCCCTGAGGAGGAGTTTGCAGATTAAACAGGGGATCCCTCAGAGCACGGTAAGGAGCAGTTAGTAGCACTATGACAGGCATGAGGTAGACATGTGAAGAAAAGGAAGAATGTATGACAAGAGGGTAGAGGGCAGAGGTGCAGCTCTTGGGGCCCCCAATTCTTTGTAGCGAGTGTGAAGAGAACAATGGATTAACCGTCAGACCAGAGATTTTAGTAAGTGAGAGAGGCCCTGAGCAAAAACGATGTGGTGGCAGGGTGAACACTGGTACCGGGGAGGGCTGTGTAGACCCTGGTCTCCAGCCTCATCATCTGTATCTGAATCCTAGTGTCTCCTCCTATTAGCCATGTAACTTTCAGGACATTCCTAAATATGCCTCTGCCTCAGTTTCTTCACCTTAAACTGAGGAACACTGAAGGATCCATGTAATAAGGCTGATGTAAGTACTGTATGAATCAGTCTATGTAAAGAGCTTAGAAAATTTGCAGGCACGTTTTGAGCACTCAGTAAATGCTAGATCTATAAAAACACCCCTGGCTGTTGGATTCTGGCAAGATCCTCTCACTACAGCTGTGTAGAGTGTAACACAACATTGCTGAGCCAGGAAGGACTTAGCCAGCAGGACCAGCAGCAACACGGCTATGTAACACCAGCAGTATTTTTCTGTAACATAGTGTGAATTCTCAACTGACTAGCTTGAATTCCCAATTCCCCCCTGGGCCAACGAAGACAAAAAATGCTGAATAAGTACCACATAAAATGGGACTATTACAACCAAAAATCAAGGTGTCCATTGGGGAATATCAATTGGCCTTAAAGCAATATTCTCCAGTAGAAGATAAGTGCTAGACAAGCAGAAAGTACCTCATCTCTTCTTACTCTCTTTCCACACCGTAACCATGTCCTTAGAGGTGGTGTGTAGCTCTGGGCAGAGTGCATTACCCCCTTGACAGTGGAAGATAAATTGTGCTCTATAACTGGAGTGGCAGAAACTTATCCAGTGTTCTTCTTAAATTTAAAACATATTGAGCACTGATTGTTCAAATATATTTGACTCTCCTAGTTTCTAATATCAATAGTCTATAAACTAGCCTTTGTTGAGTGTATTTAGGAGTTCGTTGGGGAAATGGACCTCTATAAGCTATGCACATATGATCTAATGGAGACATAAAATATTACTGTGCCTTTGAGTACAAATTACTGGGTGTCACTGCCATTGCAGTTTAAAAAAAGAAAAAAAAAGAAAAATTTCCTATCCCATTCTTCATGTGTGTGCTGATGATGCAACCTTTTCTTTCTGGCCACCTTAGAAACTCAACACCTAATACATGCTTTGGCTCTCTTGATGTAGGTTACCAGTAAGCATTTGTAAAATTAATTACTGCCCACCTTATGTTTTTAATTTAAAAAGTTTTATTTCTTTCCTTCATGAGAGTGAGAAACAGAGAGAAAGAGAGAGAGAGAGAAAAAAAAAAAGAAAGTGAAATACAAGACCCTCAACAGGGTCTCATGCTATGGTGCTCCCCAGGCCTCATCCAGTCCCAGATCATGGGTGTTTGAACCCAGTGTTTACAAGTTGTCTGGGAAACAGAACCTATGACCTTCTACGTGGATCCAGTTCTGTTTGGGCAGTGTGTTACTGCTGCTCCACAGAGCCAACCCTCTCTAGCATATTCTTGACTGAAAAGAGAAAGATCTTGTTTTCCATATGCTCTTGGGAATTGTCTGGCTCCGATATACCATTTTTGTATCTGAAATTATTGTTAAATGCTATTTCCACCACCTTGATTTAGTTGCGATTTTTTAACTTCCTTTTTTATTTTTTTCTAATTGAGCGCATTTATATAGAGTGTGCCATACAGAATCCAGAATACAGGAAGTGATTAGTAAAAGTTAATTCAACCTATTAATACATTTTTGCTCTTTTGCCTTGCAGTTCCAAACCATTCTTCTCAATTGCATGACATAGTCACATCTGTTTCTATTTCATGTATTTATCCTTATGTTATGAAAAATGAAAACGAAGGCACCAAGAAGACAGTCATCTCTCTCTCCCCTGGGATAGGAACATGAGCTCCTGTAATATATTCTGTGGAGAGAAAGCAAAAATAAAAACAATAAACACCCTGAATATATTTCCCATTAAGCAGGTAAAATTATTTTCTTATTCTTGCAGCATTGTATTTGAGACTTTGTGCTTTATTTATAGTATAAATTCTATGCTCTTTTCAGTAGGTGCTGCTTCTCCACTGAGCAATGGTTACTAAAGACTATTTGTCACTCCCCACGTAATGTGTTCCTGAAACCGCAAGCTTTCTTTCAGTTAACTTGCTTGTGCCTTTCATAGCCACAACACGAAGCAGTATTTTAAAACCCTGGAAACCTCAGGCTTATCCATGGTGTTGTTTACTTGTATAGTCTTTAAAAATATTCTTCTTGCATGGAATAACTTCCAGTTCTTTCTTGGCACTTGATTTTTAAAAAATACAGCATGGCTGAGTTAGACTTCATGATTCCTTCTAATCTCAAATTGGGGCTTGTCATTGACATTTTTTTTTTTCCCACTTTAGACAACCAATTGTGCTAAATAAGTTATCTCAGAGGACTCCTTGGGAGTGAACTAAGAAAATAATTAACATGGGTCTGCATTTTTAAATGGGTGATGCGCTCCTTAGTGGAGACACTGCCAACTCCTTTCAGATCTTCCCTCCACGTTTCTGGTGCTCAGGCCTGACCTCACCCTGAATTTCATCAGGGTGCTCCAGGCTGGTGGAGGTTGAGGACCCCCCTTTCCTTCTCCATCATGGACTTCACTGGTTCTGATTCTGTGTGAGAAAGAGGAGATTCCAAAAAGAAAATCTCCGACTGTACCACGTGGCTTCTCTGGGTGGTGCATCTGAGTTAGACTTCATGATTCCTTCTAATCTCAAATTGGGGCTTGTCATTGACATTTTTTTTTTCCCACTTTAGACAACCAATTGTGCTAAATAAGTTATCTCAGAGGACTCCTTGGGAGTGAACTAAGAAAATAATTAACATGGGTCTGCATTTTTAAATGGGTGATGCGCTCCTTAGTGGAGACACTGCCAACTCCTTTCAGATCTTCCCTCCACGTTTCTGGTGCTCAGGCCTGACCTCACCCTGAATTTCATCAGGGTGCTCCAGGCTGGTGGAGGTTGAGGACCCCCCTTTCCTTCTCCATCATGGACTTCACTGGTTCTGATTCTGTGTGAGAAAGAGGAGATTCCAAAAAGAAAATCTCCGACTGTACCACGTGGCTTCTCTGGGTGGTGCATTCACATGTAATAGATATGCACACCCTTTGGTCATTTCTATTATAGAGTTCACTGTAGAGAGCAGAAAACTCCTAATCATGATTTCCTCAAGACTTGTACCAGAGTCATCTCTTTTAATTTTACCAGAAAATGAAATTAATTCAGATTTCAAAAATGTAATTAATGTGAGGAAGTGATGAGGCTATCTGATAAATATTTACTCTCAATTTCAGAACTTTCTCTTCATACAAGATTAACTCTGGTTACAAAAGGAAAAAAAAAAGATTTTGTTCTTTTCTTTTTACCTAGAGGCTGATTTGTCATCATTTGTGTCTGTTGGCAGTAAACTCCAATGCTTGCAAAGACGAAACACTGGTAGATATTCCTCAGGAATGGCTCAGAAAATGTTTCCCATCCAGATCTCATGTCTTATTTAGAAGGCATAGCCATTAACCAAACTATGCACTCTTTCAGCACCACACGCTCAGCCTCTACAGGCTTCTATTATTTTACATGGATAATTAACCTCTTCAGTGAACTTTTATCTAGAAAAGGAGAAGAGAGTCCAGTTTTAAAGTGGTTTGTAACTTGGACCTTTGGATATTACAAACCTCATTTTTTTTTTTTTTGTGAGACAGTTAAAATATGCATGGAAATCTTAACTTGGAATCCTTGCCAGCTCCCTTCCTGTGTTCCATTTATATGAAACAAATAGTGAAAAGCCCCCAGAGAAATTGAGAGATGAGAAGTAAGGATTACCTGTGATTTGAGCTTCATAACTGCATACAATAAATAATGATACATTCACTAAGACAAATAGGAAAGAGAAGGCAGGAGACATCAAAAAAAATTCTGTATATCCCTTCTGCGTAATCCCCCCCACCCCATATCGCTGACATAGACTTGCATTTAGAAGAGAACATATAAATCATCTTGGAGATATTGCATTTAATGCAATGTCTGTATGGGTGACCAGTTGGCGTGGCAGTGATAGATGGACTCACACAGCTGGGTCTGGTGGTTCAAATGTAGCTCACTTTGGCAGTGACTAAAAGTCTTTATGATCCAGTGATTGTTCAGCGACCTGGATGAAATGAATCGGTCTCTTTCCTAGTGAATAGCTGTCCATGTCATAGGACTAAATTGTAACTGGTACTAATTGTCTCCCTGGTTGATAGTCTCAGCAACAGGGTTAAAGAAGTCAGAAGGAAAGGTGACAAAATGCTCTGTCTTTTTGCACCATTGCTTATTTATCGAGCTCATTGCACCAGGTCATCCCATCAGCTAGCAGGAGAGGAGGAACCATTCATTGTTGCAACCTGAGTTAAACTGAGCCTATCCTAAATGACACATCTTCAATTCTCTTGATTACTTCCGTGGTCAAATCTTTATATATGCCGAATTTAGCCTAACACCTTCACTCCTAAAGGGGCGAAAGCAAAAGCTGTGTTAGAAAAGGAAAAAAGAAGTTCTTAAAATGACAGACATTTCTTCTCATTTAGAGCAAAGTCCAGATTTAAAAGATTCATGGAGAGAGCTTCATAGATTCTTTATAATTATATCCTGCTGTGTTAGAAAGTTGACTTAACATTTATTCTCATAAATGCTCATCCTTCAAGACCCATAAGGCTATTTTTTAACATTTTTGTCCTACATGAAATGAAGTTCAGAAGAATCGTCTCTAGATGGAGAGAATTAATAATGTGAAGATGTCAATCTTTACCAAATGAATATAAAACTATAATTCAATCCTAATCGGTAACCAACAAGTTGATATCAAAGCTATATGGAAAAAATTCTCACAGAATTAAAAATAATGAGGAATGTAAAGTGAAACTGAAAGAAACAAAAATGTTACCGGACTGAAAAAAATGCTTTTAGAAGATAAATAGATGAGCAGATCAATGGAACCCGACTAGACAGTGGCCAAAAACATATCTCTACATACAGACAATTTAGCACTTGTTAAGTAGGGTATTTCAAGCCCAGGAGATATTTGGAGAATTAGGTATTCAAAAGTAGAACACATATTTAGAATTCTTCCTCACACCATGTACAAAGGACAGACTACAGTTAGCAAAAATCTAAAAATAATAACTATAAAGTAGTCAAAGAAAAGGTTTAAAGCTTGGAGTGCCATTCTTAAGACCTGGAAACCAGAATCCATAAACAAAATATCCTGAATAGATTTAAATACATTAAATTTCTAAATTCTATAAAGGACAGCAAAGTTATTATACAAACCATTAATGTAAAAAATACTAGTACCATATATAATATGCATATGTAACAAATATTTCTAGCATTTGAAGTGTTCCTCCAACATAGCAAAAAAAAAAAAATCATTTAATACCAAAATGGACAAAGCATATGGATAGGCAATTCAGAGATGAAAACCTAGAAATAAATAATACACAGACAAAAATAATTACTCAGTGTAAATACTAATTAAAGGAGTAAAAATGAAAACGAGACACCTTTTCCAGGCTATCAGACTGGGATAATATAAAGAAAATTGAAGACATCCTATGTGGCAGTATACTGACCAGTTCTGTAGCATAAGGATGATTTTTCATCCCTTTAGTATTAAAATGAATTTATAACACTTGTGGAGACTAATTTGGTAATAGCTAATAAAATATTAAATGCATATTTCTAATAACTTAGGAATATCATTTTATAAAATCTTACTGCTGTGAATTCAAAAAGCATGTTTATAATGTATTGCAAACACAAATGTCCATTAATAAGAATATGATAAAATAAATTATATCACATTTTTACAATAGACTCTGTGACCAATACAAAGAATGAGGTACAGTTACATGTAATAACATGAAATATATTCTTTATTGCTGAGTGGAAAAAAATGTGAACTGTGATAACAGTTCTTTAATATTTGTGTGTATTTCTATAAAACCCTAGGAAAATATTGAGAAGTATATGACCTTAATTGTTAAAAGAAGCTAAAAATTGAAAGCAATCTGAAGAGCGAGTGGGCTGGAGAAGTTAAGATGGGACTTTTGCTTCTTCAAATAATTTGTTAAAAAGAATGAGGACACTAAGCTACTCTGTAGCCTAGTAGTTGGGGGAGCCAGATCTCACATGGTTGACCACAGTTAAAATCCTGGCCCTGGTGACTTGAAAAACATGCCAGGCATGCATGTGTGAACAAATCCCAACAGGATGGAGAAATGGAGAAGGGATTGAGGTATGACTACAGTTGATCAGGGAGTGCTTTCTTCCTCTCTTTCTCCCTGTTTCTCAATCTCTCCGTGGTGAACGTATATGCCTTCTGGCAATTAGAAATCTTTTTAAAAAGATGGGAGTACGAATAACTCCCTGGACTTGAAATCTGGAGCTCTTGAGTGAGAGGTTTGTGTCTCTCGGTCGTACATCAGGCATGCTCTTGTCAGCTCCTGCTTTCCAATAAGGCTAAATCAGGAATGGTCATTTGAGCTTAGCCTGCATCCTAAAGGCTCAACTCAGGCCTGGCTGCTGTGAATGTTTAAAGCATCAGTGGTTTTAAGGGGAGGGTCATATTGGGACATGGGTAGAAGGAAAGTGACTATTCAATATCTGTTGGAGAATGTTTGCCTCCTCCTTTGCTGATGCTTAATTTCAAAAACGATCTGCCTTCAGCTTCTTTTCTTGTTGACATGCAGTACTCACTGACCATAAAATAACTCTCAGTAGCATCAACATTGTGAAGTAACTGTCAACTGCAAGGTAACTTTAAAAACATTAGCTTTTTTTTTTTCTTTTTTTTTGAGAGGTTGTACCTTAGGGTGTGTGCACTCACCAGAGAGAGAGAGAAACAGGGACAGTGAGAGAGAAAGTGAGAAATCACCCCCCAGGAGGGGATGGCCATGCTGCAATCCCTTCTTCTCCACTCTATTCCCAGGATCTTGGGCGTGCATGTACATGTGCCTGATGTGAATTTCAAGCCGCTGGGTCCAGGATTTTAACTGTCGTTGACCATGTGGGAGTCCACTGATGTAACTGCTGTGCCATTTGCTGACCCCAAAACATTAGCTATTTTAATTCAATGTTTTAATGATTTGTGAAGATTTTAATTTATTTTATTTTATGTGATATTTTTGCTATAGGGTGCGTGCGCTCCCCGGAGAGACAAACAGAAAGAGAGAAATCATCTCCCATAGGGGTTGTCCATGCCACAATGACTTCTCCATTTTCCTCTTGGGATTTTAGGCATGCTTGTACATGCGCCCTGCATGAGTTTTAAGCCACCAGGTCCAGGACTCAAACAGTGGTCAACTATGTGGGAGTCCAGCGATGTAATCATCATGCCATCTGCTGGTCCCAATTTATGAAAAATGTAAATCTAAGAGCATCATTTCATTTTTTGCACTTCTACAGATTAAATATTTTTTTCTGTAAAGAGTTTTTATAGTTCAGGTTATCAAACTGGCATTTGAATCAAGGAGAGAATTCATGGCCCCTTGAAACAAAGAAGTGTGGCAAAATTTCCAATTACTAAAATGCAAAGCTTGTTCTCTGCTCATGTTTTTATAACATAGCATGGTAATTTGTCTTCCAATTTCATAGAGTTAGGAATTAGTTTTGAAAGTACCAAATTGCTTTTAAAATCGCTTGGTCTTTCCAACTGATTTCTATTTTCTGAAAGAAAGAGGGAGCGAGAAAGAGAGAGAAAGAAAAGCACCCACAATAGGGTCTTTACAACCTCCAATCCCAGCTAACCTGGTTTATAGGCATAGAGACATCTCTGGACTTGAATCTAGGACCTTTCCCATGTAGGCCCAGTTGCTTTATCTCTGTGTTACCACTGGACCCTGAAAAAAATTTTTAGCATATATTTTTTATATATTACATATATTTTTAATATTATATTTATAAATATAAATTTGTTTACCATTATTATTATCCCAACTTGTAGTTATGATATTAAAATGATAGTTCCTGCATGAGAGATATTTTATTACCAGATTGTATGTGAACTTCTATTTATAGCATTCTATTCTATTGTCATTTCTTCTGGTAAACTGTTTCTTTCTACGATAGTATAAGAAAGTCATTAGTAAAATCTTTGGGGATTAGTAATAGAGAATGACTATGGTCCTTGCCCAGTATTAAACTAGTACTAAAACTCCAAGTGACGGAACTGTAGAAATCAATTCCCCCAAAATGTTGTTTTTTAATTTGCCAATCTGTCATTTCAGATTTTTAAATGTTTTAATTCTTTAGCACCTCCTGGTCTTCATAAAATAAAATGAATAAAACAGGTACCCTGACTTCTCTACAATCTGAGATTACCCCTTATTCCTGAGAGGGGTGGAGAATGCTGAAGAACAGTATCTATCTGGTAGCAGCTCAGATCTTGAAAGGAATCACATACTGTTTAAAAGAGGAGTTACAAGGAAATGACCCTTCCATCAGTCATAATTTTAATCTTTCCTCTTAAAGAAGAGCGGGAGAGAGACCAGACAAAAATAGACATAAAAAGCTAACAAGAGTGAAGTAAAAGCCAAGGCATATTTCAGAAGATATAGACATATAAGTGGGTATTTGTATAAGAGCTTTCATATGGGAGTAAAAGTTAGAGGTTTTAAATGAACACTGAGGAATAAGACAATGAGATTTAGTAGTGGTAATTCAGATTCTAGGCAGGAAGGTCCGTGATGTCAGTTTTGGAAGTAGGACAACTTTTTCTTTTTTCTTTTTTTCTTTTTATTGGCTAGAAGTCAAAGGGGAAGGGGGAGGAAGGCACAAATTGTTGGAACAACATTAAAATAATTCCACGGAGTGGACTTAGGATAAGAATGATTTAGTAATGAAATAATGCAGACATTATTTTAAGTGCAAAGCAATGTGATATAATAAAGTTTGTGGCAGCTTTTAGATCCAGGTTGAGGGGATGTATGTGCAAAGCAGCGTGGTGACAAATGAAGGCTGAGCTAAATCATTTATAATGGAGGGACAGAGGGTGACACAGTAATGCAAAGGGCAACCCAGTGCCTGCTTCCTGGGGTCTGTAAAGTGCAGAGCAAGCTTCAGTGCTCCAGGTGCTCAGAGGATGCACACAACCGCAAGTATATGCTGCTGTGTACGTGGTGTGGTTAGCAGTGAGCAAAGGCACACGCCAGCCACGTTCCCACGTTCCTGTGTGTGCTCAGTAGTGAGATGTCCCTGTCTTGTATCCCTACTAACCAAACAGGAAGTGATCTGTCAGTTTAATTTAGAACTTGTATTTTCTTTCGTTTATTTTATTATTACTTTTTTTTGCTATAGAGATTTTTGCTTTAGGGTGCATGTGCTTTCCAGAAAGATAGAGAGAGACAGAGAAATCACCTCCCGGGGGGATGGCCACACCACAATTCCTTCTCCATTCTCCTCTCAAGACCTTGGGCATGCACACACACAAACCCAGCTTGAGTTTTAAGCTGCTGGGTCTGAGACTCAAACGGCAGTCAACTATGTGGGGTCCAGTGATGTAATCATTAAGCCATCCCTAGAAATTTGTATTTTTAAGACAGCTGGCATTGGGTTAAAAACATTGATATGAAACTTAGGATATAAAATGTTATTTTATTGACAGCTATCAATACTAGATAATAAGGCCTTAGTTTGAACTTCCTTGAACAAGGACCTGAGGCTGTCGACTGGTTATAAATGAAATTCTAAGTAAGTAAAATTAGATATGTAGAATTATGTAGAATTATTCAAGTTAGCCCGAATTCCAGTTTTAGACACTGATTTAATTAATTTGTGGAAAAGTGACAATTTGAGTGTGATAGTTTAAGTATGTTTTATGATTTTTTTCACATGTAAGTATGATTTTAGAGAAAAATACTTGCCTCCTCTGCAAAGAAAACCATTGCACGTGCATATATAACATGAGGTCACGTATGTATATGATCAGATTTTTGTCTGTGGGATAGCATTATAAATTTTCTGAGAAGAAACAAAATACAAATTGCTTAGGAAACCTAATAACATTTAGATAGAAATCATTGGATTTATACTCAAGTTCCTTAGTATCAGTTCAAAAATTAAATTTTTGCATTCTGGTAAAGTAAGTTCCTTTTTTTTATTCTTGTCATGATTTAAAATATAAGAGAAACAGAAAAACTCTAGAAGAATTTCCGTTAAGTTTGTTTTTTTAGAAAATTAGGATGAGTAGAAAGGGAGAAGTAGAGACAGATTTTTAAAAATGCTCTCTTGTTCAGCTTTTTTCATATTGTCCAAAACCATGTAACCAGTCAAGATGTTCTTTAATAGGATAATGAATAAAGAAACTTTGGTATACCTATACAATGAAATATTATTCAGAGATAAAATGAAATGAGCTATCAAATCACAAAAAGACATAAAGGAAATTTTAATGCATATTGCTAAAAGAAAGAAGTAAGTCTGAAAAGGCCATGTACTGTATGTTTGCAACTATTCAACATTCTGAGAAAGGCGTAACTGAAAAGTCAGAAAAGGATCTGTTGGTTCCAGGAATTAGAGAAGAAGAAAGGGGACCGATGAATAGATGGAACACATGGATTTTTTTTTTTTGGAGAGGTTTTTGCTATAGGGCGCGTGCGCTCGCCAGAAAGACAGAGAGTGACAGGGAGACAGAAGGTGAGAAATCACCCCCCCCAGGGGGGATGGCCACGCCACAATCCCTTCTCCTCCATTCTCCTCTGAGGATCTTGGGCACGCACGCACACATGCCTGGCCTGAGTTTAAGCCACCTGGTCTGGGACTCGAACCGCGGTCAGCTACATGGTAGTTCAGCGACATAGCCACTATGCTAACTGCTGGTCCTGGAACACCTGGATTTTTAGGACAGTGAAACCTGGTATGTGTGATGATGTCGTGGTAGACACCTGACTATGTGCATTTGGCCAAACCTATGGAATGTGCAACACACAGAGAGACTTAATGTAAACTACTTTCTTGCAACAAATTTACCACCTAATGCAAGATGCTAGTAATTTGGGAAACTGTGCGTCGAGGTGGGGTAGAGAAAAGAGACAGGTATATGGGAATTATCTCTTTCTGTTCCGTTCTGCTTTACTGTGAACCTAAAACTGTGCTAGGTTCATGGTTGAGACCCCTATAGCAACAGATTAATAAGAGAAAAGCATAGAAGCCTATCTACTGTAAGCTTCATGTGACACAGAAGCCTTCAGAAACAGAAACCCAAATAAATAGGAAAATTGAGTATTTTTATGGACAGTCTTGTGGGAGTATACTTAGAGGGCAAAAGGATATGATCTAATGGTATTAATTGGAGGGAACTCAGAAAGGTCTATTTGGTTAGATTTTTTTTTCCTGCATCCCTATGAGACATTCCCTTACTCTGGATATAGTGTGGATACCTCTCAAATAAGTCTTCTGATCACAGAGGTCATGGATTTCTTTTATGGTCTGCTTCATGGGGGAAGGTCAGAGCAACTTTTCTACTTATGCTGTTTTCTCAAATGCAGAAGTGCCATATTTTGAAGTAGTATGTCCTGAACCCTATCAACTGCTCTATAAAAATAAAATTAATTAATTAAAAAATATTTTGTCTTAAAAATTAGGGTTTGAAACAAAAACTTTTAACTCAGAAGATTAATGCTTGTCTGGGCGATGGTCATAGGATACCCCATTAGAACAGGGAAATAGCATACTTCTAAATTTCTCATACACTTACATATATATACATATGCACATATACCACACAACACCTAGATATGAACATATAAATTCATTCATATAATTCCATATTTTACATTTATATGTATTTTATATTTTATGTATAGATATTAGTTCTTTTAAACCAGTTTTCAAGGTGAACTACTTTACCCTCCCAATTCTTGTGGTCTCACTTAGCACCTCCCCACTATAACAATGTTACCACCTTTGAAGGTAACAATATTCTCTCAAGTCCATTTATATAGTGGGAAATTTTCTTTTTTTAAATAGGTGAATAAAGAAAGAAGTAAGTAAAACTTTTCCATCTCACTGTCTTTTCCAGGTCTTCTTTCAGGACTTACATAATTATAAAATGCTGAGTAAGATAAAGCAATATACATACACCTCCCCCAACATATGAATGTGTAAATGTGTGTTTGTGTTCATGTGTATTTGTCTATGTGTGTGTGTTTCTCTTAATGATCCCTTAATTACATGAGTCAAGTAAAAATATTATCTATTTTCATCATGGAAAAAGCAGTCAACCATGTTTGATTTTCTTCCTTTTCAGTTCCACAGTAAATGAATACCAAGAGCTTCTCACATCTAGAAACATGGAGGTCCTTTTCTGCATGATTAAAAGTTGAAGTCTTTATGACTGTGAAGGAGATAAATAGTCTTTGGTCGGAAATAGTTTTCTTTTAAATTTCCTTTTGTTCTTGGGGGACAATAGTGCACACATATTTATAAAACGAGGTGTGTTTACCAGTGGGTTTAGACCTTCTATGTCAGTAGAAAAGCAATGTAGGTCAATGGGTTCTTTTTCTAATATTTAGTTTAAAAAATTATTCTAATTTCTAACTTATACATAATATTTGTACATAGGAAGATCTTCAAAAAGTTCGTGGGAAATGGGTATTATACAAAAACTATGCATGGATTTAAAAGTTTTTGTACCAAAATAAGTTGTCACTTTAATTTCATTTTTCCACAAACTTTCTGACATTCATTGTATTTGTGCACTATAGTGAGGTTTATCAAAACATGTATACATTGTCTAATTGTCTAATGATCAAATAGTGGCCATACATATAGCCACCATTTCAAACTTTTTATTTTGGAGAGGTTTTCGCTATAGAGCATGTGTGCTCACCAGAAAGACAGAGACAGACAGATAGAAAGCAAGAAATCACTCCCCCGGGGGGATGGCCATGCCACGGTCCCTTCTCCTCCATTCTCCTCTCGGGATCTTGGGCACGCACGCACATGCACCCGGCATGAGTTTAAGCCACTGGGTCCAGGACTCAAACTGTGGTCGACTACATGGGAGTCCAGCGACATAGCCATTACACTAACTACTGGTCCCTCAAACTTTTTTTTAAAATTAAATTTATTTACTATTGTTATATCTATCTATCTATCTATCTATAATTGTTATATGTATATATATATTTTATGTATATGTATATATATATTTTACAAAAATATCTGGTTTAATATTTTTTCCCTAAGTTTATGAAGACGTATGATAATGGAAATACACTGTCAAGGTCTTGGAAGGGGTCCATACAATTGAGGAGCTCTAAAACTTAAACTGAACATGAATCTGCTTTGACCCTTCCTGTTCCTCTATGTGCTCGATCCACGAATATGGGCGTGTATGCACACCCAGCATGTTCAGGGAGGTGCCAGGACATGAACCAAGGACCTTTCCCATGTGGATACAGGTATAATACCATTAAGCTACTGCTTGCCACCCCCCCCCCCTTTTATTTTTGAGAAAGAGAGGGAAGGAATAAGGGAAACAGAGAGGTAAGTATTTTTGATTAAGTTTTTGGTGACACAATCCTCCTGCTCCAGCTTCCCATCTAGGATGACAGTCATGTACAACCTTGCCTATCATGTTCAGGTTGGCCCAGGAACTGAGCCTGTGCCTCCCGTGGGCCTTCCAGTCATTCGGGTGGTCATGTTACCCATGTGTTACCATTGCTAGGCCCTCCACACCTTGTTTCTACACTGTTTTGGCTTCTGAAAAAATTCCGTATGGATATGCTATGATGGTTAATTTTACTTATCAGCTTGATTAGGCCAGACAATGCATAGATACCTGTTAAACATTATTTCTGGGTATACCTGAGAATGTTTCTAGAAGAGATCAGTGATTAAACTGGTAAACTGAACAATGCAGATGGTACTCCCCTATGTGATTGGGTATCAGCTAATCCACTGAGAACCAGAGTAGAAGAAAAAGGCAGAGAAAGGTCGAACTCTCTCTGCCTGATTGCTTGAACAAGGACATCTATTATCTCTGGCCCTTGGTTGTCAGACTTTCAGATCTGGACTGGAATCTACCACACTGGTTTTCATTCAGGCCTTGAACTACACTAGTGGCTGTCCTGGCTCTCCAACTTACAGACAGTAGACTGTGGGACTTTTCAGCCTTCACAATCATGAGTCCATACCTGTTCTCTCTCTCTCCATATATATATGTATGTATGTCCTTACATCCTATTGATTTGTTTCTCTACAAATACCCTGACTAATATATTTGCTAATATGTTGGGCACGCTTATTAATCCGACTTATAGGGGCCAGGACCAAATCTGTTCAATTCAGCATTTAATTAAGGCTACTGTCAATAGGACTCTGAGATCAACCTATAGTATTGGCCTAACTTTGCCCTTCAGAGTCTTGTAGCCTATCATCTGAACACATCCCATTAACCACTCAGGTCTATCTTAGAAAGCCAGGTGGCATTCTCCTTAAGTTTCTGTATTGACTTTCCATTTGGCCTGCAGCATTAATCCAGGTACAGCAGGATGAATTAATGATTTTACAGACTCTTTTTTGGCCAATAAGGAGGATGTCTAGGGTAATTCTGTCATTTATAACAATGCTGGCTAGTGAGTTGAGGCTGATCTGGATGTATTCCAGGGCCAATGTGTTGTCATTGATCACTTAAATCAGGGATAAGTTTTATACAAACTTTTCTAATTGGGTCACTCCAACCACAGGATAACTGCCCCTAGGTTAGGTGCACATTAATGACAAGTCTGTTATTTTTCCAGGAAGTTTCTCTGGGTAATAAAGTCTTTCACACTTTGCAAAGACATTCACAGTTCTCTTTGGATTGTATAATCCACTGGTAGTGTTTTCCTAAGATATTTGCAGGTCTTTTATGTTCATCCCTAAAGTGCAAATCAGGGTGTTTTAGACACAAGCTCAGTTAATGTATGGCTTCTCCACCAAAAGTACAGTCCTAGGGGTACCTTGAGAAAGGATGTGCCGTCTCCACTTCTAGAGGCTTTCCTAGTGGGATTCACAGCAGTGAGGGAGTAGACTCAGTGCCTCTCATGTAACCTGCTGGTGACTGGCAAGGCTTAACGGTTTTCAGTTCAGTTCAAATAATTAAATCGAGTTCTTGATTTTGGAAGAAATGATTGAGGACAGTCAGTTCAATATTTCCTGCTTGTTTACACCAATAGCCAGGTGACATTGGTCTGCACCACGGAATGAATGAAATTAGTTGGGAGACATTGAGAAATATTGATGTGTATTTTGGGTGGAGCTGGGACCATCTCTTCTGTTTTTGATGAACTTGTTCGTAAGGGAAACAGTGAACACGCTGTTCAGAGCTATCTAGCAGGGGATTGCAGACCCTGCCGGTTAAACATGAGGTGCTTACAATAGATGGAAAAGCCACGCTGGAGCATTTTCTTTCATGAAAAGGCTCCCAGGATGAAGTCCCTCTAGCCTTTAAACCTTCCAGAGTCTAAGATGTTCCCTGTCTAGGCATCTGGGTTGATACCATGCCTCTAATATCACAAAATTAGTCAATTTTCTTCAAGTACTAATAATTACCATTTTCAATCATTCCCTACTTAGGCTGACCTTTCATTCAAAAATGTGAGGTGTAAGAAGGACAGGACATTGTTTTAAAGCTTGTGGAGTCACCAAATGTCTCAATCTTGACACACTGAGCCATCCTAGGGATACTTGAGGGGGGGCGGTATTATCCTTATAGTCTAGGTCGTTAGACCATAGCAGTCATTATCGTTAGGATCTATGGCCATGCCAGTCTAATGGGAGAATACAGGCAGCTGAACTGGAATCCAGTTTGAATCTTACAGCATTCTGTTGGTTGGGCTGTCATTCAGAGAGTGAATAAACCAGACCGATTTCAAGTTACTGCCCAGGAGTGGTCAGGTTGGAGTTCCACATTTTCAAAATAAGTCTATATAAATTCTACTATTCCCTAGCCCTGGTCATTATATATATAAAAAAATTGGCTTTGTATTAGTCCAGTTTACTTCTATTTGTTCACAAGTCACATTAAGCAGTTACTGTCTTTTTCCAAATCTATTTTCCCAACAGTGAGTTATTTGAGACAAGGAATTTTTACTTTTGCCTCAGGATTTTTCCTAGGGTGTTGGAGGGTACCTGGCACTGTAGAAGTCTCTCCAAAAATGTTTCTTGATGAGACTTTAATGATGAAAGTTGAACTAGGTTAATAATTGTGTAAAAAAACCCTCATAATCTAGCTTAAAGGAAATGATCATCGATTAGTTATATGTACAGGAAACAATAGGTTTTGGAATAAATATTACATATTTCTTCAAAAACTCTATAATTGTGTATCTTCTCAGAAAGAATTCAATAAGAGTCTAGGAGATTAATGTGGCTTTCTCATGTTTTTTTCCCCACCATTGCATTAAACTATTTAGCAATGTTTTGATGTTTCATAGCAATCCATAGAATTATTTGATTGGATTATATTAATTTTTTGGGTCTTAATGATGCTTATCAAATTGGTTCATGAAAGTAAAACACATACTAAATTCAAAGTGCCTGCCTGAGATAAATGACAACTTCGCAAAATGAAAACGAAATAGAGTCAAATATTTAAACCAAAATTAAAACAGGTTTCCACAAACTTCATTCTAATATCTTGCGGTGAATTTGGTAACAGTGGGGAAAGTGCGCTGGTGCCATGATTTAAGCACTGATGTGCTTGTACTTGGAGAAATTCCGCCAACCTGTTTTATAAAGGCAACATAAGAAGAACGGAGCCATGGGTGAGCAGTGGATGGTCTATGAATGCCCTGGGTAATAATGAGTTTGTCTCTGAATCCTTGGTGACTCAATGGCATGCTTCACATGCCAGCTTTCAAGTCTGAGTTACTGCTTTACTGCTGGGCTACAAGGCTCACCTTCCCTTGCTTTTCTTCTTTCTTATGAATGTACACCCCAGGAAGTGAAAGTTACAACTTGCCTTGACAGACATTCCAGAGCTTTTGGACTTTATGGACACAGGGAATGTATTCAGAAGCTTCCTGCTTGGTGATCACATCCTTTGTTCTTTTGTGCATGTCTTAAGTGAACTTTGCTCCAGACAAATTAGCCTAGGGCAAACATTACAAAGACAAGATTCCAAGAAGGGCTCATAACACAGGAAGAGTGAATACTCATTCCTATGCATTTTGGTTCCTATTTTTAGCCAAACATTTATCATTTGTATGTTTAATTCCTCCTAAGGATGCTGGTGATTCACAGTTTTATTTTGTCATGAGTGTAAACGTGCTGCTGCCTTTCCTTCAAAGTTTTCTGTTTTATAGGTTTTTCCACTTAGGGTATGTGCGCTGGCTTGAGGGGTGGGGAAAGAGACAGAAACAGTGAGAGGGAAAGTGAGAAATCACACCCCCCTCCTCCTGCTGTCCCCACCCCGGGGAAGGATGGTCATGCTGTCATCCCTTCTTCATTCTCCTCCAGGGATCTTGGGCATGCACCCAGAATGATTTTCAAGCCACCAGATCTGGGACTTGAACTATAGTCGTCCATGTAAAAGTCCAGCGACATAGCCACTATGCCATCTGCTGGTTCCTCCTTCAAAGCTTTTAAGCATTGGTCAATTTTAAGGGCAGACAATCCTTATATTTAATGTGGAAACAATGGATCAGCATGTCTGCTTGAGTGTTTTACTATCTGAAATTTGAGATACCATGCAGATGTTCTAGATCTATCGGATATGTTGATTATAGTATTTCATCTTGTGATTCCATTGCAGTTTCTGATACAAAACTTGTTTTTTGGGGGAAGCATTCCCTGATTGCCATATATTGTTAGAATAACATATCATACATATGTTATGGTTGGCAGTGTGTATTGTGTATGTACCTGGTCTTTGAATAACTCAGCAGGGAAAGAAGAAATCTGCATTTGTAACTCTACCCATCATGTGGCCTGGTATTTGGCACAGAGGGAACATTTTATCCATTGCTTATTTATGAGATAAAAGTACATCCTAGGGCTGTCTCCACGGCCTAGTGGTTAAGGGAGCTGGGTCCAACATGTCTGATCACGGGGCTTGAGCTCCAGATAGTTTCTTGAGAAATGTGCTGGGCATGTGTGTGTGTGTGTGTGTGTGCATGCCTCAAATCCCAATAGGGTGGAGAAATGAGGGAGAAGAGATTGTGGTGTGAGGATGGCCGATGGGGCATGCTTTCTCCCTCTTTGTCTCTCTATGTCTCTCTTTGGTGAGCACACATATTCTCTGGTGAAAATATCTAAATCCTAGTCTCATCTAAAAATTTAGTATGGTTGCTTAATTTTAATAGAAACATAGAAGATAAATTGATACAATGATCTTGTTCATAAACAATCATTTGTATTCTTCATCTTAATTTTTTTAAATGTTTATTTTATTTATTATTATTTTTATTTGCTAGAGGGGCCTTGAGCTTGCAAGAGAGGAAAGGTGAGAAACCATTTCCCCAGGGAATGGTGATGCATAATTCTTTCTTCTCCATTTCTTCATTCTGGCTTTTGGACACACATGCACCCATGCCAGGTGTGTTTTTCAAGCTTTTGAGTCTAGGACTTGAACTGCGCAGTTGGCCATGTGAAATCTGCCTTAACCACCAAGCCACCAACTCGACCAATTTGTCTTTTAAAATAAATATTGGAGTCTAAACTTTATTTTTTCCCCATTTATAATATTGTAATAGTGCTCTAAATGACTGTCTCTGGTACTTAAGTTATTAGTGGACGCTGCAGTCAGGCATATCTTCCAGAAACACTTCTTTCACTATGTCTTTTCTTTGCTCGGAATCCTCTAAGGTCTTCCCACTGGGAAGGGGTAAGCTGGCACACTTTACATCCCTTGCAGTGCCTAGCATGGTGCCTTGTACAGAATTGCTCACTGGATGCTGATTAACCAGAGATGTCAACCTGAAAGTGATTCTAACAGGGGCTGCTGAGCTCTGCTTTTAGCCACATCTTGTTAAATTCATGTAGCAATGATGTGTATGAATACATAGAATGTATGCTTATCAGATTTGCAACTGGCCTGAGGCTGACATAGATAGCAAATATATTAGATGACAGAATCAGAAGTTGAAAGTATTTTGACAAGCTTCTTTAACAGGATAAAATTTAATAGGAATAAATGTAAGTCCTACCTTAAAAACAAACAAACAAAAATTTCCTTGATTGGTAACTGACAGTAGAAGATCCTAAGAAGGATCACCTGTGATAGGGCCGCCATGCAAGTCTATGAAATCTTAGACTCATTTGAAGAATATAAGGAAGGAGGTGAAGATCTCATCCTCGATAATGGTCAGAAGCCATCTGAAGTTTATATACAATTCTGGATTTCACATTTCCAGAGAATTAAAGTAATTGTAGTTACAATGTCAGAGATTCTTAAACCTATGTTGTTAAATGAATATTTTTCTCTAATGAGGAAACTCAGAGAATATATGCTTTTTTTTTAAGGAAAAAAAAAAACGATAGTGCAAGTACCATCATGTGGAATAGAGGTTCGTTTAGAATTGCATAGTCTCACAGGTTTGGGTAGCATTAGTATCTAGAAGTTATAGGGAAAAACAACTTTGGGCAACTCTAATGGAAAAACCTTTTAATAGTCAGCTCCTAGTAAGGCCATGGGTTTCCCAGGAAAATAAGGAGTTGAATAATTTCTTTCCAAAAGAGGAAAAACTCTAGTAAGAAAAAGATTGCATGACAACAATAATGACATACCAGTATTCGCATGTTAGGATGGCTACAATCCCAAACACTGACAACACCAAATGGTGACAAGGATGTGGAGAAACGGGAATGCTCATTTATTCCTCTTAAGATGAGTGGAAAACTTGTGTCCATATGTAAACCTGCACTCAAGTGCTTATAACAGCTTTATTTATCTTGAAAACAACCCAGAAACAACCAATAGGTGACTGAATAAAAAAAACCATTGTACATTCATTTAAGAGAATCGTATTTAGTAGTAAAAAGAAATCAGTTATCACGTTATGTAAAGAGTCTTAAGTGGACATTCCAAGAAAAGGAAGTCAGTCTGGAAAGTCTATATACTGTATGACATTTTTGAAAGACAAAACCATGAAGACACTGAAAAGATTAATGATTGGCAGAGGTTCAGAGGTGGGAGAGAAGGATACCCTATTCTACCCCAACACCAGCCCAAGTTGGAGGAGAGCCGACTTCAGCGACAGAAAAGTGTACTGATGATCAGGTTGAAAGGATGCTTCGAAGACCATAGACAGGGCTACAGGTGTCTATGAGAGTCTATGAGGTAGAGTGTAGGTCACTATGGGACTAACACCTTCAAGGTGGGAAATGAAAACACAGTGAATTGTCATGACTCCAGGTCTGTGGCATGGGCCTGTTGGTTCTGAGGCATAGTGTCTGGCTCATTTAGTTTCCTATCTCTGGACGGATTAATGATAAATTAGGGATCACCTCTTGGAAGTGCCCTCCCTCCCCCCCCACATGAGTACATATATACACATACATATATAAATGCATATACACACAAATAGAAAAGCAGGATTTTCTATACTGATAACAGCTGTTAATGTAAAATAGATTAGAACGGTGGAAAATGACAGTGGCAGAGTGCCAGGAGAAGATTAACTTTATAAACTGTATGGTCAGGCAAGGTCTCTGTAGAGCTGATACTCGAAAGAGGAACAGGATGGGGCCAGCAGGTGGTGTAGTGGTTAAGGAGTTGGACTCCCATGTGTCAATCACTGTTTAAGTCCTGGACCTGGTGGTTTGAAACTCATGCTGAGTGTATGTGTGCACATTCCCAAAGTTCTGAGAGGAGAATGGAGAGGAAGGAATTGCAGCAGGGCCATCCACCCTGGGGCTGATTTCTAGCTTTTTGTCTCTGTCTCTCCAGTGAGCCCTATAACAAAAATGTCTCTCGCTCTCTAAAAAAAAGACACAGGAAGCAGCATTAAGAACTGAGGAAATAACATTGTGAGTGAAGGTGCACACCTTTGAATTTAATCGTTAACACTCTGTTAGTTCTTTTTGGTGTGTGTGCATGCCTGCACAGTATGACAGAAATAGGAGTGGGAGAAAGGAAATCATTAGTAAGCAAAGGAAGAAAGGTAAGAACAGACACTGAGACTATTTCAAGGATAGGACCCAAGGATTTTAGAGAGGGCTTTCTGAAAGTCATAGGACTCCTGTATTTACTAAGAATGAGATTAGATCATTTTCCTATAGTGGGTGTGAAAGATAATTTCCTAACTAACCTGGAAAAGTTTAATTACTTTGTCAAGTTAATAAGGATAAGCAAAGATTGTAAAGACAATGCAGATAAGAAATTTCTTATATTTTAGAATCTAAAAAAAAGAAAAAGTGGGTTAGCCCTGGAGCCTAGTGGTTAAGGGACCTAGATCCTACATATTCCCAGGGGACTGAAAAATATTCCAGGTATGTATTCATTCCCCCGAATCTCAACTGGATGAAGATAGAAAGGATTATGGCTTGACTACACGCTATTGGGGAATTCTTCCTCTCTCTCTGTTAGTCTGTCTCTGGAGTGCACACATGCCCTTTAGTAATTAAAAAAAGTAATTAAAAACATTTGAGAGGTTAAATTAGGTAGCAAAACTGCACTTCTCTGAGTGGACCATTTATTTATGGGCGTGGCAATATTTTTCTTCGTTTAAAGGTGACAGGGAAAAGGCCATGGTGAGTATCACTTTGAAAACGAACATACTGGGTACATGACGGAACACACTGTCTTGGTCCTGGGGGAGACACGGAGAGGACAAACACATTCTGTCATCCAGGCTTTGCAAATATACACAGAGCGCTAGGACAGCTAAGAGCAAAGAAAGTGAGAGAATGGGGAATAGAGAAAGATGAAAGAGGGGTAGTCAAGTGTATGCCATAGACTAGGACAGGACAAAAAGGAAAGAACAGAGATGAGTGGTAGACTGCGGCCTTATGATGGGATTTGGGGAAGAATGTTTAAACTATCAATGTAACAGATTTCTGAATAAATTACAAATTTATGAAGAGATATGTGGACGACATTTCATACAAGATTTACATTTATTACACGACCTAGTGGTGACCAGCACAAATTTACAAATGTCTTAGGTAACATTCCCTTTAAGAAATGAAAAGGACCAGCTTGATGGCATAGTGGTAATGCCGTGCTCAGGTGAAACTGGATCCATATAGAAGATCGCAGGTTCAGGCCCCAGGTTGGCCTGTACATGTCAAGCATGGAAGCCTGAGATGCTGGCTGGCTGGGAAGTCTGCAGGTGGACAGAGAGGATCGATCACAGTGTGAGACTCTGTTGAAGGTGCTGCTTCTCTCTCAATAAATAAACTTAAAAATGAAAAGAAATTTAGAGTATCTTATTCTCTTCTCTCTCAAGTAGAGACCTCTTCTTGTACTTCTTTTCTGTAAAACTGGCAGTCACTTATCAGGTTTCTGATGTACTATCACATAGTTTGAAAAGTATCCCTTAAAAAAAATTATTTTTTGGATTGGCAGCCCTCAAAATACTTACCCCTTGTAGTTCAAATCTCTGTGGATAGGGTCGCTAGGAATTACAGTTGAGAAATGTGTAAATGTTACCATACATGACATACCATGTGGCTTTCATGTTGCTACCAGAGTCCCACCATTAGAACTTCTGTCAAACAATTCCTATCAATGTTACATATCTGCAAATTTAAATTCCAGGAAACCCATCTAATACAGTGAAATTAAGTAATAATTGAAATGAAAATCAGAGACTTCGGCACAGAATGTTTTATTTTGGTGTACTTTTAGGGCTTGATATGACATAACTGATATGAAAGTACTAAATCAGGAAAAAAACTCAGTACTGTTGTAAAGGAAGCGAGAAGAGAGGAAAGAACAAAGGACTTTTCTCCAATCAAATGCAAATGAAAATGACCCGCAAGATTGTGAAAACAGTCTTTCTCCTGACAATGAACATTTTCATGCAGTGAAATCCATTTTTGAGACTCATTAGCAAACGCTGTGATCTTGCTTATTTTCTATAGCAGCGTCTGGTTATTTCAAATTGATTAGGAGACCTCTGATGTGGGAGAGCGAATCACTGAGCTACCCCAGGTATTTCTGTAATTGGTTATCATGCTTAGTTACAAATGTTTCAGCACAACCAATTTATTCTGGACCAGATTTCTGGTGCCTTTCTGTTGCTGCTCTTGTTAGTGCTGTTTTCTGTTTTCAGGGAGAGAAAGGAAGAGAGAGAAGACGAATTAGCCTTCTCCTATGCATGTTTTGGTTCTACAAAAGCAGATTAATGGATTGATGGATTCATTCAAAGTGCTCTATCAATAGCAGTAGTTGAGTGGGAAAGAAATGGCTACACATATATATTGGTTTGTCGTGGGAGGTCATTCATTGCAAAGTGTTACCAATCTCTTCTGGTTCTATTATTTCCATTAACTAGTGCTGGGAGCTGGAAGTTCAGCTCTCTCATCTCTCTCACTCTGCCATGGTGCTGGCTGACCTTCATGCATTCAATCTACTTGCTCCTGAGCTCATCAGAAATAAATGGTCTAGAATAGAACAGAATATGACTCCATGTAGAGCTATTCATCGTCGGGCGATCCTGAAGACCTGAGCAAGTGGCTAATTGTGCTTGTGTCCCAGGCTGCAGATGGGGCATACATAACATTTCACATAGTCTCTCATCCACAGCCCAGGGCATTCTGGAGGCAAATAAGAGGTGGGATCCTGGCGAGGGTGCTGGCATTGTGCCTCCTGCCTCAGCAGGACTTGTGAGGATCTGTGAGAACTTTGCAGGGACAAAAGGAGATGGAAAGATTTATCTTTAGCCTCCTATGAGCAGGATGGGATTTAAGAACATGTGGGCATTTTTCCAGGCCATCCCTGCTAGAGACTGCACGCCACTAGGGGAGCTTCTTATCTATGAAGAAGTGTCCTCTTAAGAAGTGCTCAGATACCTCAAGCAAACTTTGATTTTTGACTACAACTTTCAAATGTGATCATGGTTCTTATTATCTTAAGAGTTGAAGTAAACTATCAGATAAAGTGAACTTTAAAAATCTCTACTGCTAAAGGATGGGAGGAGTTAAATTTTATCTGGTTTCATTCTCCTGTACTGAACTTTACTGGGTATTGAAAGGAAATGATAAAAGAAACAAAGAAAAATACATTGATGCTGAGAGAACCCCTTGAAATAATTTAGGCCAACTTATTCATGCTATGGGTGAAGGAGATCAAGAGAAGTAAAATGACTTTTTCGAGGTCAGTTCGTAGCGGAGCTGAAACCGGAGTCTAGCTTTACTGCAGATGTCGAACATGCCTGATAGAGACAAGTGTTCGCTTTCTCTGTATTCCCAACAACCAGAATCCTCCTTATGTCAGGAATTTTCTGTCTTTACAGAGTGATTTTATTTTGCTTTTGTTGTGATAATAGACAGGCATTACTGATAACAACACACAGTATAATAAATTGTACGGAGTGACATTTTTCATTTTTCAAATTTTATTTCAGCCTCTAAATGAAACTTTGTGTTTGATCCTTGAACATTTGAGTATGTAGAGAAAGCACTTTTCCTCTGTGGCAAAGATAGCTATTTTACAGTTCCTACTATTTACTATCAGCACTTCAGTAAACTTCTGTAAATCATTATCGAGGGTGAGAATTAATTTTGAGAAAAGTAGCCACTGGCAATATTCACATAAATGTGTGAGAAAAACATTCCAAATGGGGATTTTATAGTCACCGAAGGAAAAGCTCTTCTGTTATATTAGAGCTGCCAAAAAAATTCAGAACTCAAAAGATCCAAATGACAGCAAAGCAGATTGAAGCTGCTCTCCTCTCCATGTTCTCTTTTCTTTATGCATTCAGGGCTCTGCATCAAGAAAACTTATATGCAAGGGGTGCAGAACAGATCCAATTATACAGAGCTCCAGCTAATGTCTGACGCTGTAAGTACTTTCCAGAATTTCTGTAGATCTCTATAGAGCCACCTCTCAATCTTTCAAAGTAATGAGAAAAGCCTTGAAATACATTACCCAAAACCCGTAGAAGGAAGTAATTAGCATTCATTATCAATTTTATTTCAATGGCTAATTCCACTTCATACTCATATATTGATACCAAAGAACTGGACAGTTGGGTAGCATCTATGATCATTTATTATATGAACACAGGGCGAATGGTTAAGAAAAGTTTTACTACTCCAAAGAGTCCGCAGAAACTGATAGATGTGGTAATCCATTCAAAACTAGACCTGAGCACTGATGTATACAATGGGAAAGGGGGCTCTTGATGGCTAGAAGAGATATCCACTAAATTTGAGAGTTAGTGGAGCAGGGAGAGGGTGGCTGTGAGTGAATGTGGTAGTAGTGGCATTCCTATGTGTATGCATGTACTCTGACACCTAGGGAATGCCTAAATAGAGACCAGCTAGTGTCTATGAGAATTTGGATGGGGCAAATTTCTACATGAGGAACAGGTAGAAATTATTTTACTCTGAATCTTAGGGGATGGAAGACTCCTGTAACTTTTGTCTGAAAATACAAGAGGGCTGTGTATATATATATA
>NW_006159715.1:1636590-1640978 GCF_000334495.1 Tupaia belangeri chinensis | reverse complement strand
TATATATATATATAGTGAATCTTTATCTCACTCATGGAAATTTTCTGGAGCTCTCTTGTAAACCAGGTAGAGAGTACTTGGAGCTTTTGTTAGGGAATTGCCCAGGCAAAAAACAGAAAACACAAAAGATAGAAAACTTGGGAAGGATATAAAAATAGGCCAATCAAAAAAGTGTGGATTTTGTGTAGAAAACACATAAGAGATCATCCAGTACCTCAGAGCTAGGAGGGGTAGAATGTGTTCATGACCCTTGGTCCTGAAGGCCAAATAGAACTCAGAGAGGTAAGACTGAGTCTCAAGAATTCAACTCAATGTAGGGAATAGCGAACAACACTCTTTAGACAGAGCTGAGGTAATGCAGGCTTTCCCCCAACTCTCCTTCCTTCATACTGGCTCATGTTGTGATTTTCTATTGACTGAACTCAACCGGAAGTCAGAGGAGAGGGAGCTCCTTGGTGCAGACTCTAATGGATCAACAGCATGGTGGACAGATAAAGGTGGGGAAGGAAGAGGGGGGCTCAAAAAGAAAGGGACTCTACTGAGAATGCATACTTTATCTTAGTTTTGTTCAAACTGCCCAGGGAGAAAAGTCTAAGGTAGAGTTTATAGCTGCAAATAATAGAACCAGCTTTGTCTGGCTGAAGCAGGAAAGGCTGTGGAGGTCTCTATAGGATCCTCAGAAGGGCTGGAGAGACAGGTTCTGAACTCCACTGCTGCTTCCTCTGACCCTACATCACATAGACCACTGTTCCCATGACCTCAGAAACTGCAGAAGTTGCCTTCGAGCCCATGTTTCTTTCTTGTGCATCTCTTTCCTTAATTCACCGCCTACTGATTCAAAACCAGAGTGTGTGTCTGTGACTGGCAGAACCCAGGACTAATAACTGAGCATTGTTGCAAGAAATGGTGGAAGAGTGAGTGCTTGGCTTTATTAGCTCTCAATGGAGGGGGCAATGCCACTCATAAGAATTTTAAGTGAGGGATTCTCCAAATATAGAAAT
Source organism: Tupaia belangeri chinensis (assembly GCF_000334495.1). Classification (NCBI taxonomy): domain Eukaryota; kingdom Metazoa; phylum Chordata; class Mammalia; order Scandentia; family Tupaiidae; genus Tupaia; species Tupaia belangeri. The sequence continues at coordinate 1,639,977 of NW_006159715.1, read as the reverse complement.
GGAGTTCCAGTGACAGGTGGTCAAGAGATTGCTTGATGTTCGTTACACGTAGGTTATATTAGCTGCACTTTCAAATGAGGATCTGAGGTTCAAAAAGGCTAATATAATTGTCAGAATTACAATTTTAGTTGGGACTCAAACCACAAGTGCAGGTTTTGGCTCTTCCTTCTCTGTCAAAATTTGTCTCTACTCTTTCAGGCAATTCAATCTGATTTCCACTTTAGTGACTTCTTTTTTTTAAACAGCACTGGATATTTTTTTGAAAGTGCAAATGATTCTAAAATTGACTTGGAAGAAGAAATGTATGAGAAAAACATAAAGAAAGAAAGAAAAAAATAGGGAGTGAAAGGAATGCTTTCTGAGTATTAAATCATAATAGAGTGTTGTAATTGAATTTTTAAGAGTGTCGCATAGGTAGAGGGACATGCAGATGAACACAATAGACTAGAACTTCCAGAAATAGACCCACAGAGGTAGAGCACTGACTGTGATAAAGGTGGCATTTTAATCGTGGGTAGATGAGAAAATTGTTGGGACACTGGCAGACCTTTTGGGTTTTAAAAATTACATATTATACTAATTGAATTCCAAAGGTATTAAATATTTTAGTATAAAAAAACAAGAAGAACAAAAGAAGATATAGGTGAATATTTTTATGATCTTGATCTAGGTGAAGCATTTCCAAGTCTAACATCAAAGACAGGAAGACAGAGAAAGATACTGCATGGTTGGAATATGTAAAAATTAAAAATTTCTTCATGGTAATAGCAACATAGACAGAATTACCTGGAAAGATGCTTTGGGAATTTATGGAATAAAAGGAACAGTATTTTTGCTATGCAAAGAAAAAATTCACAGAAGACAGGAAAATGGCTCATTAATTTACTAAAGGTGGTTTAATTTCATTTGCTGTACTAATCAAATAAATTCATATTACAACAAAATTAGCAGAAATTAAAATAATTAGCAATGTCCAAGACGGACAAGAAAGATGGGGAGGCGGGTTTTTAGTTTATATATTGTGATCAGGGTCAAAGTTGGATTAATTTTTCTGCAGAGTTGTTTGGCATTATATACCAAAATTTCACTTCTAGTATTTTTTTATTTTGAAATTTTTTGTAGTTTATGTGTTTTATTTCTTCAGAGAGAGAAAAACAGGCACCTGCAACAGGATGTCATCACACCACGGTCCTCTGCAGCCTTTCAGTCAGCCAGGATCATGGCACATACATGCTCAGTGTGTTTCAGGTCACCCTGGGATCTGAACTGCAGTCTCCCATGTCTCTCCAGCACTGCAGAGTGGCGCCCTGCTACTTGCACCACTGCAAATGGGCCCAGGTCTAGGAATATTCATCAGGAAATAGTTCAACAAACACATTAAAAAAAAAAGCACAAACATCAACACCACAGTGTAATTTTTAATAGAAAAAATTACGAAGAGAAAAAGAAGTGTTTATAAACTGAGGTTAACTGAATGATTCACGTACATTTATGAAGTGGAATAGCACTTGACTATGAGAAGGACAATTATCTATTTATTGATAGTAATAGAGATCTGTGATATATTTTTAGTTTAAAAAGTAGGATAGGGTCAGCTGGTGGTGTGTGTGCTCAAAATTCTGAAAGGAGAAACGGAGAAGGGATTGTGGTATAACTCTCCGCATGGGTGGTGCTTCTTCACTCCCCACACCCCCCGTCTTTCTCTCTTTGTTTCTCTCTGGTGAGCACACGTGCTCTCTAGCAAAATATTTTGAAAAAGCAAAATACATGCATAAAATGCTATGAATATATTTGGAAAAAACTGGGAAAGTTATGCTCTAAAATGAAACTGGGATTGTTAAATGATTTCTACCATCTATGATTTCTAATTATGTTAAGTATTAAAAACAAAGAGCAGGATCTCTTGAAAAAAATGAAGTAAAATATATATTAATAGTTCACTATTCAGAAAACACATAAAGACTAACTATCAAGTTCTCATGTGGCTTTCCTAGTAAAGTGGTGTGTGTGTGTGTGTGTGTGTGTGTGTGCGCGCGCACGCGTGTGTGTGTGTGTGTGTGTGTGAAAGAGGGTAAGATAAAGCTAGAAAGAGGCAAAGAAAGAGAGGGAGAGAGGATGAAGAGGGATTTGTCTTAATTTGCATCCTCAGAGGAATTAGAGGAAGAAAAATTTTAACTCAATCCTAATTTTTACCAGGAGCTGGCCCCAATTCTGTGTAGAGTCCCCTGTCGAGAAGATAGCTCCCTCATGTGATCTCTCCGGCCATTTCTCCTGCAGCACTGCTGATACACAACAGTACTGATACACACACACACAGGCATGCGCACACACGTAATTGTACGAGGGGCAGAGGGGCACTAGCCAGCCAGAGGCTAGATACCCTCTTCCTTGATCACTAGACATTGAGCTGCTGCTCTCAGGAGATGTGCTCATTTTTAAAGAGATCAGAAGTCTTTGATGTGAATGGAAGAAAATGAGGCATTGTGGAGGGACAGTTAGGAGGTTTAAGGAAATAGGTCCAGTGTTGGTCAATGACTAAACCTCAAAAGCCCGTCATCCTCAGGCTTTAGAGGTAACTCTAGACTCTAATATAATTCAGAGGACATTAATCTGGATTTCAGTCCGTGCACTGAGAGGGGCCTCAAAGCTTCCCAATATGTTCAGCCATGATAAGAGTGGCCATGCCCATGAGATGGAGAGACCACTCCTCTCCTTAGCTGGCAAGGTTGTAGCCCGAGTGTCACTGACTGCCACTGGCTGGCGCTGGCCCTCCCGAGGCTCTACTTTCTTACTCTTTCACATGTACTCAGCAGCACCTCTCTTCTGCTGCCTCAAGCCTCCTGTGGTCAGACAGTGGACATTTACTGTAGCTTTCGAATGTCACAGCAGAAAACATTGGTGGTGGCAGAGGTAAATCATTATGATGTCTTCATCATGGAATTTAAATATTTATGGACTAGCCTGTGGTCTGGTGGTTGTGTGAGCTGGATTTCACATGACTAACTGGGGGTTTGGGGGTTTGAGTCCCAGAACCAGGAGCTTTAAAACACACCAGGCCTGTATGTGTGTGTGCCCAAAATCTTGAAAGGGGAGAGAAAAGGAGAGATTGCAACATGACCATAACCTGTTGGGAGGTGCTTTCTCACTATCTCGTTCTCTTTTCTCTGTCTCTGTCTTGTGAGCAGGCACACATAATTGAAGAGTGCTTAAAAATTCTCCTTTCCTCAAGCTACCTTACATATACCCACTTCCTTAATTATTCATGAGACTCTCACATCTTCTATTTCAGGGGCAGAAACTTAAATACCATTCCAAAAACAACTTAGTTTTCCATTTTTCTTTCTTTCTTTGCCATAGGGTGCATACACTTACTGGAGACAGAGAGGG
>NW_006159715.1:1591117-1636498 GCF_000334495.1 Tupaia belangeri chinensis | reverse complement strand
CACACACACACACACACACACACACACACACACACGACTGGAGTGATTTTTCAAGCTACTGGATTTGGGACTCAAACCATGGGCAGGCATGTGGGAATCCAGTGCCGTAAACACCACATCACCTTCTGGCCCCAGTTCTCTATTTTTCTCTGTGGGCAGGAAGCGTAGTTCACTTTTCATATCCAAATAGCCCCTCAATATGTTTTCCTAGATAAAAAGAAATCCGTCCTGGAGATAAATAACACTGCTCCCATGTTTGGTATAGGAATTGGTTAACGATTACTGTTATTTTATCCTTATGTAATAATGAATTGGGATAAGACTGAAGGAGGGTCAAGGCACTCTTAGAATGCTTATTGTACCACAAGATCTTTCCTATTTCTTCACTCTGTAGGCTTGGTCGATTCTGGTCCCAAATAGACCTTTGCTTTGGGATATAGTAGGAAACCAATGAGATCTCAAAGCTGAGAAGGCGTTTAGGTATTTCTCTTCTCTGACTGTTCTGAAACTGAGCTGATAAGGAAGGAAGCTTTATAATGGACGAATAAAGAATAAAGAAAACTCAGGAAACAGGAAGAAAATAGGAGCAGAAGAGGGGAAAGAACATGTATAGATAGGAACAGAGAAGAATACTACATAGAAGAAAAAGAAGGGATAGAGATTGAACTATAAAAAAAAGGTGGAACTAATTTAAATTTCCTCCCAGAGTAGTAGACTTACAATGGATTGCAATACTCTACTCCACTCTGTTCTGTGTATAGATGAAGAAACCTTAGCCTCAAGAATTTAGGTGACTTGATCAAAGCCATTCAATTAATCAATGTAGACCTGAGACTGGAATCTAGGTCTTTTGTCCACCAACCCAGTCATGTTTTAACTAGCACAAATTTTAGTTCTTCTTGGAGGTATTAGTAAAAAAGTTCAGAACACTTACGGACATCCGTACAGCAAGATGATTTACTCCTTTGGGGAATTTTGATACCTAGCTTTACCTGGTTGTCCACACAATTTAGTAGCTCTTCATTTATTTATTTTCCCCTAGAACAGAATGTTGCATTTAGGACAGTGCCTTTGAACGCAAGAAGACTCTAATACTAATAATAGAGCTCATTTTTTGAAGAGTTGAATAATAATCTTTGAAGAGGCACAAATAATAAATAGAGATGCCATGATGCTAACACTTATTACTCTTGAGCAAGTATTTTCATGTTGGAAACACAGCTCTCTATCTATAGATAGAGATATAGATAGAGTCTACTGGAAAAGATCAAAGGACCAACACTCAAGGGAGAGCCCCAAAAGGCAAGCCACTATTTTTGACCAAATTTTATCTTTTTGCATATAGGCAACTACAGAGCAAGAAAGGCAGCAAAGAGAAAGGCACCGAGTAAAAAGGAAGACCATTCGAAGCGGGAGAGAGAGCATTTCTTAGTGAGGAGGAGTACGTGATGATGGTTCAGCTGGTGATCCATTATGCTGGTTAAGAGGCCAAAGAGAGCTGTAGATCTCTGAGGTCTGTGGGGGCAGGGGCAAGGGAATCAGATGAAGGGAACACTAGAATAAATGAAGGGCCATAACAGCTGAAAAGGCTGATGGATGTGCTCTGCACCTCCGAAGACGGGACTCCCAGCAGGGGAATAAAGAGAGCAGCAGAGCGGAGCCTGCTAGAACCACACAGTTAGAGAACTGATCCTTTAATAACCTCTCGTTTCAGGAGTTTATAATGTGTTATAAAAACCCCCTGTTTCTGGACTAAAACCTGGCACTTCCACACTAAAATGCATTTTATTGCCATTGCACAAATCCCTGATTTGCTGTTACTTTCTCTTAAATAGAACTGGTTCTATTTTCAGCAATGCAGGTGCCAAGGTGGTTTGTAAAAATTTTCCAGAGAGAATGGATTTCATTTTTTTTAAATGCAAAAACTGGATTTCAATTCTTAAATTGAAATGCTGGACTAGGCACCAAGGACATTTTGATTAAATCGTGCCTGTGTTCAGGTTATTAATCCTGGCTTGGATGCTATCTGTAGCTAGAGAAAACTATATGAAAAGCAGAGATAGTCAGTCTACAATGGGTGAAGGTCACCTTAGAACTAACTCTCCTCAGTGGCCTTCATAACAGAATTTTGGGGAGATTTTAGTCCCTGTAGTTATTGGTAGTTTTATTGATTATCAGTCGAGTGAAAATAAAATATTTTATTTCCTAGAAGTCTACTGCTACTTAAAAACGTAGGTCCGATAATAGATATCGTGCTTAAACATGGATTTGAAATGTTGGAGCCACCAGTACTAAGGCTTCATTCACCTTTATCCGACACAGTTTTAGTTAATGGTTGGTTATAGTTCATGACTTGGCCAGTCTGTGCTTCAAAACAGGCAAAGTAGAATCTGAGGTAAATGAAATGACTGGCTATTCATGGTCGAATTTAAAGTCAGAAATAAAAATCAGCTGATTGTGCCTCTACTTTTCCCTGCATTACTCTCTAATCAGAATCAATTATAATGAATGAATTATCATGATCTCTTCATTGATTTCCAAAGAACAATCTTCTCCTAGGTACAGAAGGTGCTCTATCAAGTATAGAGAAAAAGACTATCCACAGAAGGACAATACATACTTAACAATTGAGAAAACCAAAGCCTAACTAGGCAATTTACATTATTGTTTATTTTTCTAAGATTTGTTCCTGAAGAAAAGGTCATTATGATGGTTCAGGTGGGGACCTGGTGGTTAAGGGGGCTGGATTCCACCTGGTCAAGTGCATGGCTTAAGTTCTGGACCTGGTAGCTTGAAAACCATTCCAGGTTCATGTGCACGCATATGGGAAGAGAAGGGATTCTGGCATGACCATCCCTCATGGAGACTGTTTTTCATGACTCTCTCTCTCTCGCAAGCCCATGAGCCTCTGGTTAAAAAAAAAAAAAAAAAAAAAAAAAAAAAGCAAACAAGCCCATGAGCCAATGGTTAAAAAAAAAAAAAAAAGACAAACAGAAAAAGAGAGTTTAGGTGGTTAGGTGGTCAAGTTAATTATTTTAAAAGTGAATCACTATTTGCTCTTGACTCCATTGTTTAATTAGAAGCTGGGCATCTAATAAACTGATATTTTAAATTCAAAGGTCAACATAATCCTCTCTTCCTTTCTAGTTCTTCCAGTTTTAGAGGAACTACTGAACTAAGTATATTTTCTTAGGGAGAAAAGCTTTGTATAATGATTGGACAAATCTTGTGCTTTTTTCCAACTTTAAACTACATGTTTGCATTTTTTTTCTTTACAGAGATTTTGCTATGATGTACATGTGCTCACCAGAGAGACAGAAACAGATAGACAGAAGGAGAGAAATAACCTTCCAGGGGGATGATCACATCGCAGTCCTTTCTCCTCCATTTTCCTCTTGGGATTTTGGGTACACATACCCACATGCGTGGCTGAGTTTCAAGCCACTGGGTCTGTGACACAAACTATGGTCAACTACATGTTCAGTGACATAACCATTATACCACCTGCCAGCCCCTCATTATTCTTTATATTTTCACTAGAATATGTATGTGGAGGGTGAAAAGGCCTCCTTACCTTTAACTATACTTTATTATTTGAACAATTTGAGATTTAGAGGGTCAGCTCATAGCCTGGTGGTTAAATGAGCTGGATCCCACATAATCAGTAGTGTGTTTCAAGTCCTAAACCCGGTGGCTTGAAAAACACACTGGGCATTTGTGCATGTGTGCCCAAAATTCTGAAAAGAGGGAGAGATAGAGGAGAAGGGACTGATGTATGACTATGTCCCACGGGGGCTGCTTTCTCAGTTACCCTCTCTGTCTCTCTCTAGTAAGCACATATGCCCATTGGAAAATTAAAAAACAAACAAACAAACAACAACAACAACAACAAAACAGAAAAGGCTGAGAGATTTGCAAATAGACTTGGAACACAAGAAGGCCCTTGCTTGTTCATGGATTCCTTGTAAACATTTTCATTCTGTCTTTAAGGCTGACTTCTTCTACTTTGATTATAGGAATTGCATAATGCTGCTTTATTTTGTTTTGTGTTTTGGAAACTTTTTGGGGTTGTTTTTGTACATGTGGAGCTATGATAGTCACTCAAGTGATGCAGATTATAACTAATCCACAGTTGTTTTTCTCCAAAGCTCTAAAGTAATCTGTATAAAAAAATTCTAACTGGGGAGATCAGCAGGTGGCATAATGGTTAAGGCACTGGACTCCCATGTAGTCGACTATGGTTTGAATCCTGGACCTAGTGGCTTGAAACTCAAGCCAGGCATGTGTGCATGCATGTTCAAAATTCTGAGAGCAGAATGGAGGAGAAGGAATTGCCATGTGGCCATGCCCCTGGGGGGCAATTTTCACTTTTTGTCTCTCTGTCTCTGTCTCTCCAGTAAGTGCACATGTACTATAGCAAAAATCTCTCTCAAAAATGAAAGAAAGAAGGAAAGAAAGAAAGACAAACTTCCAACTGGGATCTGTTTCTAAACAGTGTACTTGGAACATAAAATGGGGCATGTTGTCTAGCTGGGGCGATGACTCCCTGGAGGAATGATTTGCCTCACTGACTTGAGGCAAGTGGTGGTGGTTAGGGTGTGAAGGAGAAGGGGACGTTCTGTGAAAGACTTGAAATAGGTAATCAATTGCATATGGTTAGACCAACTACTTACCATGCCACGTTGGAGCCCTTTGAGATCCTTAGAAGTCACTGTTCTACCACATTGAAGGCTGCTGTCCGGGATTCAGGAACTGACAGTCTTTCAACTTACAAAGCTATTTTCTGAGCTTCCTATTGGCAGGGCTCAACCTTTATAGGTGCAGTGAGTCCCTAAGGAATTGTTATTCCTCCTCTGATTTTTAAAATGCCTGATTCTTCTCCAGATACCCTGACAAACTATTATAATAATGGATAAACCTAGATGAAAATGATCCCTCCCTTGTCGTATATTTGCATTTGAGCCTGACTCCTCAGAAATGGCTTTACTGGAGGAGATTTCAGGCCCCATGCCAGGCATGAAGAGATTGAAGCTTTCAGCTCATTGCAAAGTAGGCCATGTAGTGACTGTCTACGCTGACTTCAAAGACATTTGGTTTTGGTGCTTAATCTGGTGTGCCTGTGAAAGGCTCACCATTATACCTTCAAAAACTACACTGAGTGTGTGTGTATGTGTATTTTGATTCAGCATAATGGTGTGCATGATTTTTTTTTTTTTTTAGTTTGTGCTTTCAAGAATCAACTAAGAAAGTTCTGTTATTTGATCCTGCTGATGTTCCCTTTCAGACAGCTGCCACCAGCACCGCTTGGCCACTTCCTTTTTATTTCCTATTCCCTTTTAACTGTCTAGCTTACTTTGATATGATTTCGTCTCCCTCTGTAATGGCAATGAGAGAGGATGTTTTTTCCCAAGGCCATGGCATGATATGCCTTTTAATTCATTTTAGGTTTATTACCTTGCAAATTTAAGAATGAATTAGGGCCTTGTCTGCCCGGGTCAAGCATGCCCCAGACATGTTGGAACATGAAAGAGCACATAGAACCATGTGCATACAGTGACAGCCCCTTGATAGGACAGAATTGATAGCTAGAGGTTTGATTCCTCAGTCTGCCTCTTTCCTGCCTTGCGATTTTTGGATAACTCACGTAATCTACCTGCTCACTGCCTCCTTTATAAACCAGTAAAAAACACATAATTTTACTTTCCCAAACTTCCCAGGAGTGCCATGAACTTTCAGATTAAGTGTGAAAGTTGCTTTGAATTCCATAAATTCCATACGAGAATTTTTTAAGTGACTTATACAAAAAGCGTTAAGTAGAGAGCATATTTTGTTTTGGAAAACAATGTGTGTTTTTGAGAAATAATATTTCCATTGCACAATTACAGTTAAGTTTTTTTTTCCTCTAACTCCTGGATTTTATTTTTAACACATGATTTAACAATATGCTGTGTTTTTGACAGCCTTATATATCTTTCTCAAGAAATCTGTAAGGCTGCACTGTTAATTTGAACCTAGGGAGGGAATCTGGTCCCTGGTGAATTTAGCCACCACTGGAACCTCCTGTCCTATTAACAATCCACAAAACAGAAATCACAGTTAATGCTGCTACAGAGTAGAGTAACTCTCTCCAGTAGATGATAGTGTCTATTTTGCAAGGCATTTTTCTTTCTCAGTCATTTCCTCTTGACTTGCACTCAGCTTCTGGCTGACCTATTTGTAATTCCAAGTTGGAATATATCACTCTATAACTTCGGGGAAACAAAAAGCTTTGCAATTAACACAGACACCATACATTTCTATTAAGTAATATGCATGCCGAACCGCCCCTATTTATGATTCCTTTTTGCTGGACATCTCCAATTCTTTCTATGTTGGATGGTGGCAATTTGCCACCATTTCTTTCAAAAGAAGGAGGCAGCATATGGTCAGCTCTCTAGATTAGAAAATTCAAACCATATATACCCACTAATGGAATAATTTTGAAATGATGGAAATTGCTTCTTCATCTCTAAAGACGAAAGCTGTGATCCCCAACTCCAGTTTCATTACCCTCCAGGGTAGCGCCAATCATCCTAGAAAGTGGCATGACAATTTAAAGACAAAATTAATTTTTATTCGGTTTAAATTAAAAATAAATGCATGCCAAATTGAGCTGTTAAAGAAAGGGTTATCTTGACAACCAATAAATGCCATTTTTAATCGGAAAGTATATTATTCAACACATGTTGTATACTACCTGGGAACTAGATATTATACTCAGGATGGCTCTTCTAAAAAGAACAGACCAGGGAGAAAGAATCTCATTATTCTACAGAAAATTCTTTTCTCCAATTTTCTAATTAAGGCTCGCAATAATTTCTGGACAATGTGAAGGAGGCAAAATTACAGTCTAAGGCTGATTCCCACATTTTGTTAAATCTGAGTTCTATTTGAATTATACAGAAACCTCCATTCTGGTATAAAAAACACACACACACACACAAAATGCCTTGTTTGTTTTCTATCTGTTTTCTGTTATCTGTCGATCCTTATTGAGTAGCCCTAGAATCCTTACCTGAAGTCAGCTACCAACTGTTAGAATGTGCTCACAAGAAACACACCTTACTTCATAGCATTCTAACCATGCTTTTAAATGAAATGTGATTGTGACAATTCAATGATCTTCCAAGAGCAAGAATATTATTTATTAATAATGACAATGTGGCCACCATTTTGCATTATTTCTTCTCTTCTGATGTTATGACTAAAGTTCAGCATAATTTATGTTGAGTCCAAAGGCCTGTTTTTTCCTTTGTGCTATGCCTTGATGAGATCTCTGCATCATCTTTAATGGGATCCCCCCTTGTTTTGCTAGTTAAAACATCTTTAGGATCATTTCCAAATAATTCTTATATATATAGTTTATATAAATCTACTCACAAATTTCCCAGTAACAATCTTGTTTTTTGACTACCCATTTATATATAATCAAATTACAAACACACATTTCCTTGGACTCATGACTAATTTCTCTAGCACCTACGAAAAAGGCATGTCTTAGATTCCACAACTCCTTAAAATCGCATGTGTAGCAAATAGTAGCATTTTGACTATGGAACCTGAATGTGTTGGTATGAATCTTGCTTAGCAATTTGGTAAGATCTAAAAAAAAATGTGGGTGCCAGCAGATGGTATAGCAAGTCCCCAATGGCTGACCATGGTTCAAGTTCTGGACCTTGTGGTTTGAAACTAATGCCAGACATGTGTGCACTGGTGCCCAAGATCCCGGGAGGAAACTGGAGGAGAAGGGATTGTGGCATGGCCGTCCCTTCTGGAGGGTGATTTCTCACTTTCCACCTCACTGTTTCTGGCTTGCTCTGAGCACAGGTGTCCTAAGGCAAATATCTCTCCAAAAAATTGTAAACAAACAAGGTCATTATCCTAATAGACCTCAACCTACAAGGTGCTAGACCCTGATGGATTAAGGACTCTAGTAATGCACTACTTAACATTCTATGCTTTCTGTTTAGAAATGGGGAAATACAATTCCTTATAAACTTAAAACTTCCCAGAGAAGTGAAGAATGGCATGAGAAAGAAAAAATACACTTGTGCATGCTGAAATTTTGCATCTTTTACTTATCCCATTTTTTTTTTCTTTTTGGAGAGGTTTTTGCTATAGGGAGTGTGAGCTTGCCAGAAAGACAGAGGGAGACAGAGAGACAGAGAAATCATCCCCTTGCGGGGGGGGGTGACCACGCCTCAATCCCTTCTCCTCTATTCCCCTCTCGGGATTTTGGGCACACACGCACACGCTCCCAGCGACTGGCCCCAATTTCTAATGATTAGATTCAGTAGTAGAAGGAGCACTATTTTCTATAAAGATTCATATGCAATTGAAGTCTATTTTAGATTATGGAAGAGGCATTACAGATATTTCTGTCTTATTACAAAACATCCATTGCGTAGGGAAGTGTGTTGAGACTCTTCATAACGAATGTTAGATTTTTAAAGGTAAAGAGTGCTGACAGGAAATGCAAATGTTGGAAACACGTGGTTGAAGAGTATCTGGGTCCTGTCCAGTGGAGAGGTGCTCTTGGGCAGTGATTGTATAGCCAGCTACTGCATTTCCCAGCTTCTTAGCCCTCTCCTGGGTGGAGCCATAGCCTTTCTCCCTAGTGGACTAAGAAGAAAAACGACTTCTAGATTGTGTGATTAAGAAACGTGTAGGCCCTGGTAACAGTTTCATTATCCACCAACTGAACAGAGAGGACTCCCAGGTTCTAAAAGAAGGCGGAACCCTAAGATGAAATATACATAGGCCCTGAGTGACCATGTGGAAGGCCACCTGGCTAAGAACATGCTTACTGAATCTGATGTAGAAATACACTTTTATTGTGTTATACCACAGAGAAATTGGAACTATCTGTTATAGCAGCAGGCATTTACCTTGACAATTATAACAGGAATTGTATTGTAACACTCAGTATAGACAACGTGCAGAATAGTCAATGGTAGGTAGGGTGAATCATATAAAAATACACACTTTTTGTGTGCCTCTTTTAAGTGTCTACACTTGGAAAATACTCTGAAGTGATGATTCCCTTTTTCGTAATATCATTAACGATCTTTTTTTTTTTGAGAGAGAGAGACATTTGTGCTATAAGGGCACATGTGCTCACGAGAGAGAGAGAGAGAGAGAGAGCGAATGCAAGAAATCACCCCCCCACACACACGAGGGGGGGATGGCCATGCCACAGTTTCTTCTCTTCCATTCTTTCTCAGGATTTTGGGTGCACATGTACACATGTTCATTCATCATTTTTCTAACTGGTCATATTACTTGGAAGATTGTTATGAATCTGATGAAAGGCCAAAATTTTCAAAGCACAGTCTATTTTAAAGGATTAATGTACAGTGGGCTATCCAAGTGTGTGCTTATCATTTATGTCATGTATCTAGCATATGATTCAAATTCATGGCAGAAAAAGATTTGCATGTGGCCATATATTAGCATTAATGTGTTAGATACTGTACAGCCTAAAGTATTATGATATTCTTATCATGAAATAATTAGAATTGTTTCACCTGTTATAAGAACTAGGAATGCCAATGCACTGGACATTGACAGTTGATGGTGAAAGATGTACATGCTACACACTGCCGAAGTCACCGTCCTTAATCAAGGACAATTTTCTCTCACTTCTTGTTCTTTACTTCTTTCATACAGTTCCATGAATACTCACCCAGACTTCAAATTCTGAAATGTCTCAACCAAAATGTGATATGACAGTGAAAATTAAGAATCATAATTATCATTTTATTTACCTATATTGAAATGTGGGTTAGTTCTGAAGAATTTAGGGCCTTAGGATATATTTTTACTTTAACTACTACATCATGAAAATTCTAATGTTGATCATAGGTGGGATTGTCATATTTATAACTCAATTGTAATTCAGTTATTGCTTTGGGGACAGAATGTCCTCCAGGGAGAGCCACACATTTAGATGGTGTATCCCAACGCTCAGATCTGTATGTGTAACTCTGTTTCAACCAAAAAGTGTAAAATTGCAGATGACTGGTCAACTCCCTATTGGATGCAACTGTGAAACTTTATGAATTCCATTTTCCACTCATTAAAATTTAATACTCTAATATTAATAGAGGCAGTGAACTAGGTTCTTGTTAAAGTTTTCAGATGAGATTCTGAAGATGGCCTAAGCTTAGCAGGTACCCAGCAGTATTTTGAAGTTGGACAGTTGTCTTCTTGTTTTGTCTTTATTCTGTACCCTTTTGCTTCTCAAACTCAACTGCTTCTTTTTTCATATTATGTTCCTCTTACATTCTCTGTGATGAATTGTGTTTATATCTTTGTAGGGTTCTGTTTTCTGTTGTCTCAGAGGAAAACAGTTTGAATCCTTAACTTCTTACTCTACTGTTACCTATCATCACTTTTGACCAGCTAGTACAATAGTCCCTTTTACCTAGTCTCCCTAAATCTAGTCTTTTTTCCTTTTTTTTTTTTTTTGTTTTTGAGAGGTTTTTGCTACAAGGCGCATGCGCTCGCCAGACAGACAGAGAGAGACAGAGAGATAGAAAGTGATAAATCACCCCCCATGGGGGATGGTCACGCTGCAATCCCTTCTCCTCCATTCTCCTCTTGGGATCTTGGGCATGCACGCACATGCGCCCGGCGTGAGTTTAAGCCACCGGGTCCAGGACTTGAACCATGGTAGACTACATGGGAGTCCAGTGACATAGCCATTATGCTAACTACTGGTCCCCCTGTCTTTTTTTTTGTTTTTCTTTTTAATATGTCCTCCAGATTGCATCCACAATGATTTTTAGAATTATAGATCTGTTCATTTTTCTTCCTACTTATAACCTTTAATACATTTTCACTGGTCTTAGAAAAAAGTCCAAAGTCTTTAACAAAATTGATAGGATTTGGATCTGAGATCTGTCCTGCTATTTATGCCTGTATGATTTGACCTAATTACATCTCTGCTTCATGCTGCCATTGATTCTCATTATTTGTGGTAGTTATGCTTTGTAAAATTCTTGTGAAGGGAACCAGAAGTTAGCGTAATGGCTATGTCGCTGGACTCCCACGTAGTCCCAAGATCCCGAGAGGAGAATGGAGGAGAAGGGATTGCGGCGTGACCATCCCCCCTGGGGGGTGATTTCTTGCTTTCTGTCTCTATGTCTCTCTCTGTCTGTCTGGCGAGCACACGCGCCCTACAGTGAAAATCTCTTCAAAAAAAAAAAATTCTTGTGAACACACTGAATTAATTAATACTGAATCTTTGCTCCTTGGGGAAATATAGGGCTAGCCTTGGGTCACGACATTTTTGTCAACAAATCAATACACAGTCTTGTCTTATGTCTGTTTCTGTTTAAAAACACTTAATATATATTGTTGAGATTCATTAACATTGAACTCATGGTCAACAGATCTACAACTCATGAGTAAATGAAGCTTGTCTAACACACACATTTTCTCCACAAGGTACGAAGTAGCTCTCTTGCACTTAGAAACACTGGACAGCACTTCAGTGCCATGTATGGGGGCAATTATAAACAGCAAAGTCACCATAAAAAGCACAAATATTCAAAAGGTATGGCACTCAATAAACTGAAAAAGACATTTTTAATGATATGAGAGTTGTAAGAAAAAGGCACACAGTTTCCTTGTTTGTCCTCAGTTTGCACATTTGATCACACCTCCAAATTTCCATTGCCCCACATATGTCTGTGAGTGGCTGGAAAAAATAAGGTAAGTATGGATTTATGGGTGACAAATGCTTTTTCATGAATAGGCAAATTTGCAAATCAAGACATGATTTGCCAATAACAGAATTGTACATGAAAAAGACTCTGTCTAGAGGACTTTTGGTTTCCTGGACTCCACATCTGTCTTGTGCTTTGTATAAAAATTTCTAATTTTGTAGGGGTTGTGTCCACTGAGAGAAGGTTCCAGAACCCCACTAACTCATAATCAACTAAAAAATTCATGAAGAGCACTACTGTTTTTTTTGCCTTCTTTTATAGATGGGCATGTGACCCAGTCTAGCTAATGCATTGCTGGTGTGTGTGCTCAGAGCTTCTGGGAGAGTTTTTCTTACTGATGAAAAGACATACTAGAAGAGCCTACCCTCCTTTTTTGTGTTAAAAGATTTTATGCCTACTTGGAATAGCAGACAACAGGGATGGCCTCCGAAACTGTGGTTACAAAGCTGATATGCTGAATAGGACTCCAAGAAAATTTGAACAGAACTGAGATTTTTGAGGACATTAATGAACATGATGAACAACTGAATTAACCAATGAAAGCTTACTTGATATGTGAAATAATACATTTTTATGCCAGTTTGCGTAAGTTTTCCTTGTTAGTTAATTATTGCAACATAAAACATCTGGATAGTATGTTTTAGTTTTCATAAACCTGGTGTTAAGAATAAATGAGAGGAAAAACATAAATATGCATGATACATATACATACCATCTGTTATATGGTTGAACCTTGATAAATGTTACTTTTCCCTATTTTATTTTTAGGTGTAGAAAGAGTGTACAAGTTAAAGACTAAACTAAATATTTGTCATCACTGTTTCTAATCAATATGAAAATGAGCATAAGTGGTTCAAAGCCTTATAAAATATTTTATTTTAATGTTCTTATTTAAAATCATTATCCTCTTAACTTTTTCCCCTTTAGTCATTTGTAGCTCAATGATTCACTTTTTTATCATATAAGGATTGATTACATGCTTTAAATTACAGTATCATAATAAATTATCATACTACTTCTACAAGGAACTCATTATTCTATGGGGAGAGACATGATATTACAAGAGTCTGTGTCAATAGCCCAAATGAAAAATGGCCCGTTTCCAGAAATTGAGGTTTTATACATAAACCGTAAGTTGCAGAGGTTCATTTGCACCCATTGTTTATTCATTCAAGTAGGTGGTTGTAAAACCTTTACGATAATCAAAGCATAGGCTGGATTGCAAAGCACCCTCAAGGATATGTCCTGTGCCCTTAAGATAGAAGGCTTGGCATGACAGAAGTTGGAAAGTTTCGGAGACCACAGGATGTTTTACAAACACCTTTGTACTGTCCATGCTGCTAAGTCATGACAATCTTATTGGGCTGTCGGAAAAGTCATGAGGCATTTTTGCATAGGAAAACATAGAAAAATATGTCGTGACTTTCCGAACAACTTAATATGTAATAAGCCTTCATAGATACTTGGGATATTGTCATACAGAACACACAGATATTTACATAGGACTGATATTTTATTATTCTTTCCTGTTAAGAGTGTTTAAATGACATTGGATGACCCTGGGTCCCAGTATTTCTTCAAGTTCACACATTTCTCTGTTAATTACACTGCCGGAAGCCGACTGAGAAGTGTCGTCTGTCAGGCTTTGTAGAATGATCAGTCACTTTCTGACACTGTCATATCCAGTGGCTCGTAGGTGATAGCACTTGGTGACTTGCTTTGCGATTCTGCTCTCCTGAGAGGTCTGAGGAAGTCACACCACTCACCAAGGATTTGTAACCCTGCCATGTCTTATGAGTGTACACAAAACCTTGAACTAATGTTCTTTAACTTCCAAATGATTTCTTTGAGACATTTCTAGGATTCGGACAAGTAGCTTCACATGGAGCTATTTTTTTTTCCCTTCAGATAATGCATTCAGGTATCTAATAAAATCATTTCTCTCTTCAATAGAAATAGTGTTTAATATTAATCTTAATATTTGAGTCCAATATTTTCACTCACTCACTCTTTTTTTTTTCAAAACACATTTCAGTGCAATGTCAGGATTATTATATCATATCATTTCCTATGCAATACATATGATAAAATTGAGACCCTTCTAATTAGGCTTACCTCTATCACTGTAAAATTAACGTAATACATAGATTTGAACTGTTTTGGGGTGCTGTGTGAATGCAAATATTAGTATTAAATACTGATTTAACCCTTATGACTGCTGAAAACACAGCTGCAATTTAAAAAGCTGGACAAACCCTATACTTCAGTGGTTAAGTGCTGTGCAGAGAAACCAGGTCTCACATGGTCAACCAGGGTTCAAGTCTCAGCCTTGGCAATTTATGTGCTGGGCACATGGTTGTGTACCCAGGATCCTGTCAGGCTGGAGAATTGAAGGAAAACACACTGCAGTGTGAGTAGGTCCTATTGGAGGGTGCTTTTTTCTCTCTCTCCTGTGCATGCTTGTGCCATCTGGCATAATAAAAGAAAAGAAAAAATTAAGGTTATTTTAAAATAGAAAGTGACGGGAACCAACAGGGGACATGGTGATTAAGGCACTAGACTCCTACATGGTTGACCATGGTTTGAATTCCAGACTCAGAAGCTGGAGACTCAAGCCTGGTGTGTGAGAGTACGTGCCCGAAATCCCACAAGAAGAATGGAGGAGAAGGGATTGCAGTGTGGTCTTTACTCTGAGGGGAGTGATTTCTCACTTTCTCTCACACTATCTCGCTCGCTCTCTTCTGTGCACACACATCCTATAGTAAAAACCTTAAAAAAATGGAAAGTAATGAATCTTTAGATTTAAAAATGGAATAAATGGCCTTTTATAGATTTTGGGGAAAGCTATTTGATTTATGCCAATTTGCATAAATCTGTCATGATGTTTACTAACTTGTGTGTCATCTGTGAGAACGCTGGTGTTTTATATGAATGGCGTTAGGGTAGGCTAACCTAGGTTTTAGTAAAACAAGCAAACAAACAAATCCTTAAATCTCAGTTGATTACCAGCACAAAAGGTCATTTCTTGCTCAGGTTTTGTATTCATTGTGGATCAGCAGAGGGGAGGCACTACTCATTGTTGCCATTTGGATGCAGGAGCTGATAGAGGCTCTATCTGGACATGAACTTCCCAGAAAAGAGAAAGCCACTCTTAAAAACTTCAGAGAAATGATCTATTTCTTTTGTGTTCCCATTTCATTGGCCATAGCAAGTCACGTGACATGACAGGAAGCACAATCCTCTTCGGCTGGGAGAAAATTGGGATCTTTGTGAATGACACGAAGGCCTGGGACCTTTGTATACTGTAAGTGGAAAGGGAAGGGGATAGGTGAGGAAGGGGCAACTTCCTGTAGTATTTGCAAAACACACCAACCACTTTTACTTTCTTCACTCTCTATTTTTTTAATTGCAAGAGGACATACTCTTTTCCCAGAGAGAGAGACAGAGAAACAGAGAGAAAGAGAAAGGGAGAAAGCACCTCCCAATGTAATGCTGTCACCCTGCAATTCCTTCACCACTTCTCCATCCTGTTGGGATCTGGGGCATGCACATGTGCCCAGCATGTTCTCAAGCTGCCAGGGCTATGATCTGAACTGTGGTCAGCCACGTGTGATCTGGCTCCCTTCACCACCAGGCTATAGGACTGGTCCTATTATTTAATTTCATTTTATGTGTTTGTGGGCTGGTTTTTAGTTAAAGGGATTGATGGGGGATATTAAGAGAAAAGTGTCAGGACCCTGCAGTCACACAGCAGTAAAATGAGACGCTGCCAGAGGTCGATCCACATGGGAGGGTCCCAGGTTTGCTTCTGAAGACATCTCTGGCACCCTGGGCATGCATGCACCCGTGATTTGGAGTGGGTTGGGGCTGGGGATGATTCGGTGGCAAAACCCTGTTGGAGTATTGTCCTTATTTTTCTCTCTTTGTCTGTCTGTTGCTCATAAAAGAAATTTTTAAAAAAGAGAGAAATATAATTACTATAAACTAATGTTTTGTTCAACCTGTACTTGTTTTCAGGAAGTATATATAATACTGAACTGGTAGAGCAATAAATGCATTATTGCTAAAGGACAATAAAGTTTTTGTGTACACTAGGTGAAGACTTTACTTATATGTGTAAAGTTTAAAATGACTAAAAGGTGATTTTGTTTTCTTTATTCCTAAAGGTCACTCGTACTCACCAGAGAGAGACAGAGGGAGATAGAGGAGAATGCACCCTTCAATAGGGTGTGGTCACATCAAAATCCCTTCTCCATGTCTTACTTGTCGGGATGTTGGGCACGCTTACACACTTGCCTGGTGTGTTTTTCAGGCTGCCAGCTTCAAGACTCAAACCATGGTCAGTCATGTGGATTCAGATTCCTTACAAACAAGGCCACAGGACAACCCCTTTTATTTTATTTTACTTTATTTTTAGATAGTAATATCTAGTGTTCTATTGTCTGAGAGGTGTAGATAGAGTAAACGCCTTAACCTAGTTATAAAATGTAAGATACAGCTCCCTCCCACATGTGTATTTTTCTGACTGCGTTAAAAACATGCATAGTTTTCCCCTTCTGAACTGAGTGCATTGAAACATAAATAACAATGAAAGAAGAATCACATCATTTTATTTGTTTAATAATCACTTGATGATGTATTTTCCAATGGTGTCAGCCAATTCACTGGTATATGAGAGAGAGAGAGAGAGAGAGAGAGAGAGAGAGAGAAAGAGAGAAGGAGAAAAAAAAAACAATCAAAATCCCTCACTGTCAGGGCTACAATTAAGAGAATGATTTGGGGGAAGGGGTCAGAATGACTACGGGTGACAGGTGACTCTATTGACCTAAGTGCATAGCAAAAAAAGCTATTTTCAAAATCAGCTTGAGGAAATGTAAGCAAAATTAAAATAATTTTCCTTTAATATGAATTAAAATATATAATGTGGGTATATGCTTTTTTGAGTAAAAGTTTAGCATTTAAATGACCAATATGCCAAGTGGAAAGTAATACCCTTAATGGAAATATAATGAGTAGTGAGATCAAGAAATAGATGTACTCTCAATTATTTCCTTAATAAAGAATAAACCTTTATTCTCTGACTTCTTTTAATTTCCACACTAAAGATTTCTAAATAAGAAACAAAGGGTTCAAAGTTTCAATTTTGCAAAATGTCATCGAGGTCTTAAAAAGAGTTTCAAGTAGAACTGCTTTCTAAATGCTGCATTTATTTTTCAGGGCCTTGGAAGTTAGATTTCCGTAGTTTGGGAGGATGCTCTCTCTAATTATGGCCGCCTGTTGTTTGTTTATTACGGCTCTATTAAGGCCAGTTTCCTAGCAGGAGCAGACATCTCATGGCTATGCAGGCCAGGACCCAAACATGCTTATTCCAAGAAGACAATCACCTGACCGAGAGCCTTCTACAGGGAGACCTGTCTCTGTTCACAGTAAGAAAGGGAATAGAAAATGACTCAGGGCAAGTCTTGCTAAAGTGGAAAAATGAATTAACCACACTCCTAAATAGAATAGAAAAGCATTATAGTCAGAGAGAGAGGAGAAAGGTTACTTGCCATTCCCACCTGGGAACTGAAAGACATTTTTGGAGGTTTCTTTTCAGTCACGTTAACCTCAAAGGGAATCACCACTGAATAGAGGGCTTCATTATTTCCTTTGTTCTACCTTTTTAAACTTTTATTTAAAAATGGTTTTAGTTATAGGGGCCTGACAGTGGCCCAGCAATGAGATGCAATGCTTGGTGAGGTTGACCCAGTTGGGAAGGTTCCAGGTTCGTGTCTGCCCTGAAGATGGGGCTGGCTGAAGCTGGGGGGTGGATTGCGGCAAGATTGTTGGGTATACTCTCTGTCTTGTGTCGCTCATTTGTGGAGGAAATAAATAAATGAATTTTTAAATATTTTTAGGTAGAAAATGAATAAAATAGATTGGAAACTTAAGTTAGTGAGCCTTACTGAAACACACATTCTCCACTTAAAAATCTGGCAAATAAAACTGTAATAATGCCTCTCATTTCCAAGGCACTACCTTTTATGATCTTCAGTGCAAATTTGGCCAGCTTCATCTAACATCAGGTCTGTGAAAACAGATACTGTTACAAGTCAGTTATAAGCTTTACATATTTTCTTCTTCTTCCTTATATTTTATATTTTTTCTAGAGGGCTTGTGCTCTTTCCAGAAGGCGACAGAGAGACACAAAGAGGGAAAGTGAGAAGGCTCCCTCTGTGGGGCATGGCCATGCCACAATTCCTTCTCCTCCATCTCTCCCTCCTGTTGGAATTTTGGTCACACACACACACATAGACACACTCACACTCACACACCTAGTATGTTTCTCAAGCCAACATGTGTGGACTCCATGTGGTGGGCCGTGTTGGATCCAGCTGCCTTAATCACAAGGCCATGGAAGGAGCCCTATACACATTGTTCCTGCTTTTGTTTGTTCGTTTTCTTTTGGTATAGGATGTATGCACTTGGCTTGGCAGAGAGGGAGAGAGAGAGAAAGTGAGAAATCACCCCCCTTCAGGGGGATGGCCATGCCACAATCCCTTCTCTGTTCTCTTCTTGGGATTTTGGGCATGCCTGCACATGTGGTGGGTGTGATTGTCAAACTGCAGAGTCCGAGACTTGAACTGTGCTTGGCCACATGGGATTCCAGCTGCTGCCTCCCCTATAAATATTCTTAATCATGTTATTTTGGCAAGACACTAAAAAAAGGAAGCTAGGAAAGAAACTCATAGTTCCCAGCAAAACAAAAACAATATAAAATAATGAATAACTTCTGCTGGTCTTCACGTTGCCCTGGTATAATTGTTCATTTCACATCTTCTGTTTTTCTTTTACATGAAGTAAATTGAAAGTCTAAAACTCAATGCTGGCTATATATCCTCTGATATGATGAACTTTTCATACTTATTTTTGAGCATATTTGGTAAGGATGTTTACTAAGTTATCTACTAAGACTGGATATTTACAGTTATTTATGGAAATTCATAAAACAGGATGAAATCTTTACTCTCACAAAGGTGTAGAGTGTAGAAAAAAATCAACACATAGACTAAACAATAACACAAACAAGAAAAATAGAATGTGAGCTATGGGAAACAAGAAAAAAAAACCTCAGCATTTCAGATTGAACAGTCATTAGTAGTGTTTATATCACTTGATTAGTGTTTATAGTAAATAGGAGAACAAGGGAGTTTCTTGCATTATTTATTTTCTTTGTTTTATTCTCTTCCTTTTATTTCCCTTTTCTCTCTCTCTCTCTCTTTCTTTCTTTTAACTAGGGGTCACACATGCTTACCAGAAAGAGAGAAAGAGAGAGAGAGGGAGAGAGAGAGAGAGAGAGAAAAGAAAGCACCCTAACTGGGAATGGTAATGTTGTAACCCTGTTTTCTTCTTCTCTCCCTCTGTAAGGGATTTTGGGCATGGGTGCATATTCAGCTGGTGTGTTTCTCACACCTCTGGGTATGGACGCAAACCACAGGGTCAGCCATGTGGGATCCTGCAGCCTTAATCACCAGGCCACGGAGCCAATCTTCTTCTCTATAATGATAATTGTTAAAAATTCACAAAGAAAAGAAAGTTGATAATCAAAATCAAAACAGATATTAATCATCTCAATAGAAAATAACGTTTATGGACACCGTGGAGAGATAGGCACCAAAGGAATATTCTCATGGGGAGCGGTCTCTATCAGTTTTTGAGAGAATAAAATTAGTAACTGTCCCATAGCTTTCTATTATATTAAGCTAATAGTTTATTCTCTGAACTAATAGTATTTCTGAAGTCTTGCTGTCCACTGTATTAATTGATGTGTTGACATGAATTTTAATAAAATTATACAATTTTAACTATTTTTAAGCAAAATTATATTTTTGTTGCTGAACAGTATTATTTTTAGAGCCAGCAGATGCAGATGTGTGTGCATCCCAGAAAGAGAGAGAGAGAGAGAGAGAGAGAGACTCCTCAGTGGGGCCAGGTAATGCCTCAATTCTTTTTCCTCCTTTCCAGGGTCCTGGCCATGCATACACCTTTCTCTGGCATATTTTACAAGCTACCGGGATTGGGATTCAAGCCACGGCTGGCCATGTGGTATCTGACCCCTGGGCGCAGCATTTAACTGCCGTGCCATAGGACTGGCTCAATTTTTTTTTTTTAATATCCTGTTTTTATTGCAGTCAAGTTTCCAGAGGAATGAATACAGCAGCCTTGAGTTAGTGTGTGTGTGTTTTTCAGCCCCTGTAACAGGTTGTCATCAACAGGTTTTAAAAGATTTTTGTTGTTCGCAACTCAAGTCGAAATATTATCTAGTATTTACTCATGTCTAAGTTTACCTTCTAATTTGTGAGTCAGATTGAACACACAAGACATCAGACATTGGCGTGGTCATGATTCTCGGGGAATAGAATGCATTCTTTTCTTTTGGTGATAACTCAGTGAGTGATGCAGGACTCTAAATACAATGGTTGACCGCACAAGTTTCAGCATCATCACTTTGGAAAATCTTTTGGGTCTGATGCTGAACTTCTTAAAGATTGAAATAGATTTGTGGTATCAAAAGGTATTTTGATGGTCAGCCAAAATTCCGTAAGGATAGGATTATGCACCATAAACTTTATCCTCCTTTCCTACGATTTTAAAATACAATTTTTAGAGCTAGATTAAATGTGAATTCCCTTTGTGTTTGTAATACATATTCCGAATTACTACAATAGATTTATTGTGCAGCTCTGCATGAACTCCAGGGATCTGAAGGCTGACTTGGTCAAATGACTTCCAAGAGTGTTCTGGTTATTAACATGCTTAATGTTGTAAGCTAGATGAAATAAGGAAGTAACGGAAAAGCCCAGTTTTCTTTGGAGACAGTGCACTAGATCTTCCTTTAATTTGCTCCTTGGAGTCTTCGCTTGCTATTGGCGATATGGGCAAGACAGGGTTACCAACAGATCTTTCCACCATTGCTCCAAGGCGGAGTTTCTGCTGTAGCTTGAATTCTGTGAATTTGGACTTTTTTTTTGGAGAGGTTTTTGCAGTAGGGTGCGTGTGCTCACCAGACAGACAGAGAGAGACAGAGAGACAAAAAGCGAGATATCACCCCCCCAGGGGCGATGGCCACGCCTCAATCCCT
Organism: Tupaia belangeri chinensis; assembly: GCF_000334495.1. Taxonomy (NCBI): domain Eukaryota; kingdom Metazoa; phylum Chordata; class Mammalia; order Scandentia; family Tupaiidae; genus Tupaia; species Tupaia belangeri. Next base: position 1,615,606 of record NW_006159715.1, on the reverse strand, counting down.
TCTCCTCCATTCTCCTCTAGGGATCTTGGGCATGCATGCACACACGCCCGGCGTGAGTTTTAAGCCACGGGTCCAGGCGGTTGACTACATGGGAGTCCAGCGACATAGCCATTACGCTAACTGCTGGTGCCGAATTTGGACTTTCTTAAAGGCATAAGTTGTCTTGAAGTCACAAAAACATTACATTTTAGTTTATTCCCAAAGTTTACAATCTCCCACTCAAAATTCTTGAGATCAGAAATGCTTCAGAATTCAGATTCGCCCTTTTCCCCATTTTAGAAAGGTAAGATCATGCACACGTGCTATGTGATGCATTCCTTTTAGCAAGGTCTGGACAATACCCCATGATCACACAGATCAGTATTTTTCCAGGAAACATACGAACATTTATGGGAAATAGGATAAATAGAAACTATAAACATGCTCTCCTCTGTTCAGGTCAGTTTTTTTTTTTTTTCCACCAAAATTAATGAAAACTTTGCAATATTTCAGAGATTTTTGCATTTGGGGATTTTTAGATAAGGAATAACAATACCACTTATTTTTTGTTTCTGTTGCAACTCGATAGACTTTGTAAGGCTTTTAAAATATTTATCAATATTTAAAGCATAGTGAGAGTATTTGAAAACATTAAATTCAGTTTATGTCATGAAAATATTTGGAAACATTTTGTCATAACATAGTTGATATAAAGACAGTAAAATATTAGTAGGACTAGCATTTGCTTCACAATTAAAAGAATGAGATCAAATCACACACTTAATTTTGAAAACATTTCATTAGAAACTTTAAATACTGGTATACTTGAGAGACATTCATATCCTTCCTCTGTTTCTTTTGATTCCATACCCTCTTCCTGTTCCAGGGATTTTCTTCTGTACTTAGTTTTTTTTTTTTTTTTTTTTCTTGGATCATCAACGTTTCCTTCTTGATCATTCACATCAATCTGTGAGCTTGCTCTAAATTTTACTATGTTAGCAAAAAATCTGCAACAAGGTTTAAATTTGTAATTTTACTGCAATACCAAAATAAAATATAGCTATAGGGATGAGCAGATGGTGTAATGATTACATTGCTGGACTCTCACACCTAGCAGCTTAAAACTCATGCCAGTTGTGTGTGTGTGTGCACACCCAAAATCCTGAGAGGAGCGTGGAGGAGAAGGCATTGTGGCATCATCCCATGGGGGCTGATTTCTTGCTCTCCGTCTCTGTCTGTCTGTCTCTCTGGAGAGCACATGCAACTTATAGCAAGACTCTCTCTAAATGAATTTTTTTTTTTTTAAATAGATGCTATATTCTAGGTAGGTACTAAACTATATGCAGAATTTCCAAAGGAGTTTTGGAAAAGCCATGTATGACAGTTAATTTCTACATTCACTTTTTGGTAGAAAAAGGCCAGACTGAAAAAGGAAATTTGGAGATTTCTTTATACATAGCAGCCTATATGAGATGAGTCTTCCTCCCCTCTCACCACCTCTCATCTTAGGTACACAAGAGAACCTTCACGGTCACCACTTGAGCATGATGGTGTCTTAATGAACTCAGGTGTGTGGCTCCATAGTGAACCACATGAAATCGGAGTGATGGAAAGGTGCAGAAAACCAAAGTGAAGAACTACTGATATTGTCTAAGGTTTAACTAATTCTAGGATCTGTTTGGGCACAGAATGCATGAGTGTTTCTTGTGGATTTGTTGAGGGCTGATAAGGTAGAAAAAAGGCTGTTTTGAGGGTCAATGTTGACTTGAGCTAATATAACTACCATTAGAAGGCTGAATATCTTCTGCAGAGAACAAGCAGAAACAGTCCGAGAAGAGATTAAGGAGTTGCTAGAATAAAGGACATTTATCTAGCCAAGGACTATGCAAGTGAAATGCCCCAACTGGTCTGGGGTCTCTGAGGAGCCTGTGAAAAAGTTTCACAAAAGAAACAACTTTACACAGCCACTAAAGCAAAGGGTACAATGGAAACTTATAAAGTGCAAATCCAGTAAACACGTTCCTACACTCTTTACTTCTTTTTGTTTCTGCCTCCATCTTTCCCCTCCTTCCAATGCCAGACAGGATGAAAAAGAGCAGTCAACCATGGGAGAGGAGGGGAGTGAGAAAGAAAGAATGAAATCACTTTATTTTCCAACATTTCTTTGGTCACCGGGGGAACTAACAGAGTATTACTTCTATGGGAATTATTAAATTTAAGCTTAGATCTCAATATAAATTTTTCTTGAAATTATAATTTTTATATAAAGTTTTTCTTTGAATGAAATTGGAGGCTCTGACTCTTAAATGGCACTGGACATTGTAATTATAATTATTAAACTGAGATCATGTGTCTTGACTTAAGGCTCCTGTAGGAGTTGGGAATTTCTAAGAGTTTTTGTGTTTTGTTTCTTTTCTTTCTTTCTTTCTTTCTTTCTTTCTTTTTTTTTTTTTTTCAAGCCATGGGACTTTTTAGATTTTTCATCCAGGAAACAAAGGAGAAAGCAACTCCTGAATAGACTTTTTAAAATGACCAGGAGATAAAACATAAATTTGATCATGAATATACCCCTAGCCTTTTTTGGTCAACATAATAGCTTTAAATTTTATTCCTTGACTCTATTTACTTCCAGTAGGCATCCAGTTTTCTCTATTTCCTTGTGGAACGAAATTCAATTTTCTTGCTGAACGGATCTTCACCTATCCTCAATTGGCTTTCCTTCTATTCCTCTCATTCAGAATCCAATTCTTTCAAATCTATCCTCCTGTCACTAGGCTTAAGTATCTCCAGTGACCTTCCAGTTGCCAATTCCAACATACATTTCTGTTTCTTCTTACTGAAACTCTCAGTAGTATCTGACCCAGGTGAATACTCTCTCTCTCTCTCTCTTTTTTTTTTTTTTTCAGAAATCCTTTTCTCTCTTGGTCTTTTTGACACATACTAACCTTATTTTTATTCTCACATCTGACATCTTCTCTAGCTCCTTGTTGGTAGTCCACTCCCAGCCTCTTCTACATCAAAGCTAGGCTATGGATTCTGTCTCTTCTCTGCATGTCAGGTGTCCTCCTTTGGGCCCATTGTTTGTGTGAACTATAGGTTGACAGCATCCAAGTTTATATCACAATCCCTTACTGTTCCCTTGAGCTACATATCAAACTGTCTACTTGATCACACTGCCTGATCTCTAATACACACTCCAAAGTTATTATGTGTATTAGCAAATTTTTTTCTATCATCTATTCTTCCTCTCTTGCCCATTCTCGGTAAAATGGTACCATATTCTTTCTCTCATTATGCCTTGGGCCCCAAATCTAGGAGTTGTCATCCTTCCCTTTCCTGTATATGCCACATCCAAGTCACTATTGTGTCTTATCAGTTTTATCTTTAGTATTCACTATGAGTAGAAGAATCTATTTCTGCTGCAACAATCTAGATAAGAAAGTATTTGTGATTTAGATCATTCTGGTAGATGTATGAAAAATGCATGATTGGGGACAAGAATGGAAGCATTCTATTGCACTCCTTCAGTGATCCCCACCTCTGTCTCCAACATCTCACAATCATACTCCCTCTGGCTGGCTGTATTCTACGTAGACTTGCCTCCTCTTGCTCTTGAAACATGCCAAACTATTTCCTGATTCATGGCCTTTGTAGTTTTTGGTTCCTCCTGTCTAGACATTTTCTTGTTTATGTGTTGGTTCAATGTTTATTGTCTTTGCTTGCTCACCTCAGCCAGGATGTAACATATGCTTTTTTTTTTTTTTCCTGTTCAGCACTGTATTCCCAATAGCTATGGAAGACTAGTCCATAGTAATTACTTGTAAATATTTGTTGATCGAATACAAGAATGTAAATATTTAAGAATTACTATTTAAATAGGAAAAAAATCATGTTGTGATCGAGAAAGTGCTGGGAAGCCTGATGTCTTTTCCCAAATCCTGACTCAGCCACTTGGACAAAACTCAATTAAAAAATAAAATAAAAAACTTCTCCACATATTTTTCTTCCTTGCAGTAAAACATGATGCTTCTCATGCCCATTACATAAAAACAAATGACAGCCCATAGAAATAAAAATGTAGAACATATATTTTCACATTGAATGCAATACAGCAAAAAACACATAATTTCAAGCAAATGGTCTCTCACCAGTAAGAGTGCCCTTTTGATAAAATTTCACACCACAGGAAATCCATTACAATAAATATCTGTTTCAGTATCTGTCCATTTAGCAATAATTCTCTTTACGCTTGGTGTCTCTTCCCTGATGAACTGTCCTAGGTCCCCTCCTCTCCTTCCTTTTGGAGATTCTCGTAGTTTTAGCTCTGCCTCTGAATATTTGTGTTGTCATGGTAGCCTTGCTAATTTTGCTTATATTTTCCCCCATATTTTCCCACAACCTTTGAAAAGACCAAGCTAAATATGTGCCAAAGGCTATTTCTGACTTAATGTTGTAGGCTTGAAAATATTTCTTTTCTTAGCCTCTTGAAAAATGCTAAATGGCTGTCTCAACACCATTGATTGAGACATTTGTTTATTCCCAGGGCTGAAAGTTAAGGCCATTCTATTTTGATAGAACTATTTATTTAAAACGAGTTTGAAATCAAAGACTTCTCATACAGTATGCAGGGAATGTTGTTCAACCCAAGTAATCCCAAAGTAAATAATTTATTGGATTACTCAGTAGCTTGAGAAATGAAGGTAGGATTTGGGTGTATTTGTTTTGCTTTTTCTTTTTAATTACTCACTAAATAAGTGCATGTGATGTGTGAGTTTAGAGGAAAACAAAGTCTTACTGAAAAGAAGACATTATCCTGGTAGTGACCTTACGTGATCCCAAGAAAGAACACATTCACTCATGCAGGGGCAGCTTCCTATACATGGCTGTCTGGTGGCAGACATATTTGCATCTAACAACCATCTTTGCAAAAAAAACAGCTGCGTGCTTGTGAGAAAGCCATTAAACTCTATGGGTTCCAGCTTCTTTCTTCCTTTTATAAAATCGTATTTATTTCACTCCACTAGGGAGGGAGAGAGTGAGTTACTCCCATAAAGTCTTCATGGCATTTATCCACTCCCGGTCACAGCCAGGTAGGGTCATTAGTATGCATGTGTATGGCATATTCAGGGAGGTTCTGGGATGTGAACCCTGTACCTTTTCTATGTGAGTGTGAGTTCAGTTACTACTGTGCCACTGCCTCTCCAGGGCTCTAGTTTTTTTACCTATGAAGCAACATAACAAGAAAACCTCTCATATTGCTTCTGGCTCTAAGACTAAGCATTTTTTTTTTTTTTTCTGGAACAACCAAACATTATTAAAGCAGTGAGGAATGATACAAAGTGGGTTAGGAGGGACTAAGAGACCATCAGGAGGACCTTACTACAACTTGAGATATGGTTGCCCCCTCCCTCTATTTTTATATCAAACACTTCCTTTCTTTCTAGCTGATAAAATGTCATTTAATTTCATTGTGTTTTCACTTATGGAAAACATGCCAGGCAGATCTTGTATCAAATTTACCAAATTGTTGGGGATAAATTGTATTATTGTGGATAAACAAGACACAGTTTATTTTTTATTTTTTTTTATTTTTTGTGCCTTATTCCTGTGTCTTCAATGGGTTTTTGAATTGCTAATTTTTTGTTGTCAATTAAAAAGACATCTCCACAGCCCAGCTGCTCCTGGACCCATGGCGGCTGTACACCCTGCTTCCTTGGCAGTCAAATTTCTGTTGTCAATCCCCGAGAAACAATGCTTATTTCTTTATTTAGTGAAAAGAATACTGATCATTTGTTCTTCCTGGTTTAAAAAAAAGGGGAGGGGAATGGGCTGATTGTTATGGACTGAAAGTTTGTGTCCCTCTCTCACCAAATTTGTATGCCAAGATTCTAACCCGTAATGTGATGGAATTTGGAGTTGGGGATCTTTGGGAAGTTATTAGGTTTAGAGGAGGTCAGGACTACCCTGATGGGAGGAGGAAGAGAAAAAGTGCTTTCACTAGTGTCCTCTCTTTCTCTCTCTTCAATGTAAGGACAAAATGAAAAAGCAGAAATCTACAAACCAGGAAGAAGATCCTTAACAGGAATTAAATGGGCTAGCACCTAGATCTTGGACTTTCCAGCCTCCAGAGCTGCGAGAAATAAATGTTCATTATTTAAGCTACCTAGTCTTTGTATTTTGTTACAGCAGCTCAAGCAAACTAAGACACTACCTAAAATAAATATTTAAGTCAATTCTGAAACAACAATAAAAAGATACAGAAAATGCTAAGAGTTGTAGATGGAATGTCTTTAGCCACCTGTTTGGGGAGGCTTTAAACATTTAATCAACTCAATACAGAAAACTCAATGAGATGAATTGCACGCAACCATGGTTATTGGTATATCGGCTCCCAGCATCCTTCAGTCAGGAAAACCTTGAAAATGTATGTCAGGTAGTTTAGGCAAAATTAGAGGCAACAGATTTTTAAAGCTTGTTATAGAAAACAGTTGTCCACAATTTAAAATATCTTCCAATGTGCTTAAGAGATGCTAGACATGAATGAGGGAAACCATGGGCATTGGAAATAGATACCTGATCTAGAGAACACTCTTGCTTATAGCTTCAAATATTCTGAAGATGACAACATGCACAAAATGTACCTTATTGCTACTTTCAAGGAAAGCGTATCAGAGTAACTGGCTCATTAATTTGACCTATTATGGCATTTCTTATGTTCTAACATTCTGTGACCTCCTCGAAGGCTCATTTGGCCTTGAAGCACCACAAGGTGAAAAAAAAAAATCTCAAAATTAATTGAGAAGTTACCAAAGTGCTTTTACACAGGCTTAGCAAATTGTCAGCTTATCCTTGACAGAACAGCTTCTGCCAGAATCTTTTTTCTTATGACAGTGGCAAAGGGGCAGGGAAGGGGATTTTGAAGTTGCTGCCAGAGACTGGATTTCCTCCCTAATTCTTGTCTACCTTACAGCTAGACACAAAATCTTGAGTTCAAATATTTAGACAATCTCAGATGAAGGAATAAAGATTTCTCATTCCTGAGACTTCCATGGTAAGGCCTGATTAACTGGACACAATGGGCAGAGTGAGTATCTCATTATTAGCCAGAAAATTACAGCTGACTCAACCTTTGCTAAACAAATCCACATGAAACAATTAAGATAGTGCAATGCACATTTCTATTTCTACATACCATATTAATCTTAAAGGTGTGTTCTTTTGAGTGCATATGATCTAATGAGGAAGTAATTAGTCACCTAAGAATGAACACTTTGACTTATGATTAAGATGCGGAACATTTGATGACAGAAAGAAATAGGATAGGATGGCAATCACATAAAGATAGACACTTGCTCCTGAGGTGGTTGATTCTTTCACCTATGTGTTATGTCCGAAAATTTAATGCTTGTTCTGCAACTATAAACCAGCCGAAGTGAAAGCAGTGCTGCCAGCCTTGTCTGTGTCATTAGGAGAGCCGACCAGTTGTTCTTCTGTCCTTTCTGCGTGGCTGCATTTCCTTAATGACCAATTCATTGTGTGTCTTCAAGCATGACACCTGAAAAGCTGTGATCTCTTTAATGAAGGATCCATTAGTCTTTCAAGAATGTGAACATGTGAAGTTGAAAAACCTATTCAATAAGGTATCTCCTTGAAAGAACTCTAATCATACTGTGAAGTACATTTACACAGAATATAACTTCTTCATGCATGTTTAACTGAGCAGAATGGATTTGGAGTCACATTAACAGGCCTTGAGCAGAACACAACTCAGTTTCCTAAATACTTTTTGTCTTTATAAGAAAATTGTTAAAATGTTACTTTTCAGTTCACATTTATACATAGCGGTGCATTCTTCCTTACCTCATAGGTCCCTGTAGCGTTCTCTGTGTTCTTTGAACTCTGATGACGCTTTGTCCAAGATTCCATGGTCATAGACAGTTGGACTGCAGTTGTGTGCGGTGTCCTGCTTTACACAAACCTTTCTGGTGTTTATTTAATGTAATCCTTCCTCTTACACCCATCCTGGTACCATCGGACCAGGACTCTCTTGAGACAAAGGCCAAGAATGACCCTGATCTTTATTTTATTTATTTATTTTGCACATTTATGCCTGCACTTCATCTTTGCAGTTCTATACCTATTGAAAGATTCTTTCTGTTTGGGCTTCTAACATTTAGGATCTAGAGAGAAAAAGATATAACACATGAACTACCTTTGCTCTGCACATTAACACAATAATATGAAATAGGAGTTTTTCGGTGAAAAAAATTTTTTTTGCTCTTGTTTTCACATTTTAAAAATTAATGTAATGTATAGGGAGTTAATTTTAAGGTGGTCAAGTGTGATTCATCACCATTATGTCATGTTTACTAAGGAAAATAACTCAGTAATACATTCTGTATCATAGAAGGAGGAATAAAGTATATTATCCCATAGTATAATACAGTTGTCCATGATTTAAGATATCTTCCAATGTGCTTAAGAGATGCTAGACATGTGGTATAGAAAGGCAACTCATAATAGAGTTTTACTGTATTTCCCCCTAAACTTGCATATTATGTATCAGCTTTCATAAAGGAATTTACCTGAAGAATTATCTGCATCCTTGTTTCTTTTTTTTTTTTTCTTTATTTGGTTGAAAAGAAGATTTAATAGGAAAGAAAGGAGAGGAAAGAAACAAAGTACACCCAAAAAAGTTCTTGGGCGGGCAGATTGCCAGGTGGCAACTGCCTGCATCCTTGTTTCTATGAGTATATTCCATAGTGCCCAATGGTTATGTTTAATTTGGAGATTTCTGTGCTAGAGTTAATCTTATTGAATTAAATATTTGGATATTGATTATCTGACGAAAATTGGAGTTAACAAAATGTTCGGTAAGCAGAATTGGTCTACCAACCAATTTTTCCAACTCAGGGCAGGTCAAAGTTAATGGTTTTCATTACCTGAGAGAGAGAGAGTACTGTAAGTACTAGAGGGTTGGAGTCTTGCCTGAGCCATATACCTTGGATACGGACGTGTCAGAAGCCCTGCAGGGCAACTGCCCACTCAACCCACCAAGGACGAAGGGCAGAGGAAACTTCCTGGGAGAGGATTCCTCCTGAGCCAACAAGGAGGGAGGCAGTCAAGCTTGACTCAATAACAAAGACTTAATCTTCAGAAGGAAGCAGGGATTGTGAGTTCAGCATGGAGTCTTGTTGTTGCAGCCAATTTGTCTTCTAGTCTAGCCCCCCGTGGACGCCTTCCTGTTCATTCTAAGCTCTGTGAAGTGTGTGTGTAAGGAGCTGGATGGGTGTAAGAGGAAGGATTACATTAAATAAATACAGAAAGAGCTGATGGACTAGAGATTTGGTACTAATATTAATAGATGCAACACAAAAAATGGGAAGCAGAGTATCTATCTGCTTTACAAAAACAAACAGACCATAAGCAAAACAAAACAAACAAAACAAAAACTTGCTGCTACTCCAGTCAGTTGTTAATGGACCCATGTATCTGTGTGAAATTTTGAGGTGAAACTGGAAGTTCCACAGCTCAGCCAAAATGCATTGCTATATTACATAGCTTAATGGAGGAAGTCATTGGGAGTAGGGTAAAAATGAGGAAGATGATAAAATGGATAATTGAGGCTACCAGTATTATGATTAATTTTTTAAAAGACTTGCAGAGTGTGAATTGCTCTCCTTCATTTATAAATTATTAAGATGGATGTTGATATCGCTTTCTCTCTTTCAAATCTAATGAGTGGTGAAACTCCCTCTTTTTTTTTTCCCTGGGATTTTTGCCACAGGGCATATGCTCTCACCACAGAAAGACAGAGAAAGAGGTAGATGGAAAGTGAGAAATAACCTGTCAGAGGAGATGGCCACAGTGTAGTCCTGTTTCTTCTATTCTCCCCTTGAGATTTTTGGGCATGCATGCACACATGCCTGTTTGTTTTTTTTTTAAATAATTATTTTATTTTATTAATTCATTCATTTATTTTAATTTGACCAGAGAGAGACACAGAGAAAGAGAGAGAGAGAGAAAGTGAGAAAGCAAGCTACCAGGTCCAGGATTCAAACCGTAGTCAGCCATGTGCGAGTGCCCAGCACCTTAACCACCATGCCACCTGCTAGTCCCCCATGCCTGTTTTATTTTTCAAGTCAGCAGGTCTGGGATTCAAACTGCAGAGTTGGCCTTGCGGGATCCAGCACCTTAATCATCATGCCACCTGCTGGCTCTTATTCTTTATTTAATTCTTAAAATATTGTAATGACGCCTGATAACAAAAACAGTGATTTTTGCCTTTCATGTATTTGGAACTTCGTGAGTGTCAGGTGTTGTATTAAGTGCCTCATCACATACTGCTGAATTCTTTTAACAACTCTTTGAGGTTTTTATTATTCTCCTCCTCTTTCAGAGAAGATTTAGGGAGGAAAGAGAACGAGCTAGTCACTGAAATATATAGTATCTAAGTCTGCATCTTCTTGGGCAAAGGTTTTGGAAGTTCATGTATTGGGAACTTCGTGAGTGTCAGGTGTTGTATTAAGTGCCTCATCACATACTGCTGAATTCTTTTAACAACTCTTTGAGGTTTTTATTATTCTCCTCCTCTTTCAGAGAAGATTTAGGGAGGAAAGAGAACGAGCTAGTCACTGAAATATATAGTATCTAAGTCTGCATCTTCTTGGGCAAAGGTTTTGGAAGTTTATTTTATGACTCAGTTAGGAGTCCCTACAGGAAAAGGCCCACTCCATTCTGATGGAGTAAGCCATGAGAATGGAACAAAAGGCATATTTACATATTAGAGTAGAGACAATCCCTACCTGCCACACTCAAGAGCTGCCAGACCTTATGCCAGGTTTGAAAGGGTCAGGGGAGTAGTTACTATGTTTGAGAAAGAGAAGCTGGAGCTGAGGAGGACTGCCAGACAGTAACATGGAAGGGTGGGGCCAACTCAGTAACTGTCAGGCAGAAGGTACCTGGGGAGGTAACACCTTAAAGCACACCCAGTTCCCAGCCTTTGATCTCCCTTTGATGACTCCAGACCCAATAGGAAGCCACAGGGCCAAGGAGCCTGTTGCTATTGCATCTGTGGAGGTCAGTACTGGCAAAAGAGTGGAGAGTAGATATGGAGGGGGCAAAGGAAAAAAAAAAAACAACCCAGGCTATTTTAACCTTGACACCTTTATATAATTAAGGCATGCTATTGAATATTTTTGAGCAGACCTCATAGATCATGATAACTGCTGGCAGTCCTGTGCCATAGCAGGTGTCTGCAATTTTTTTTCTGTAAAAGGTCAGGTAGTACATCTTTTAGCCTCTTTGAGGCATATGGTGGTATTACAGCTACTGAACTCTGCTGTTTAAGAGAAAATGAATGAACCAGTCCAATAAGTTTTTGTTGTTGTTGTTCAAAGGGTTGCCTATCTCTGCTCTAGGAAAACACAAAGTGACATAGCATGCACACAATATTTTGTCAAGTCGTCTTCTCCCCAAGTGCAAAGCTAATCAAAAGTTTGATGCATTTCTTTTACACATAAACAGATCATCTTATCTAGGCTTAGAAAATTAAAGTAATCCTACAATAGGATTTCAGAATTTTATTGTTTGTCATTTCAACTGTATCATTGCAAAAACAGGCTGAATGAAGAGAGTGACTCTGTATTTAACATACTTTTAAAGCATAATACAATGTTTACTGGAAAGTGAGAAAATCCAAATGGGAAGAACAGAATTATTGTTTGAATAAAAGTGATCCTCTGGAAAAAAGGATATACATTAATAACACAGAGAAAACACTTTTAAAATCATAACTACAAGATTTGCCTAAATAATCCTTATTAAAGTGGGGTTGGGCTGGCTTCATGGTGTGGTAGTTGAGGCAGCCAGATCCCATGAGACTGACAGTGTGATCTAAGCCCGAGTGGCAACTTGAGAAAAGCAAGGGATGTTGTATGTATGCCCAAAATCCCAAAAGGGGGGAGAGATGGAAGAGAAGAGATTGCAGCATGACCATTCCCCATGGTGGCTGTTTTGTTGGAGGTGCTTTCTCCCTTCCCTTTCTCTCTCTCTCAATTTCTTTCAAATGGTTACACCAGAAAATTCTTATTTTTGTAAAACATTTTATTATTTATTTATTTAATCCATAAAAAAGAGACAGAAAGAGAGGGAAAGATATAGGCATCCCCCAACTGGGTCTTCACACCATGACCCATTCCCAGTCTCAGCTGGCCCAGATGGTGGGGATGTGTGCATGCTCAACGTGCTCAAGCCAACCCTAGGACATGAACCCAGGACCTTTCCCATGTGGCCCAGATATGTTACCATTGCACCAATCCCTGAGCCCAGAAAGTTAATATTTTATAAAGAAGACTAACTTCAATTAAAGGATCTAGGGACAAATATCCAAATTTCAATGAGATACCCTTGTACTTCCTTCCTTCCTCTATTTTCTCCTACCTCTTTCTCTCTGCCTCTTTTCTTTTTTTCTTTAAAATATATAGGTTGGAGTAACACCATCTCCATGAACCCCAACTCATATGTCATTGAGCTCTAGCGTCCTTCTCAGGTTTTTCTAGGTGTCTCTGCCTTCAACTGCAGCTTCCAGCTTTGTGAGTCATTTTACCATTCTCAGTGTGCTGCCCTATTGCACTTCTTGGGGATGTACAATGTTCCTATCTTCTGACTCCCTCATGTCCTTTAGTAAAGAGTCTGAATGTCCAGGGGACTTTATTGAAACTTCCAAGAGAAGCAGAGGCATCGTCACTCAACTTATCACTGATTATTAGACAAAGTCTCCAAAATCCTTGACTAATTCTCTTTTGAGTCTCTAGCCTCCAAGCATTTGCCTCTCACCCAATCTCCATTCTTTCTCCTGGCTCCTGAAAACACTGCCTCTGACAAATAGCTTTCATTTCTTTAAGGGCAACATTTTGAGTGTCTTCAAGCCTGGCTCTGCAAATTCAGAAACTCTCGTTCCCAGTACTTGGCAATGGATAGTCTGCTCCAGTTCCCATCAATCTCCCGTCTTCCATCATCTATGAGGGGAAGGAAGGAGCCAGGTGAGTTATTTCTCCTCTAATACAAATTAACTAACCTTCCCCAGAATACACAGTCTTATTTTATTTTTCTTAAGAAAACTTAATCTCTGATATGCATTATCACTTTGAAAACTGTAGCACACAAGAAGTTTAGCTTTTAATCATTCATTTTTGTTTGTTATGTATTATTTAGTTTTTGTTTTTGCCTGCTGCTTTCAATGAGGTAAAGGTGATAAGATCTTCTTAAACCCAAGTAGGAGTCAATGGTCATGGAACAGTCATGATACCATATTATTTTATTTATTTGTTTTTTGAGAGGTTTTTGCTATAGGGCGCATGCACTCGCCAGAAAGTCAGAGAGAGACAGAGATACCTTATTATTAAATTTCTTGTTTGTGGTTATAGTCTTGGTAAAATGTAGAGACAATTAAACAATTGGGGTTTATTTTTGAAACTACTCTTCCAGACTTTTTTTTAAAAATGAATTTATTTATAGGATTTTTCCCTTTTCTTCTTCCTTGTAGCACTCTCTTTGTTGGAAAGTGAACAATTAAGCAATAATTGGATGATTTAGGTCTCAAATTCCCATTACTTAAAAATTTGCATGGGAACCAGCAGTTGGCATAATGGCTATGTCTCTGGACTCCCATATAGTTGACCGTGGTTCGAGTCCTGGACCCGGTAGCTTAAACTCACTCCGGGTGCATGTGTGTGTGAGCCCAAGATCCCAAGAGGAGAATAGAGGAGAAGGGATTGCGATGTGGCCATCCCCCCCTGGGGGGGGTGATTTCTCACTTTCTGTCTCTCTTTCTCTCTCTTTCTGGAAAGCACACGCACCCTATAGCAAAAACCTCTCCAAAAGAAAAAAAAAATTTGCATGTAAGCCAATCCTTGTTTCACTTAATGTTATCTTTTGATGATCCAATCATAAATCATAGGTGGAGAAAAGCTTTTTCTTCTTTTTTTTTTTTCTTCAGTTTTTGTTATAGGGCATGTGCACTCTCCAGAGAGAGACTGAGACAGAGAAAGGGAAAGTGAGAAATCATTCCCCAGGAGGGAATGGCCATATCACAACCCCTTCTCCACTCTCCTCTCAGGATTTTGGGCATGAACATGTACCTGCCATGATCCCCGAGCTGTTGGGTCTGGGACTTGAACCATGAAGCTGACCACATGGCTTCTGGTGCTTCAACCTCCATGCTGCCTGTTGGCCAAAAAAGTTTTACTCTAGCAATTGTTATGTGAATAAGAGAGCTGAAACTAGTATGTTTAATTCTGAGATGCATCACAGCAGAGTTAAGGGGAACCAGAGTTTGGCTCTTGTAACAAGAAGCTTTTTTTTTTTTCCTCAACAGTTTTCTAATTTTCATAGTCTTGGCTTTTTGGATATTAGTCCTATAAATAAGCCAACAGCAATGCATCAGGTTGAAGTAGACAAGAAAAATGTGGTTATATCAACGGTGTTAGACTTGAAAGTCTAAAATTTGATAGCAAGAGTACTGAAAAAAAAAAGGTAGAATATTTTGGCTTTTATAAAAGCTTATTTTAAGGAAATTATGTATATCATGGCCTAAGGAACCTTAACTACATTCCTTTTTGGAATAAAAAGCTACATTACTACAATGTTGATGTTACGGAGACCCGTAGAGAAGAAATTCTGATTAAAATTAATTCCGGTGACTCTGAAGGTAAAAGGCAGCCGGCCAAAGTAGGGACAAAATGAAGTATATGCCTTAAGGAAGAGCAGTTTCTAACAATAAAAATGTGAGTCTACAAGAGGAGGGAATTGGGATGATTTATTTAACTAAGTAATGAAACTTAAAGGTAATCTAAGTAATGGTTTCTAAAGTAACCTAAGGTGCAAAAGGCTCCCACTGTGAAAATTCAACTCTGAGTGAATTTTAATTTATGACAAGAAGGTATGTCTTCACATATTGACTAACAAAAGAAACTCACAAAGAAATTTCGCCAGCATAAATCCATAGAGAGAAATAGATGACAGATTCTTCTTCCTAAGCGTTTTTGAAATTAGATGATTATTTCAGTACTTCAAGTTTTGTGATTAGTGTGGAATTGAAATCACCAATAAAGCTCTTAGGGAAGATAAAGGCAAAAATGCCTTCTTTGTAACATTCAGTTCAATTCAATTCGATTCCACAGATATTTTTGAAGGCTAGATGATCTCTGCAAGCACTTTTGCAATACTATCCTGTTTTTTTTCTTTTTTTTTAATTTGCCAAAGGGCGCATTTACTCACCAGAGACAGAGAGCAAGAAAGATGGACTTAGAAGTGAAGTAAGGTATAGTGAGTGATTAAATGTGTAACATAAAATATAAAATAAAATTTAAACAAAGGAGATAGAACCCCCCCTCCCATGGGGCATGGTCATGTTGCCATCTCTTCTCCACTTTTCTCACCTTTTAGGATTTTAGGCATGCATGCACATGCACCTGGCATGTTTCTTAAGCCTTCAGATCTGGGACTCAAACCTCAGGGTTGGCTGTATGGGATCTAGCTGCCTTCGCCACCAGGTTATGGGCTGGCCCAGCAAAATTTTGACGAGAGAGTTTGGATACAATTTTTAATTTCTTATGGTTTCTGCTTTCTTTCTTGATTTTCTAGGAACTTTTCTTGGCTACTTATTTATATATTACCATTTTTCTCTTAGTTGTCTCAGTTTCTTTTTAGCATTTCAATTCCTTGCGTTATTGTGATGAGCGAGTTTTTTTTTATGGAACCAAGTCTCTTTCAGGAAACATTCTTCACCTTATTGTTTCTGAGCCATATCATGCATGATACCATGTTTTAACAGAATCTCAAGAACAATGGCAGTTTCTGAGACTTCCAGTGTGAAGACAATGCCTGCATTTCAATTGTTTGTGTCTTGAAAATGTACATAGGAATGAGAGGTGAAACCTCCTCTATCTCTGTGTTTACTTTTGGCTTTATTCCTGAGTCCTTCACTCAAGGACATGCTGCATTTATCACTTTTCGTGTGGCATCATTTTACCTTCACCTTCAGAGCAGTTACATCATCTATTGTCACCAAATGATAAAATCATGGTCATGACCACCATAGTCTAAGCTAAAGTCATCTGTGTTGTGGCTACCAAATAACTTTCAAATTGGCCTCCCTGCTTCCACTTAAAAAAACAAAAACTATTTGTTTCTTCTTTAAGTGAGAGAGACACAGAGAGAGACACAAAGAGAGATCCTCCAACAGGGTCTTGACGCAGTGACTCAGCCCTAGCTTCAGCCATCCCTCAATCATAAGCAGACCTCTATCCAGTATACTCAGGGAGGGCTCTGGACATGAACCTGGAACCTTCCCATGGGCATCAGCCTCACAGAGTATTGCATCTTAACTGCTTTACCACCAACCAGCTCGTGTCCACTCTTGTCTTGATGCAAGTCAGTACCTACATGGCAATCAACGTGGTCTTTTAAAAGTATAAGTCAGACTTGCCTGAATTGCTCTAAAGGATTTCTGTAATGTTTAAAATAAAGTCCAGACATGATTTGATCCTTACCTTGTCCCTCGTTTCATTTTACATTGCTTCCTCTTTTGGTGCCCCCACCCCCAGGACCACTACCTTTCTTTTGGTTCTTCCCTGGCTTGTTCCTGATTGGCACTGCTCTTTCCTCCAGTCATTCCATGTTGGTCATGTGGTCACATTTGCAGAGAGGCTCTGTGTCACCAATCTATCTGAAATAGCCACATGGGGCCTCCTACCATATTACTATTTTTACTTACTACTAATCTATACTCATGTCTTTTACCTAGTGTGGCTGTGGTTTGGTTGCTTTTTACCCAACGAGAGTCAAATATGTAAGACTGAGGCCTGTGCCTGGCTTGTTCATCTGTGTCCTCAGGACCTAGGATAATGTTTGGTATATAATAGATGCTCAGCAAATATTAAATGGATAATAACCTCCTTTACATTTTATAACTGGTATGTTAGACTCTAAATAAATTATAAAAAGTTGAAATCTATTGGTAATTTGATTGGTTAATTATGTCCCCTAAGTAAGTAGTATAAAATGTATCTTGCCTGGAATAATACAGAATAACTCTAACATGCTGGTGTTTTTTTGTTTGTTTGTTAGGTTTTTTTTTTTTTTTTCAATGAATTTCCACTGCCCTTAAGCTGAAAGTAATTTTTTTTTTTCATTATGAATTTCAGGCATTTGAGTATTGCATTCAATCTCCAGCATGAAAGCAGATTATTTTATCTTTTCCTCCTACTGCTCTAATTTTAGTTCCAATCAGCGATAGCCATAATTTTAGGATCCTAAGGCCAAATGTTGTGAAGATCTTTGTACTTCTCAGAAGTGCACTGAAGAGGTCTGCCCCTGAGTTTGTGGTGCCTGATAAGGAAGTCCTCAGATTGCTCATGCCCAGGGGCAATGTTGTGTTGGTTTGTTTTGTTTCTAAAATTGACCCTAAGTAGCAACACTGGGGTTGTGGTAGAAGCCAGATATGAAAATAGATTTTATGTGATGAAGCCTTGGTTTTAATGTTGGAAGTTGGAGGTAGTGCCCAGAAGGTTGCAAAGTTGGAAAACAAGTTTCTGACTCACTCAAGCTGAAAGTACAGGGTGCATATAGATGCAGGGCTGATTCAGGAGTATATCTCTGACCTGTGCCTGTCAGTGCTTGTAAAGACAAATCTTATTTTTAAAGTCCTTGTTGGAAAACCAGTTGTAATTTATTTAAGGGGCGTATGTGATCCTTCAATCCATGACCCATTTCACTAGTCCTATTGTAAGCAAAGATCTAGACTCTGGAGTAATATTTTTCAAAATGTAGAGGAAGACCCATTAGTGAGTTGTAAAATCAATTCAGTGGGTCATGATCAGCATTTTTTTTTAAGAGAAATATAATAGAATCAAATTAAATAGAAGGCATCAGAGGGCGTCATGCATCGTAAAACTTACACCAGTTTCATCAAAATGTTCTATCAGTTATATGTCTGTAGTGTGTATGGTATCATGATGTAAAATACATTTCTCACTGAAATGGGGTCAAAACTCCATAAAAGCCACCAGAGAAGATTAGATTGGGTTGAATTAGTTCATCTGACATAAAATAAACACAGAGAGAATTTTCCCAAGGATATATCTGGACCAGAACCCCAAATAGAGGTAAGTCAGATTCTCTTTTCATTCTATTAAGTAGAAAGTTACTGAAACGGATGAAGATGGACTGTGCTCCATAATTTATAATTGATCCCCTTAAACATGGCCCCACTTTTCTTGCCCATCAGTGATTCTTAACTGGTTTAATGGTGTTTTGATCTTCACAAACAAAGTTAAGCTTCTGGAAATTGAAGTGGTCTTATAATTCTTCTGTGTGTCTTGTAATGCTGAGGACCTAGTACTCCCATAGATTTTTTTTTTTTTTTTTTTTTGCTAATTGACCAATTAGAAAAATAAAGAGGTGGGTAACTACAGAAGATCAAGTACAGCCTACATCATTTTAGCTGGTCCAGCATTATAGCCCTGTAGTATGTCCATTATCCTTGCTTGTTAGTAGCATACACAACGACTTCCTATCTGCCTGTGATTTCAAGCCAAATCTGTTTTTAATTTGTTAGGAAGGGACCACGAGGTAGTTATCAAATTATCAAAAAACATCTTTCAAACATTCCAGATAGCTTAACACACTCAATTCCATTTTTCTTTTTTTAAATTCTCAAACCTGTGAATCCGTTGGGGAAAGAGATCCTGTTCTCCTAGCTTGATTTGTTTTTCTTCATTATAGTAAAGTTGGGACCCTGAGAAGGTAGAAATAGTTTTAGGTTTCTGTTTAGATTCCTTTCATCTAAGTCAGGGTTACGAGCAGCACCTCCTTCACTGTCCAAAGTCATCGAATTAAATTAAACAAGAGATTCCTGAGAAGATGAAACCAAGCATGACTAAAGCCTTGTCTCCAACACATGTCAAGCTTGGTTAAAAATCAGACTCTCCTTCATTATTGCCAGGCAAGAAGGAAGGCTCTTTTAGTCTGGCCCAGCGTGAGTGAGCAGGTCTCATGTTAGTTTTAGGTGATTTACTTTGGTCTTTCTTTTCTGTAGTTCTCAGCAGGTCCTTCTAGGAGGAATAAAAGGGCTTACTCTGTAATCTACCTTTATTGTTTCACTGGAGAGTAGAAGCAAAACATATTTCAATCAAAAGAATTATACCTGAGTGCTAGAAATGTTTCCAGAGCCAACAGAGAAAGCCCTGATACAGTTAAGGTCAGTCAGGGCTAATGTGTTAAGAGAAAAATTCTGATGGTCAACCCATGAGGAAATAAAATCCTATACTATCCTAAGTGAACTATCTCATTGAGTAGTAATGAGGAGATAAGGCCAGAAATTCCAGAGATTAGCCACAGTAGATAAGATTCCTGGACTTCTAAAGAAAAAAAAGGCATTGCTAGGATACGAGGGGACTCCTTTGGAACTTGAGTGCCACGCTTTCATAGTGCAGTCACCTTCCTATTGATTAGTGTTAATGATGTGAGAGGGCCCCACAGTTGATGGATTATCAAAGTCTACCTAATCTTGTGTTTTTTTTTTTTTTTTTTTTAACTATTTAATCTTTCTTGTTGCTATGGCCAGAAATATGTGCAAACTAAATCCTTGTTTCTTCTTTCACTTGACCTTATTCTGATTCATCAAATTGATTCTCTTACACTCTGAACTATGCCAATTATTGTGTCTGTCAAGCCATACATTCATTAGAGTATTGGAGCTAATGGACATGCTCTAAGAGCACATTCATCTTTAGAAATACGGTAAAAGCTAATTCTTTTGGCTCAGCAAAGCTCAGGTTGACATCTTGCCACTCTTCTGCTGCCAGGAATATCTGGTGACTTAATGAAGCAAAGATCTTAAACACACAACTCAGTGGATTATTCAATATCAAGGTTTGCACTAGAGTCTGTGAAAAGGATTAACACTTTCAGCTCTGCAAAAACCCTGGTGATGAATTAAAACACAAGAGGACTCCTAGAATGGACACTTCATCAGAAGGATTACGGAGTAACTTGTACGCTATGAGCCCATTGATCTTTCTTTTCATATGGTATTTAAAAAATAATCTTTTTTTTGCCAGTGGTAATGCAGCTGGATTAGTAGAGCCAACGGGCTGTGACTATTTAAATATTAATTGGGATGGCAATGTCTAAATCAGTGGTTCTCAACCCTGACTGCATATTAGAATCATCTAGGGGGGTTTTTAAAATTTGCCGATGCGTAGTCCCTAGCTCGAGAGAGACCACTTTAATTGGTGGGAGGTGGTGGCCTGGCATCAGTATATTTTAAAGTTCTCCAGGTGATTTGCATGTGGAGTCAGCATTGAGAACCACTAGCAAATAAATGCTCAAACAGAATAACTTTTTGCTACCGGATTGCCTAACTCAAATACTCTATTCTTTTAATGATTCCCCATGAGTTCAGCTTTCCATAACAGAATAGAGTAAGCATCCTGTTTCATTCCATTCTAATTGCTTTGGCCTTTGCCATATGATAAGATATTGGGTTGTTGGAAAAAGCATGATGTGTTTTTGCATAGAAAAACATAAAAGATATGTCATGACTTTTCTAATGACTCAATACTATGGGCGATGCTGAATGCAATTTAATGTTGTGGCCATTTTCAGGAAGCATTTTATATTTTCAAAATATATCCGATAGGACATTTATGCTCTAAAACAGTCCCTTCAATATTTTGCAGTGGCATGGGAATTTGTTCCTTAGAGAAAAAAAATGCAAAATTCACTCAAAAGCTTTTTGCCAGTCCAATAAGCAAACATACACACACTGAGGCCCAATTTTGTTTAATTAGTTAAAATGACTAAAAAGGAGATAATCAGTTATTGAGTCAGAAAAGAAAGTTTATATTTAAAGGTAGTAATAAATTATTCGGATTGCTGACCATTGGCCAGACAGACCTCAGCCTTTCTGGGCTTTGAGATGGCAGAGTAGTGGAGCTGGGGTGAATGTCCATGATCTTATCACATACATATGCTGTGCTGTGCTATTTATGTAAAGAAAATGGGGACCAAGCAGGTGGAGCAGGAGGTAGAGAAGGTGCATTGTGTGCATTCTCCTCCTAGATGATGAACATGGTTCTTAAATATCACTTCAGGCTGCCCCTCTTCACTGTGTGTGTCTGAGTGTGTGTGTGTGCTGGTGTGCGTTCTTGTGGAAAGGTGGACGTTAACTCCCTGTTCTGTTGTGGATTGCCATTTCCAGTCACTGCCGGTTTACACACGACACTAGGAGAATGGACCGTGACTGCCCACCAGGCCAAAGTTCTTCTCAGGAGCCATGGTGAGTGCAGAACTGGTGACCTGAATCCATAACCCGGATCTGTTTCCTCTGCCTCCTCCCTCTGACCTTTCATGTCATTGCACATGCCTGGCAATGGTTTCTCCAATCTCTCTCCCAGACCCAGCCACCTTGAACAAGGGTTTCTGGGCCTCAAAGAGCCAGTCACCTTCTTTCAGGTAGTTTCTTAGCAAAATGCCACCAAAAAGTGGAAAAGTCCAGCCAGGGCAAGTATGCAAGCAAACTACAACCACCGTGGGAAACTGGAACCTGAGTTGCTTAAATTCCTAGAGTCCTGTCCTACTTTGGGCTTTTCTTCTTTTTAGTTTTTTCTGCATGTATTTGCTTTTCTAAAAGATTTGAGTGGCCTATACACCTCTTTCTAAATTCGTTAACTCTATACATTCTTTTTCTAATAAATTATATTTTCCTCCTCTAATCCAAATTTCCCTTCTGATCTCTCCGATCTGATGTGACGTCTCCTTTTACATCTTCCTCATTTGATTGTGCTATTAGAATAGATTTTTTTCGTGACCTATTTTTGGTTGTTCCTTGTTTTCTTATTTTATAGTGCATTTTACAGTGTAGTATTAAAAAAGAATAGCATGCCCCTTTATTATGATAATGCAGGTCCTTCTGTCTATCTTTTCTAAAAGGGATATCATAATACCAGGCCTAACTGCTAAGCCCTGAAGCAGAATCATTCCGCCATCATAAATAACTTTGTTCTGCTTCTTGTTCCATTTAAAACGTTTGTTGCTATCTTCCACCATAATCCACCCTCTCGCTAACACACACATTGTTTTCTGGTATTTGTTTTTTATGGCCTATTTCAAACATGCAGAACAGTATGGAAAATAATCGTGAACGTCTTTTTATCAAGTTCAATCATCTTTTCATCAAGTTTGATCTAACCCTGACATCTTTTTTCAAACCTGTTTTGGTTATTTCGAAGAAATAGGACACTGCAGAAACAATTTTAGTCACTCGTGTATTACTTCTCCCTCTTCCCATTCACCTCCCACTTTCCTCCGCAACAAGTATTATCTTAAATTTGTTATTTGTAATCCCCATGCATGCCTTTTGTCATTAGTGAACACATGTATCCATAAATCAAGTGTAATATTTTTCTCAAATGGCATTTTATGGAATACAGTTCTGTAACTGTTTCTTTTTCTCCTCTCTGGTTCAACATTATGATTTTGAAACACATGGCCCAAATTTATTTATTTTAACTTCCATATCATGTTCTGTTGCATATTCATGTAATTTATTTAGCTCATTGATGGATACTTACTCTGTTTCCAATTTTGAGTTATTATAGACAATGTTTCAATGAACTTCTTCATACCTGTCTCTCTGAGCAAATGGGCCCCAATAATCCCCAGCCCCCAGTGCATTGTTCGTTGTTGTAACAGTTCTTCAAAAAAGAAGCTTTCTTACCACTTTTGCCAGGGGACCAAGGGGCAAATTTCCATGTTTCATGTCATTTAGGTGCACTCTGGAAGGGCCAGTAGTAAAGTTCTGACTCAGAGAATTAAAAAGGGTTGACCAGGGCCAGCAGGTGGTGTGGAGGTAAAGGGGAATGGATCCCACATGGTTGACTTCGGGATTGGAGTGTCCTACTGGTGGCTCAAAAGTCAGCCCAGCATGTGTGAGCATGTGCCCAAAAATCTCAGGAGGAGAATGGAGAGAAGAGATTGCAGTGTGGTCATCTTCTCTGGGGGATGATTTCTCATTTTTCCTCTCTGTGTTTCTCTGGTGAGTGCATGCACCCAATAGCAAAACTGAAAAACGGAAAAAAAAAAAAAAAAAAACGTTGAACTCCCCAGCTAGACTAAAAACAGACTGGTGTGAATTCTGGTTTACTGGAACTTCTTACATGTAAATTTTAGCACTGCTTCTTGCAGTAGATAATTTCTGATGTGCCACCTCCCTAGTGTTCTGTCTGATTTACCTTCTACCAGGAACTCGGAGGAAATTGTTTCCTACATTCATCTAGGATGAGAGGCTTTTCTGGGGCTCTTTCAGATATGCACATATATTGCAAGCCTCCTAGAACAATGAGAGATTTGCTGTTTGAGATCACTACTCCCACTTGTCTTAAGCTGGCTGCTCTTCCTCCTAATGGAACTAGAATCACAACCATGTTTCTGCTAATTATGCTCAGAATCGAGCTGTGCCTTACCCACCCTCACTCTGGGCTGATTTCTCTATTTAATAACATGAATATTGTCTGGAAAACATCATCAATTATTATAACAAATGAGATGCTAGGTTGTGCGATATTGCATTTTTCAAGTGTGATCAGTGAGAGTTTGGTTGATCGTGGCAGCTCTGACTTTGTGGGATTGCTCCCATCTTCCCTAGTCTCCCATGCCTAGATAGATGAAGGTCCAAGTGTGCCATTTCCTGCAACCTAAGTGGTTTAGGTTGAAAAGAGGTCTAGTCTACATTCTGCTTCTCTACTTGGACTCTTATGAGCTAAAGAAAAGTGGACTAAACCAACTTCTTGGGCTACCACTGACCTCACCTCATTCTTTATATGGTTTGAGACAGCCTCATGTTTGACCTTTGTAATTTCCTACAAAGCTATCAAGTTCTGTTTCACATGGAGTTCCATAATTTTATAGCTATGTCACCAAAGCTTTTCTACTTCTCTCATACAGTCCACCAGCAATTTCAACCTGAGCCACATTTGTTCCATTAGAGAAAACAGAGCAAGGGCCAACATTAACAAACAGAGAGGATCAATTCCCTGGATCAATGCTTTGATTGAGCAAGACTCATGGCCTCTCAACTTTCAATAAATTTTATAACCTTTGAAACCAGAAAAATGAAAGGAGACATTGCCTACTCCAAATGAGTTATATTCTTTATCTGAACTTCATCAGCTTAGATCAGTTCTGATTGTTCCATTACTCAGGAGTTAGGATGGCATAATGCTACCTAGACTTCCAAGTCTGAATTTATCATAGGAGGAAAGATTAATAGGATCCCCATTGTCAAATTTTTCTTTTTTTTTTTTTAATTCTTTTTTTTTCTTGGAGAGGTTTTCGCTATAGGGCGCGTGCGCTCGCCAGACAGACAGAGACATAGAGACAGAAAGCGAGAAATCACCCCCCAGGGGGGATGGTCACGCCGCAATCCCTTCTCCTCCATTCTCCTCT
>NW_006159715.1:1552446-1591076 GCF_000334495.1 Tupaia belangeri chinensis | reverse complement strand
GCGTGCGCTCGCCAGACAGACAGAGACATAGAGACAGAAAGCGAGAAATCACCCCCCAGGGGGGATGGTCATGCCGCAATCCCTTCTCCTCCATTCTCCTCTCGGGATCTTGGGCACGCATGCACACGCGCCCGGCGTGAGATTTAAGCCACCGGGTCCGAGACGCGAACCGCGGTCGACTACGTGGGAGTCCAGCGACATAGCCATTACGCTAACTGCTGGTTCCCCCCATTGCCAAATTTTTCTTGCAGGAAGGGTTATCCTTTTTTCAACCTTTTAGGGGAAAAAAAAAAGATTGAATAATTGGGTTATAATCTCGCAACAAAATGGGAAATATTTTGCATACTCTTAATTATCATAGGTAAAAAGAAGGCTCTAACAACAACAACAAAAGATACAAGCAAAAATAAAGTCATGACAGTCTAAGTGCTGAGGGTTTTGAGTGGTCTACACTGCAGGATTGTGTTATCTAAATCATGCACGAAGATCAGGTATCTGCAGACAAAGTGGCTCACTTGTCTTGGCCATGGAAACGGGGTATAGCAGGGTCTCTGCTCCAGCGTTACCTTAGTTCTTGCTATAAGCTCTGCAGCTTGTCGTGCTGGCATGCTGTGTGTGAGCATGTGCTCAACCCACTCTCCATGAAGCCAATTTATTTAAATCCAGGACAATCTGCTGCTGATTCTTCCTGAACTGAGCTGTTGGTTCAGCCTCCTACGGGGTGACATGTTGGCATCTGAGCCGTCAATGTTGGGCCTTCCACTCCTTCATCCTCCTTCTGATTTGAGTGGGGAGGAGTGATTGAGCTTTGTCTGCCTACCCAAAGAAGAAAGCAGCTCCTAAAATTAATCATTTGTTGGTCTGTGAGGGTTCTAGTCTTTTTCCCATTCTTCGACTTTCACTACTTGTTGAGTTTGATTATGGCCTTTTACGAACAGTGGCTGATCAGGATGTATAGACTTTCACCAGTCAGCTAGTGTGTGTAAGAAATGTCCAATCTTTAGGCTAGGTAATAGGAGGAACACTTATATGCTCTTGCCTTCTAAGTGTACATATATTTATTTTGATAGTAAGTCTATCAAGACTTTGGAAAGTGTGTGCATGTCATTCACCCCAGTGGTTGGTTTCCAAATGAAACACACTGCGGGGGGCGGGGGTGTCAATGCCTGCTCTGTGCCAGGCTGGACAGAGCTGCACTGGTGGGGATGTCAAAAGTCATTGTTCATCCATCTATGGCAGCTTCCCTGGTGATCTCTGTAGACAGCAGCAACCAAATAACTGGGAATCCCATCAATGGTTTACACACACAGAGATTTGCTGGCTGGAGGGCTGGATGGCATCTGTCCAGGTAGGAGTTTCTCACTAACACACCATCTCCAACCTCCGATGGCCTTTCCAGCTTACCTCAAATGTGTGCCTCCCAAGTCCCTTCATTATCCTACATGAAGTGATGGGGGCATGTTTGGGAAGCTCTTACTACATAAGTGTTCTTAGGTCTTGCTGCATTTTAGGATCATCTGGGGAGTTTTACATGAAAAAAACCCTCTTCTAGGCTGTTGAAATAATGAAATGATAATTTCTGAGTAAGGTCTGGGCAATACACATAAAAGATGCTTCAGAGATTATTTGAATGTGCGTCTAGGCCTTGGATACCACTGCTCTGGAGTGAAATTCAAACTAGAGGGAAAGGATATAGGAGATGAAGCGTGAGCGAGATACTTTGGAAGGACAAAGGCAGTGCTGCATGACCTGATGGAGACTGGAGAATGAGGAGGCAAGTTGGGACTGAGCGAAGTCCAGAGTCGCTGCTTCTGAAGACTTTGATTTATTTTATTTTATTTTTTATATACCCAGAATTTAAAATAGCCACTTTTGCCCTCTTTACATTTTTCTCCCAGTTGCAATTCCTTTTAATCACCAAAGGATACGGTTTATAGAGAGAAGTGCTATCTGCCTCTGTTGCTCCAAGAGAAGAAAATGTCGCATACTGGAACGCTTAGCTTTAGAAATTCCCATTGGTGATCACCACTAAGGTAAGCCATGATCTGGGTGAACCTGGGAATGGTGGAGAAATACATTTGCTTTTGGGAGTCCCTTTCAAGTGTCCAGTGACAAGGAAAATGAGACAAATACTCTATTATCCCTGTATGTACTAGAGAAAGAGGATACTTGAAACTTGAGGTGAATTGCACAGGTAATCAATTATGGTAATTCATCATGCGTGTGCTTGAGTGTGTGTGTATAGAACATGCACATCTTCCATCACTATCACCGTGAGTATCTGTGACCTAGGGAAGCAAGCCAATTTATCCCAAACCAGTCCAATAAATGACTAATTATCCAAATGGTCAGTTCTTTGAATAACCACTGTGTAAAAATTTCCAATTTTATTCATTTATTAAAAACATGTATTGTTCAAAAGTGGGCAAAAATAATCAGACAACATTGAAATGTCAACCTCAATTGCTAGAAATACAAATTAAAGCTTGTATTAATGACAGGTATCTGCAGACAAAGTGGCTGGAATTTTAAATATATCTAAAATTTAAAAAATACTAGAAAGTAAGTGAGTTTGAAACACACATAAAGAAATCAAGAAATGACCAAAATAATCAAGTCACTCAAAAAACTTTGGTTTCTGACAGGGGAATCTGTTGTCCTGGTAATTGTTTGCAAAGAAATTCAACATAAAACCTGCAAATCTTTCAAAGTAATGGAAAGGAAGTGAGAATGCATAAAGGATGTCACCACCACTTACAGTGACAGTGGAGAGACAGTAGCACAAGTGAAAAAGTAATGAAAACATAAATTTGGTTAAATCTTAAAACCTCGAACATGCCAAAATTATGGGTAAACTTTGAAATAGGCAGAGACAAGAATAATCAGATTCCATGTTAAATTTTGGCTACTAATTGCTAGAAATCACAGACTTATGTTGATCTACTACTTCAAATATTGCTAAGTGGATTTAAATATTTTTGAAAAGTAGAGATGACATAGAAGAGAACTGAGAGATATCAGCATCAACTGAAAAATTACTTTATGAAGTCTGAAACAAAAATCAATCAACTAAAACTTTGCAGAAATCTTCAGTGTGTCAGAAGCCATTTCATCCTATAGAAATTGCTAGAAGCTTTATATATTGCTGCTTCTAAAAATACATTTTTTGACAAATAGATTCATTAGTAAACAGGGTAACTGATCATTCAGCATATTGAATTTCTTTGTGTGACAAATGGTAAGGAATTTAGAGAGTAGAATTAGCCCCATTTTCCAGAGAAAGTATCTAAATTAGTTTCATACTTAAAGGAGAAAAGTTCATATTCGCTTTGTGTGTACAAGAGCATGGCTGCATGTTTCTTAGAAGTCTGAAAACTATGGAGTAGATGATTCCAGCCCATGTCTGACATTTGAGAGGTAAAACAAATACAGTTCGCACAGTTTATTAATTAACAGACGTTATATTAAGAAATATAAAATGCAGTACAGCTAATTGCCAGAAAATCTCCTAGCAAGCTTTTCAGAAACACATAGAATGTCATTTGTGCTCATATGGAGAAGAATAAATCCATAGCCACAGAGTGCCTAGTGCCAGTATATACGAGAAAATTGTCACTTCGAGATCCAGGATGGTATCTGGCACATGGTATGACATATGTCATCTTCACTGTAAGCAGTTTCTCATGCATATGGTCCCTCCAGCTAAAGGAGCCTATGCAAAGTCTATTTTATCAATAGTGAAGACACCCAGACGGAAAATAATTTTACATGAAATAAAATTCACTTTTATTTGACCAAGAATTCAATATGTATTTTGTTGATACATGATTTCCTTAAATCTTTTTTTTTTTTTTTTTTTTTTTTGCTGAAAGTACTATATACTGGTAGTACAAAGGAGTTCCATATCTACATGCTAAGCATTAATTGTATTGTAATAAGAGTTTTAGTATTCTCTAAATATAAGGGATTTGCTGTGGGCCCTCTGAGTTCCTGATCACTCTTCATTTTTAACGAAAGATTTCTGTTTTCTCTTTTTCAATTTGAAAATAGTTTATAATTTTGATATCCTTTTTCTAATGGAGAACAGTGGGAGTTTTGATATCCTTTTTCTAATGAATAGCAGTGAGAGTTTTGTTAGTCAATATAATTTAAAGATGTAACCATCATAAAGGAGTCTTGGCACGAATTTCTTGATTATGTCTGTCCATTACAATAAAATAAAATTATGCTAAATGACTGGCATGTAAATGCGACATGATAAACATAGCCAAGTTCTTCCCCTTTTAATAAGTTTTTCAAATGAAGAGAAAGTGGCACATCATTGGTGAGTTTTATGTTTATTGTTGGCTTTCTTTATGAAATACAAGAAAATAATTTTTAAAACTAAAATAGACCATGATTTCAATGTTCTTTTTAATTGTAGAAAAATGATATTTTAAAAAAGTATGTTTTACTTAATGTGGCAAGTAAATTTCTAAAGTTATTAAGAACATTCACAGCTGAACTTCAGTTACTATTTTTAAGTGTGGGAAAGGACCAAGGAATTATTTTGAATATTAGATAAATGGAATTTAGAAATACCTAAGAGTTTAGAAAATGAAAACTCATATTTTAAGGGAATACTTTATCACACTGATGAAAAAGTTTTGCCGCAGGATTTGCAAGAATGATTTAGCACTTTTGCCAATATATATATATATATTTTTTTTGAGAGAGGTTTTTTTTGCTATAGGGCACGTGCACTTGCCAGACAGAGAGAGAGAGAGACAGAAAGCGAGAAATCACCCCCCAGGGGGGATGGCCACGCTGCAATCCCTTCTCCTCTGTTCTCCTCTTGGGATCTTGGGCACGCATGCACACGTGCCCTGCATGAGTTTTAAGTCACCGAGTCCGAGACTCGAACTGCGGTCGGCTACATGGGAGTTCAGCGACATAGCCATTAAGCTAATTGCTGGTCCCGGCCACTTTTGCCAATATTCTGTGAACTTAGAGCCAGAGAATCTAGATGCTGGTAAGTTACAGTAGAATTTCAGTGTCATGCTTTCAGAGGTATCATACTTGATGCCGTCTCCAGAAGCAAGGGACATCTAGCTACATTGTTTTTGGCAGGGTTACAATGGCTGTCATAAAACCCTGTCTTGGATATTCTGGCTCTCTCCTTCTAGGCATGAGGTAGAATTGTACTGCCTCACTCCCTTTGAAATTAAACATGCTTATGCGACTTGCTTGGAGCAATGAAATGGTGGGTCATGATACATTTCTCTGGGTGGATGTTTTAAAAGACATGTGCCATTTACTGTGTTTTGTTTCTCTCTGCCACAGTGAGAGGTACTTCTCCCTGAAGAATATATCTTAGTTTCGTTCCCAGAGAGAGGGCATGTGGAACACCCAGCTGACCCAGTAGGTAAAAAGAACTTAGTTGTTACAAGTCATTAAGATTTGAGAGGTTGCTTATTACTGCTGATAATGTTGTCTGTCCTTTCTCACAAATAATAAAAATGACCAGCTGGTGGAACGGTGGTTAAGGTGGCTTGATCCCAAAAGATCAGTTGTACAGTTTGAGTCCAAGACTTGATGACATGAAGACATCCTGGGCATGTGTACAAGTGTGCCCAAAATCCTGAAAGGAGGGAGAAATGGAAGAGAAGAGATTATAGTGGGATTATCCTCTATTGGGGGAGTGCTTTCTTGCTTCCTCTTTCTCATTTTCTCTCTCTCTCTCTCCTTTCTCTGGAGAGCCCATGCACACTCTGACAAATTACAAAAAAATTTAAAAAAATTAAAAGCAAGAGTAGATTAGCTGTTATCCTAAAAAAAAAGAAAACCAACTAAAAGAAATATATCGCAAACTACTTGCTAGAGCTATCACTTTTTTTGTAACATAGGGAAATAAGTACAGTGAGAAAATCAATCAGACTGTGCTTTATACATTTTATTTTATTTTAATGTGTCATAAGAATTTATCACTGGTCCTGCATTATTTTATTTTCTTAGATAGGATCCCAACATTTTCCATATGCAGATAGATAGTAAATGTTTTCGAGTGTGTGGGCCGTTCAATCACTGTTCTAGCTATTAATACTTAACTGTGTCATGATAGCCTGAAATAAGCCATACACCATATGTAAATAGATGGACATAGCTGTGTTCACAGGTAAAACTTTATTTACCAAAACAAATGGTATGTGTCATTTGTATCTGGATAATAGTTTGACAGCCTCTGCTATTAGATTAGATAATATATTTATGAGACCTACTACTATTATATTTCATAATATTAATATCTCTTATACTTTCCTATGTTACCCAAGCAAATATGTTTTCTTAAAAAGTGCCTTGCATTGGGGTCAGCAAGTAGTGTGATAGTTAAGGCACTGGTCTCCTCCCCAGGACTGACCACAGTTCGTGTCCTGGACTCAGTAGCCTGAAAATCACACTGGACACATGTACATACATGCCCCAAATCTCACCGGAATGAAGGAGAAGGGATTGTAGTGTGGCTATTCCCCTTGGGAGTGATTTCTTACTTTTTCTCTTTCTGGTGAGTGCATGTACCCTTTGGTAAAATCTAGAAATAAATAAATTAATAAATAAAATAATAAATAAATAAAACAAAATACATTTACATTGCTCCAACTGGTTTGTCACATAGGTAGCGTGATTATCAACAATGGAAAAATTATATTTACTATACAGTAACAAAAGTGCATACAAACCTTTTTATTTACTAAAGCATGTGATTTTAAACTAATTACAATTTCTTTTTATCTTAACAGGTAAGGGCATTGAAGCACATTGAAAGAAGAGGTTTGTTTGAAGTCTTAGAGGCTGTTTACAGGGCCTACGACCTTAGTCTTCTGGCATATGTAGATATTCTCATCTAATTTCATTATTATCCACTGACTTCCAAATGAGTTCAGAAGGATTAAGCCAAGAATTTTAAAAAGGTTTAAAATTTAAAGAGTTTATTTAGACTTTATCCTGGATTTTATTTAAAGAATGTGGAAACTGGTTTTTGTTAATATTGAATAGGGCATGTGTTAAATGAATATATGTGAATATGCGCTAAGCATATTAAGCTTCTATTTAAGATTTTTTTTTTCAAGGTAGGAGAGAAAGGAAGGAAGATCTAGCATCCTGCTATTAACCTAATTTATGATGTTTACTTATTCGTACATATCTGACTAATGCTCCTTTTGTTCTCTTTATAATTCTTAGTTTCTATCTACTACCTTTGTCCCCCCAAGAGCTGCAAACATTAGCTGATTAATACTCAGTCTTCTTAGCTGCTCTGATCAGTGGAAGTAATCTCTCATGGCACGTTGATATCTAAATCAACATAATATATCTAAATCACCTTTGCTAATCTGCTGGAATTTGCTTAGTGTTTCCTGAGCTTATATCTTCACTACAGGAGTATGTTTTGAAAAAGAAGTACCTAGGACATAAAGATATGAGAATTCAATTCTGTAAAAAGAATAGGTTCACATTTGCAGTTTGAAACATTTCATCAAAGTCTTTTTTTAAAAAAGAAAGTTTTTTCTTTTCTTTTTTTTTTTTTGGTTTAGGTTATATTGAAGAGAACTTTTTCACATAGAAGTCACAAACTTAGATGGCTATTTTTCCTTATATTTTATGCTCTTCTTATTTCTCTATAGCCAAATAACCTAAGAGAAGAATAAAATACTCAGAGCTAGAAAGGAAAATGTATTTTGGAAATCACCACATTTTCAGTCACACCTAACTTTGCAATTTAAAGTGTCATTTGATTTACTTTCTTGAAGACCTAACGCTATGGACTGAGTGCTCATGTCTCTGTCATAATTCATGCGTTGAAATCCTAACCTGCAGTGTATTAAAGGCTGGGCATTTGGGAGGTAATTAGGTCTTTCAGCTGGAACCTTTATGAATGAGATTAAAGCATGCCAGTTTAAGGTTTAGCAGGACTACAGCCATCTTGAAATTAAGAAAGACCTGGAAGGAGAACAATCTAACCAAGCACTGAGTCATGGGGAGGTCTGAATGCAGAATGGCTAGATGATACACCAAGAACAGGCATTTGAAGAAAAATGGGAATCAGAATAATTGCTCAAAGGACAGCAAGTGACTTTGATTGATGGTAATGAGGAATGATGTGCATGTGCTTGTATCTTGTACCTATAAGAACTGAGTGCATACCAAGCTTTTTGAGAGTCAGGTGGTACTCGCTTATTGTTTCCCAGTAGCTAGTTACAGAAATAAACTCTCTTCTCCAGCCTCTGCCTCTGCTATCATTGGCCACAAGAAAAACCAGGTGTACCTAGTTGGCTAGTAATATAAAAGGAACTCAGAAAGCACTTACTCTCTTTCTACCATGTGAAGTTACAAGGAGGAGGTGGTAGTCTACAACTCAGAGTGTTCCCTCACCAACTGGTACCCTGATCTTGGACTTCCAGCCTCCAGAACAGTGAGCAATAAATATATTTATTTTGTTTATAAGCATCCCAGTCTATAAGATACTTTGTTATAGCAGGCTGAACTGCTTAAGATACCTAGGTTATGAATTGTAGCCACATCTTGGTTACTTGTACATTATATAAATTCTCTATGTAACTTGGCTATTGAGATGGTCTGGATAATTATCTATCAAAGAAATCCATGCCTTAATCCCTGGATCCTGTTACTATTTACTTTATATAGCAAAAGAGACTTTGCAGATATGGTTAAGGATTTTGAGATGGAGAAATTATCTTGGAAAGAAGGGGCAGAGGGCTTGATTTTGGATCTCTGACTTCCAGAGCTATAAAAGATTGAATCTGTTATTTTAAGCCATGAAATTTACAGTAATTTGTTATAGTTTCCTTCTTGGATTATCAAGAAACAAGTTTGATTTTATAATGAAAACCTATAAGAGAAATAATCAGCTTTTTATTCCCAAATACTAGAACATATGTTCTCATAAAACATCATTCTGTTTTGGATTATTTATCATTGATCTCTCCTCCCCACCCCTTAGGTTAATGGTGAGTTCTTAGAAATGCTGCTGCTTTTAGACTAGTCTTCCATTTGTTACGGTTGCTTGGTGGTTTGTTCTGATAATCTTGTATTTTCTTCCTGCTTTCTATGAAATTTAAGGAGCATTGTGAGGAAATGGGAAGCTGGTGCCACCTGAGCTTGGAGAAGTGGGCGTGCAGAGGCTTGCTTCCAATTAGACACAGAAAGTGTCCCCGTTTTTTTCCCCAAGACAATCACCTGCATGGCCTGAGGTAGAGCCAGGGGCCAAAGTACAACAGGGGAAACAAAAATCTTCCTTTACAAGTTAATTGGAAGAGGAAATAGGGAAAAAAGAAACTTTCTACTCCTCTTTTTAACCCGAGTGGTCTGTGAACTCGAGTCATTGGGGGAAAGTAAGACTCCACTATAATCAGTTTTTAGTCTCAGCTGGGTCCAAAATGCTAAAGACATGATCCCTTGAAAGATACAATAGTGCTAGCATTTTCTAGGCCTTGTAATAACAAATGTCAAAAATGTTCCATCACATGGTGGTGAGACCCACAAACCCACACAGTTGCTGTGTACAGTGTGCTTTGGAGAATCAACTTGCTGTTTCTGTGGTTTTATTTTACTTCTCCTTTGTAGCTAGTCTCAGTTTTTACTGAGCCCAGAGGAATACCCTCCCATAGACATGACAATTGCAAACTTTGAAATGTAGATTCTGATAAGTGCTCTGTTTTGTATCCAGTAGTCAGCTTTCTGGCTGCCTATTGGAGTTAATTTGTTTTTTTTTTTACCTGATTTTAGAAAATGCTTGCTTTGGAAATAATGTTTTATTTATTGCATAAGGAATCATAATTTGTCTCCATATTGGTGCTGAATTTGAAAATTTAACACGTGATTATACACAAAGAGATGTATTCTCAGGACAGGGATTAAGAAGTCAAGCACTTGGGCTGCCAGTACTGTACACAATAAGATGCTATTATTTCCCTGGAGCAACTTCAGACCTTACTGGTGAGGCAAAATGTCACTGCTTGGACAGCCTAGTTCCTAAAGGTATGTCATGCGGTTTCATAACCAGGGAATAACAGCAAGTTAAAGGAACGAGGGGAGAGAGTGGACTGGTTGGAGATTTGAAACAAATCTTCCCAAGTACAGGGGGGTTGAGTGAGCTTCAGAAGGATGGTGAGGATTTAGGAATACGAGGAGAAAGGATAGGGGAGAGGCCAAGACTCTGGGAGAGAGCCACAGTAATTATGGGCAAGCACGTCATGTCGCGTAGATTGAGACCCGTCCTGGTCTGTGCTCCTGCAAATGTGCGTTTATTACTGAAATGAAGGGCAGGCCGCTGCAGTCTTTTCCTTTTCCCTGGGACTCTAGGGTGAAACACTCTCTGCGCTCCCAGGTGGGGCACAGCTTTTCCCCTGCTGTGCCAGCCTCAGCTGGTGAAGTGCTGTTTTCATCGTAACAGCAGACTCTTCTCCACCAGGCACAGACTTATCTCGAAGACGTAGCATCCTGTCACTTTTCACTTAGCATTTGCTTCAAATAGATGAAAAAAAAAATGTTCTAGGAATTGGAAGTTTTGCAGCATCAACAAAACCTGTGTGGGAGCTACTCCTGCACCGAGTAGTTTTCCTGTTAAACCCGGTGTCTCAGGCTCCCCATCTCGCCCCACAATCTGCCATAAAATACAATTTTGAAATTCTCAGGGCTTGGTCTTGTCTTTAATTCATTTGTAAAGAGTTTTGAACCAGGTGCCATGAGAAATAGAAGGTTCTACCAGTCCTGGTCCTTAGCCTGAAGTTTTAAAATAAAATATTTTTTGGCCTGCCTCCTAGCTTGAAAATATAACACCCCCTGAAGAAAGCCACCCTTTGAATGTAAAAACAAAGTGGGTTACGTCAGTTTCTGTTTTGAGGCACGGCTTTCTAATTATCTCGTAGGACTCAAAAACCTTTTAGAAGAAAAACCTAATTTTGGATATCGACTTCTTTCCAAGAATAAAAACGTGCCACACGGCTGAGCGCTGTTATTCTAACTGAGAGGGAGAATTCGCAGGCAGCACAGGAGGCCAGGAGCCACGGCACCGTCTGTACATGTGTTTTACATGCACGCTCAGAAAACATGGGCGAAGCCTCCTGCCACCAACTCAGGATTGCATGACCTCCAGGTTCACCACCAAATACTATACACAATGGCCCTCTGTACTAACAATTCAAGCTCTTTGAACCTACAGAGCCTTTTACATCAGCAGGGTTTCCAAAACTTCCTTTGTATTTTTTGTTTGTTTACTCATGCAAGAGTGCATGTGTGCACGTGTGTGGGAGAGACAGAGAGATGAGCACCCGCCACAGGTTCTGGTTACACTGCAACTCCCCTCCTCCTATCCTCCAGACCGTCAGCTCTTGGACACTGGAGGCTGGAGTGTTCCAGTGAACTTGAAGGGGATTCAAACTCTGGTCCCCATGCAGGATTTTTTTTTTTTTTCTTTTTGTAGCATATCATCATTTGCTATGGAACCGGCCTTCTCAACTCCCTCTTTGTGTGCCATTTTTAGAGGCAAATACACTTTTTGCCGATGTACACCTCCTACTAAGTAACGACTCCAGAATTGATCTACTCTCCTTTGATTCTATGGGAACCAATTCAGTATTTCCAGTTGACTATTAGGATGATGGCAACTAAACTCAGTACATCCAAAGCCAAACTGATTGACTTTCTCCCTAAATTTCTAAAATCTTATACTTTGGCTAATATCCTCATCATTCACCCTGAGGCTCAAGCTAGGAGACTTGAACTCATGCATGAACTCTCTCCTTCACTCCGAACTCTACCCTCCCTCATGTCTCCATATCTCGGGGCCTCTGATTCATTTCCAACTCACCTCATCTCTTACCCTATTTACACCACAGACACCTCATTTTTTTCCCCCTGCTATCTCCTTCATATTTTTTGTGCTGCTTCAAATAAAGTCTTCCTAAAACACAGACCCGTTTATTATACTATCATCTCAAAAACTTAACCCTGCCCCCCCAAAAAAAAATCCAAATTTCTTGGCATATATTATGTGTTTCTTGGTAATCTGGCACTAACTTACTTTATTTTATTGTCCACCCAACATTATCATGTACAGTATGCTAGAGGCACATAGAAAATCATCAGTCCTTCCCCCAGTACATCATTCTCTGTTAAGCCCTTTTGGTTTTTATCATTTCTGCTTGGAATTCCTTCCCACCCACATCTATATGTTAAAACACTCAATCCTTTAGCACAGTTCAATGTGACCACATCAGTAACTCATTCCTGATTTTGCCTGTTCAACTCTCATTACTCTCTATCTCTCTCTTACTCTTATCACGTATCAAGTTCCCCTGTATAGCATAACTTAATAGAAGAAAGTCTAGAATTGTCATCCCACATTTAGGTTCAAGTTTTGAGTTTTTCCTTATCTGTGATCATGGGCAGTTTCCTTAATTCCTTTTAGGTCATTAAGAGGTGGATAATACCCCTTACTTTTAAGAGATAAGGTATATAGTTACATTATGAAGTGCTTAGTTAGTATTTGAGGAACCAGAATATGGTTCTAATATTGAGTCAATGCCTGAATGTTCAATGGGGCAGAACTTGAGATCATAACCTTTGATTAAACTGATAATAAAAGCAATTGGCAGAGAGCAGACTGAAGTAACTGAATTGACAGTGTTTATCCCTAAGTTCATAGAAGTCTAGTTGCTTTGTTTGTGTAAGTACAAATGCATGGTTTTCGGTGATGAGGAATTCTGGGTGTTAAGTGCTGAACCAACCTCCATCCCCTGTGTACAAAGCACATTATCTTACCTTTAGGAACCTCAGTTTCTCACTTGCAAAAATAATTCATAGGTAGGTACAGCCTCTGTGGTGCAGTTAGTAGTTGAACTGCAGTGCCGGAAGCCACGTGGCTTAACACAGGTTCAAATCCCTGGCCTGGTCTATCTGAAACACTGGGTATGTATGGATTAAATATCCTGATGAGCTGGAGGCAAAAGGGATTACAGAGTGACAAGACCCCATTTGGGTCTGTCTGTCTCTCTCTCTTTCTCTCTCTCTCATTTTCTCATCATGCTTTTGCTCTCTGTCATGAAAAAAATAGTTAAAAAATTTAAAAATATAATCCACTGGTAATGATTTATAAAGGGCTTTTCTCGAAGGCACCAACTCTGTGAACTCTCATTTCTTTTAGATGGAAAAATTAAAAGAAATTTAAAAGAAAAGGATTTCGACTCCTATAAGAAGAGGAAGAAAAATTCAGTCTCCTTGGTATCCCAGGGGAGTATTTTTAGCTGTTAGGGCCACCGTAGAAATGAGGCTTCTCAAACTGAAATAATTTCAAGCAGCAGTCTGTTCATCATTGAAGCTGTGAGCCTAGCTTCCTAAACTGGAAGACATAGTGTTGCTAAAGAGAGGTGATCTCAAAAACCCTGGGGTCTATGTGAGTAGGGTCTGAGAGTTTTCGAGAATGTTGGAAGACTCATGAGGTAGACAAGTTGACTGGGTACTTTTCGTCTTTCCTTTTCCTTCTTGCTGTATCTTTGTTGAATAAAGGCTGCATATCTCCTTTCTAAAGCCTCTGCTTATTTTGCCATTTTTTTAAAAAAAAATTCTGATATGACTCATTTCATCTTCCCTCTCTTCCTTCTTTCCCTCCTTTCTTATTCCCACCCAAGTTATTTTTCTCTGGAATTTGAAATCTCCAAGATAGTTATACTGTATAGGGTGCCAGAGGGTGACACAGTGGTAAAATGTGATGCTCTGCAAGGCAATCCCATATGGGAAGGCTCCTGGTTCATGTCTGGGGACCTCCCATCATGCGCACACTTGCCTATAATCTGGGGCTGGCTGAAGGTCAGGGTGTATTGTGGAGCCAGGACTCTGCTGGAAGTATTGTTTCTCTCTCTTTCTCTGTAAATAGAAATAAACTATCAAACAAATGCTGTATATGTCGAATCGGTTAACTCATCTCCCAAGACAATGGTTGTACCGGCTGTGTTAGGGAGGACTGTGACGCTCTGCCTGAGCTCATTGGGAAGGAGGGTTAGAGTCAATTAGTGCTGTTTGCCATGGAAATGCCATGGGAACAGTGACAGCAGGCACGCAGTGTGTTTTCCATCCTTGATGCATGTAGATGACATGCGGCTGTGCAGTCTGTGCAAATGTTTCTGGAATGGTTTGGGGGCAGCACTCTGTTAAATACAAAGATAGAAGCTTAAAGTCCGAGAATACTTGCCTTATCTTGAAATCGTGGGGTCTGACCGTGTAGGTGAAGGTACATTTCTGTTGTCATTTAGACTAAGGATTCTGGAAAGTAACGTCTTGAGGCAAAACAGCAAACACAACTACCTGAATATTAAACCCATCCTGGGTTCTCATCCTCTAACAGGATGAACTCTGTTTTTGAAAACATACGCAGCTTCGTGTTCTTTATTACCTTTGCTTCTCAACGATTTCTGAAAAGCCAAACGCATATCAATCCTATTTAAAATGACCTATCAGTAAACACCACTGTACTCTTGGTTTGTAGAAGAATTAAATACGCTTCTTAGAAATGGATTTTTGTGATTTGAGCCCACATCCCTTTGATCGGTAGGACTATTTGTAAAAAACCTCAATCTTGCCTCTCTGTCTGGATAAAAACTTCTATCCTTCCTGCACTCTCCTTCCCTGAGTGCATCTAAAGGCTGAAGTTAATAAATAAATAGGAATTCTTTTTTCCAGTCTACGCCACAGGAGCCCTGTATGAAGTTATTGATTCTTTAAGACCAAGAGTAGATATCTGGTATCTGAGTAATTCAAGCAAAACCTTTCCTTTTTTGGGGGGGCTGGGGGGGAAATGTGGAGGAAAAGAGGAGTGCCTGAATTTCCAAAGCCAGTTACTTTAATCTTTTACACTTGCTCTAAACTAGACTGTGCTTGTTGCTTGAGAATGACAGTGTGTGGATATTTTAGTTACAGCCAGGTAGACTCAATCTGATTTCATTCTTTCAGGACCTCAGGGGATCTTTTGCAGTATTGCTCAAATCCCCTCTCAGTTCCCCTACATTTGTTAAACTGAGGCCCAGAGATTACAGTTAAGCCAGGCAATGCATGCTGCTCTAATGCTGATCATTAACTGCCTTGTCCAGATGGTCCCTGCTCTCACTGACAGATATTAAGGCTAAATTGTTCATCTCCAGCATTTCTTGTAGACTGCCCAATATGTTTACTGTGGTCCATTTACGGGAGAGTGACATTAAGCAGATCTGATGCTAACATTCTGGCAGTCGCCCTGATGAGAAAAGTGGCAGATCTGGAGAGGACTGGGGAGGACGCAGCAAATGAGTAAGTTACACCCGAAAGCACCAGCCTTCCGAGGGCAGCCAACTATTTTAGTAATCTGTCAAAGACAGGTAGGAACTCCAGCTTAGTGCTCAGTTCATGCTGGCCTGGAGAAGATTAGCAGTGCAGCACCTGACACCTCAAACTACTTTCCTTTAAGTCATGGCAACAGCAAGCAAGCAATGAAAAAAACACCAGCCTCACACCTACCTTAAGGTCATTCTCATAAATGTCAATCATGCTGAGATCAGTTGGGTTTCAGG
The DNA here is from genome assembly GCF_000334495.1 of Tupaia belangeri chinensis. Lineage (NCBI taxonomy): Eukaryota > Metazoa > Chordata > Mammalia > Scandentia > Tupaiidae > Tupaia > Tupaia belangeri. The sequence continues at coordinate 1,575,483 of NW_006159715.1, read as the reverse complement.
AGACACTATCACGAGAGACTTACAACTCACTCGCACGCTGCTTAAAAGTTGCGTTCTCCTTTTCAAGTTTCTTGCCAATATCCACTGGATCTCACAGTTCACTTAGCTTCATCTTTCTCCTAGCCCAGCTCTCAAATCAGCTAATGCCTGTCTTTATGTTCTGGTTCTGAGAGCCATAAATGTTAAAGCCAGAAATAACTATCCTCATTTTCTGTTTTTTTTTTTTTTTTCTCTCTCTCTCTCTCTAAAATAATAGGCAGAGACCACATGAAGGTGCAGGATGGCTAATTAAGAAAGACACACAGATGTGTTTGGGATAGTGATTAGCAAATCTCTTTAAGAGAAAGAATGAGTGTCCATTATGTGTAAGGCAATTGCCTTCATGGTTCCAAAGGTCAAGGAAACTACAGTTAAATTCCAGCCATCAAACAACTAACATGGGGGGCTGGTGGGTGGAGTGATGGTTGAGGTATTGGACTCCCACATGGCTGACCGTGGTTTGAGTCCTGGACCTGGTGGCTTGCTTTCTCTCTTTCTCTTTCTGTCTGTCTTGTCAAATTTAAAAAGATAATATAATAAATAAAATTAAATAAAATAATTCTAAAAAAAGAGAAAACTTATGTGAAAACCACTAGGTCTGTTAATCAAATAAATTATATTCTTTTGAAGCTCTACCTTGATTCACACTTTCAAGAAAGCATTATTGCTCAAGAGTCCATTTATAACTATTGATTGTAAAGATGTGCAATTAGATAATTCTGGCTGCCCTTAAAAAGATGGGCTTGGATGGGATCTGCAGATGGTGTAATGGTTATGTCACTGGACTCCCCCGTAGTCGACCATGGTTTGAGTCCTGGACTCAGAGGCTTGAAACTCACACCGGGTGTGTCTGCGTGAGTGCCCAGGATCCAAAGAAAAGAATGGAGTATAAGGGATTGTGACGTGGCCATCCCTCCTGGTGGTGATTTCTCGCTCTCTATCTCTCTGTTTCACTCAGTCTCTCTGGGGAGCACATGCGTCCTATAGCAAAAATTTCTCTCTTAAAAAAGAAAGATTGGCTGAAGAGGCAAGAGGAGAAATAGGAAAATTGGTTGAATATCTGGTGCAATGTCGTGGGTGAAAAGTACACATCCAGATGGCTCATATGTGGGGAAAAGGAGCACTGCACAGCGATACAATTATTGTGACTTTTTGCAGCATTACTTGTAATTCTACCTTTCTAGATCTCTTAGTTTTAAACATACATATTTATTTTCCCTTTGGAAACAAAATGAGAGCAAAATATTTTGGCCACTTGAGATAGAATAACAATGTTTTTGCACTGTATTTTATGACTTAACTATGTTTTACGGCCATGAAAATGGGTCTTCCATGTTGCGAAAGAATTATAATTTGAGAGGAAGCAAATCTAGATATGAAAGCAGCCAGGTGAATTTCCTCTAAGGTTTTTTATGTTCCATTCAGCCTCATCCTTTGATTGCAGTGGTGTTGGGAAAGAAAGAGGATTTGGTGTGTGTGTGTTTCAAACCCCTAAAATGATCTTCCTTTCTCTGGACTTCAAAGTGTAGAAATTGTTCCATCCTACTTTTCTACTTCAAACCACACTTTGGTGGTCAGACTTTGAACTCCAGGTGAGAATAGAATTAGCCTTCAGGAACTTTGGGGGAGATTTATAAAATAAGCAATGAACATTTCTCTGCTCTCTAAAGACTTTTTGCTGCCATTCCAGAGAACATCCCTGGTGGGCTATAATAAGCATACTTAAAAAAAAAAAAAGTCCCCCTTGGATCTCTCCTGCCCCACTTTCTGGTTTTGAACAGCTACCCAGGAAACTATTATCACTAAAACTGGTTCTGGTCTGTGTGAAGAAGACAAACATGGGAAGGTTCCCTTACTCTTCTCTAAAGGTAGGATTAGAATCGAAGAATACAAGAATGAAGAGACATTGTAGGACTTTTCACCCAATTTCGTCTTTGTAACTCAACCTGAGATTTTAGTTAACATTATTATCATTCATGGTAGGAAGTATAAACTTATTTCTGGCATTTTCTTTCTCTCTGTCTTTTTTGATATCTTGGAATTTTAGGGTGCCTGGGCTGCATTTATGTTCTGCAGTACTCCTTCATAATCAATATGCAGGTTTTTACAGAATAGCTGTACAAAGCTCTTCAAAATAGAAGTGTCTAAAGGAAACACTTGTTATTAAAAGGAACTTCCTAACCTTTTCTCAGAATTCTACGCTTCTTGGAGTCACTCGGGTATCTATGAGAATCTCAAGTCCAGCAATTTCAAAGAGAAACTTAAGGACATTCTTATCAAACCTTCATTTCTTCCTTTACCACCATGCTTGTTGCGTGGAGTCCACATGTCTTAGTCTCTAAAAAAAGACTCGTGTAGAATGGATGTCATTACTCTCTCCCATTCCCTGCCATGCCTCACGGATCACCAAGTCCTGTTTACATGCTAGATGTTTGTACTGCTTCATTTTCTCAAAACTCTTTGCAAGTCCCTTTGTTTAATCTGTTATACCTAGACTGGGCTACTACCATAGGTGCCTAATTTCAAAAGGCTTCCGTTACTACATCTCATCTTGTGTGTGATGCGCAGAATGATCCATAGATGCCTACAAGATTGTTACTCTGCACTTCGATATGTATTCAGAAGTCTCTGTTATCATAGTCTGTAGTCCATAAATGCAAGCATATGGTTTAAAAATACCTCTAAGGTCTGGACCCTGATCCTGTTTAATCACATCTTGTCCCAGTCATTTTTCATGTCTGAGATTCCAACTAAGGAACGATGCATGGTTACTTTAAAAGGTTGTTTTACATATCCTATTCTACACATGCTTTTCCTTTATGTGGGGGAAATAGTTCATGTATTTTGACTAAGGGAAAATATACCTATTTTATAAGTAAGGAGATCAAGGCTTATAGAGGTTAAGTATCTTCCCCAATATGATTATCATAGTAATCATTCTCGTATATCTAGTCACTATATACTGCTGATTCTACTTAAAAATATTTCCTCCATCTGCTTTCTTTTTTCATTCCCATAGCATTCATTTATTTAACAACCATTTATTATGCACTTGATGTGTGCCAGACGCTTTCAGGTGGTCCAATGCTATCTCAATGTCAGCTATGTGCTGGAACTGGCCCATGTAATTGGAAACATCCCTTTTCCTGCTTCATGTTTAATGACATCATTTTGGAGTTTAAAAATGGCCACAGATCAGTTTTGGTCCACTGGAGAGTTGACTATTGAATATTGACCAACACCCTACTTCTCTCAGAATAGCCTCTTGGTTAAAAGCTCTCATTTCATGATCACCTTCTAAAGAAAAAAGATAGTGACTTTTCTTTTTCTTGCCGTTTGTATGTGTGTTTGCCAAAGAGAGACAGAGAAACAGAGAGAGAAAGTGAGAAAGTGAGAAAACATGCCTCCCGTGGGACAGGGAGTGGGAAAATGACCATGCTGTGATCCCTTCTCCTCCAGTCACCTCTCAGGATTTTGGTCATGCGTGTACATGTGCTCAGCACGTTTTCCAAGCTGCGAGGTCCACGACTTGAACCATGTGGTTGGCTATGTGAGACCCAGCTATCCTCACCACCATGCCACCTGGCTGACTCCAAGACTGTGATCTTTCTGAGACATGGATTTATGTGTCTCCTGCTTCCTTTCCACTATCAACAGCTTCATATAAAAATTCCTTATTTTGGTACATAAGACCCTTCCTGAACTGTGACCTCTCCATTTTAATTTCCTATCTTCATCGTATTTTATACTTGTCAATATTAATAGTGTATAGATTGTGAATATATATTCCCTGTTTTTTTTTTTTTTTCTTGAGAAGTTTTTGCTATAGGGCACGTGTGCTCACAAGAAAGACAGAGACAGAGAGACAGAAAGCGAGAAATCATACCCCAAGGGGGATGGCCACATCACAATCTCTTCTCCTTCATTCTCCTCTCGGGATCTTAGGCATGCATACAAACGTGCCTGGTGTGAGTTTAAGACACTGGGTCCAGGACTTGAACCACGGTTGACTACATGGGAGTCCAGCGACATAACCATTATGCCAGGTGCTGGTCCCATGAACTCCCTATTTTTATACATACTACTTAATGTGGTTAGAATGCCTTTCTTTACTTTTTTTTTCTTTTTTCTTTTGGTAAGTTCAGTTCTTTAGTATTTAACAACTAGCTCAATTTTTGGGTCAAAGCAAGTATGTGCCATATTTTATCACTGGAATAAATACTTAGTATTAACTCTTTAGGAACCTTTCCTGAAATCTCACCCTTCCTCATCATAAAGAGTTAAATACCTTTTAAATGCATATCTTTCTTCATCATGTGTATAGATTTGTGGGAATAGATAATACCATATCACCAATTCATTTATTTATAAGTTGTTTCCTTTACTAGGATTTAGATCTTTGAGATAAACATTGAGCTATCTATTTCTGTTAAACTTTTAAAATCGAGTACACTGCAGAATAACATGTAATTAACTGCAAATTTGGACAGTGCCTATTTTGCACTTCTATGAGCGATGATAGGCAAGGTTATGGAATGATAATACATCTCTAAATTTGGTGGCTTTACATAAAAGAAGTGTATTCGCCATTTGTAAATAAATCAGTACATCTTGGGGTAGTTTTTTTATTTTAAAGAATTATTTTCTTTAACTTTATTTTAATTTGATCAGAGAGGGACAGAGGGGGAGAGAGGGGGAGAGAGGGGGAGAGAGAGAAGGCAAGTTGCCGGGTCCAAGACTGGTACCACAGTCAGCCACATTGGGAGCGCAATGCCCTTAACCACCACGCCACTTGCCAGCCCCTTCTTGGGGTAGTTTTAAGGGCATCTTTCTCCTTCATTCAGATTTCCAGAATGTACTCTGCTTCTGCATTTTGAGGAATCCTTCATCTGTGGCTTCCAGGATAGCTCAGCAAGGCAGGAGGGAAGAGGAGGAGGCACAACAGCTCTCAACTCCATGTATCAGTTCCTTTTACGTTTTTTGGTTAGAACTAACCTTGTGACTCTAATCTAACTCTGAAGAAGGTGCAAAGGGCTATCTGCAGCTGTTTACTGAGCATTAGCGATCTCTGCCACCACACACTGAAAGAACTCAGTGGAGGGAAAGTGTTGCTATGGGGTGTAAGAGTTGGGGAAAGCTTTATGGCAGAAATGCGGCTTAAACCGAACTTGGATTTAGATGTGAAAGAGAAAAGAGAGTCCAGTCGGTTCTTGACCTAAAATGTGATTAAACTGTAGCTTAATTCCAGATTACACTTTGGTGTCTATATAACTCTCAGATTCATAATTTTACTTATGCTATTTGATTTTTTTTTTTATAATTCAGAGTTAATGAAAATCCATTTAGTTTAGTTCAGAATTCTCATTAAAAACTCAGCAGGGGTTTATGGCTACTAATCAAAGACTGTTAACATAGTTTTGGTGACCTCAATGCCTGGTAACTTGGCAAAAATGTCATTTTGTAGAGATCAGATGGACCAGTCAGGGAAGGTTTTGGATCTTCTATACATTTAGGCCAAAGGTCCATTTTACTAGGTGTAACCTCGTACCACAGAGAAAACGAGTGTCTCCCTGCGGAATCTTGACTCTTCACTTCCACTGATGAAGCTAATTAAACTTTGGCTAACCCAACTACACCATTTTCAAGATGGTAACAACTAATAATGTGTCATGCCTATGTTGTGTTTTCAAATTTGCAGCACAATTTTATATTTTGATTCTTTCACTAATCTCTTATTGTGCTATGGGGAGATATTATTAAATCTCTTGCAGATAAAATAATTGAGATAAATTGACTTCCCTGAAGTTACAAAACAGATGATTAGTATACGAAAAAGGGCCGATTTTCTTTCCGTATAGTATACCTACCATTTTCAATGCCTTTTGAGGTTGATAAAAATCAAATTGTGTCCTGGATTAAATTATTATTGAATGTTCATCAGAAATACTGACTTCTTCAGGATCAACTAATATAGTAAAAAAAAAAAAAAAAAAAAAAGAAAAGAAAAGTCTTTGAATGCTGACCCCTTAAAAAACCATGCAGTGAAATAGCTAATTGAGAGAGGAACAATAATAGATTAAAATTCTTTCTTGGGGGCAGTCCATGAAGTTTCAGGAAGCCTTTCTGGAAGACATGCCCCAAAAGGCGGGCAGAAAGTAGCTACGTGATAGGGCTTCATGAGGAAGACATTGCATGGGGGTTCTGCCTAGTGGCCAGATACATCTTCTGACTGTTCAATTCTGATAAGCACGCTAAGAGTATTTATCATCTAAATTGGAGGTCATTAAGAAAAATGAACAAGATACTTTTAGTACAGAACAGTTTTATAGTGGTTCTTAAATTCCAGTGTGCATTAAAATCACCAGAGGCCTTGCTAGAACAGGTTTCTGGGTCTCTGTCTAGGAGTTTTTCTGTTTCAGTCGATGTGGGCTGAGTCCTCAGAGTTTGCATTTCTAAGTTCCCAGGTGCTGCTGTTACTGCAGGACCAGGAGAGACTGCATTCTAAGAAGCACAGTTTTAGAGCAAAGAATTAAGATTCATGCCTTAGTGATTTTCACCTTTACCTTTGCCATCTGCCCTTAGCGTTCATTCCAAAGGTAATTAGTATTTATTACAATGGTGCTTCATGGGGTACTGAATGAATAAGTAAATGAATCTAATTAATTATCCTCCATTGGGTATAGCAATTACATGCGTTTACTATTATTTCAGATTCACAATGAAGACTTAAACTATAGACAGATGATTTAATCTAAAAAACTACGACTGGAAGAACTTACTAGGTTTGCTGGCTTTGTATCCCAACTATATTTTTAGGGCAACTGATTGAAAAAAATTATTTAAAAATAGAGAAGAGCTCACTTGAGTATTTATAACCTGACAGGTTAAAACTAGCACAACATCTGAATGGGAAAATTGTGACTCTTAAAATCTACACAAGCTTTCTACGAAAACTCAATGAGCTAATTCATTGTAAATTTCATTAAGAAATTTGTAGTTCTGGACAGAACTCTTACCATGAAGAGATCTTTCTAAAAGGGTTAAAATGCTAAATTATTTACCCCTATGGAAAAAAAAAATTAAGCTCCTTTAGAGGAAGCTGCATTTAAAACCTGCAGAATCTCCTTCCTGTAGGTGTCTCCTGGCAACAACTGGAAGCAGATGGAGGGAGGGAAAATAAAAAGTTTGGCTTTTACCCAGACTCTGCTGCCTTCAGCACCTTCTCCCCAGATTCTCTTGTTGTAAAGGACTTAATTGGGCTGGAAGGAGTTTGAGGGAAAGAACCACCATCCCACTGCATTCAGAGCTGAAGTTTCAGTTCCCAGAGTCTTGATGGTGGTGCGGAAGAGGAAATACTTTTGGTTTTTAGATTAGGATCTGCTTAATTAAGCAACATCTTATGGAAGTGAATTGAATTGGTATGATTTGGGGAGTTACTTTAAAGATGGGAGGGGAAGTCTTTGAGATGGTAGAAAATCCTGACTCAGAAGAAGGCTGGGACACCAGAGATGAACCTAATAAGGGAGAAAGAAGCAGTTCTCACATCCTTTACTACTAACTAGAGGTTTTATAAGCATTCTCTCAGGTAATCCTATCAACGATCCCATGGGACAGATATTATTATCCCTGTTGTAAATAGGATGGAATGAAGCACTTACAAAGCAGGTAAGTAGCGAAGCTGGGATTTTAGGTCATTGACTCCAGACTTGTCTTCTCGGGAAAAGGAAGGCATGATGGTTGTATAGCAATAAGAGGATTATTATGGGAGAGAGAATGCGAATCGATAACATACTATATGAACGTTGAGGAATTTTCATGATCACCAGGTCCTACTATTTACATTATATCTACAGAAGAGCCTGACTTTCACTGGTTTCTTAGTAATTTCCTTTAATTATTTCTTCTACTTTAGCCTTATACAAGATTACTTCAAAATGTTCATAGAAAAATGGAATTATGGGAAACAGCGGTTAGCATTGTGGCTATGTCACTGGACTCCCACATAGTCGACTGCGGTTCACGTCCCGGACCCCGTGGCTTAAAACTCACGCCGGGCATGTGTGCATGCGTGCCCAAGATCCTGAGAGGGGAATGGAGGAGAAGGGATTGCGGCGTGACCATCCCCCCGGTGGGTGATTTCTTGCTTTCTATCTCTGTGTCTCTCTCTGTCTGTCTGGCGAGCGCATGCGCCCTATAGCAAAAACCTCTCCAAAAAAAAAGAAAAATGGAATTAAAGTATGAGATTAGAGCTGGACTTGTGGCCTAGTGCTTAAGAGGCCCATATCCCTTAACCCTCTACAGTTAGGGATAGTTTACCTAGCTACATGGCTACCTGCAGTCTGAATCTCAGCTCCAGTAGCTTGAAAAACATGCTGCGCACATGTGCATGTGTGCCCCAAAGCCCTGACAGTTTGGAGAAATTGAAGAAAGGACTGAGGTGTGACCACACCCCATTGAGGGGTGCTTTCTTCCTCTCTCCCTCTCTTTTAGTAAATACCTTGTAATTACCTGAAAATCAACTTTCTTTGAGAATAAGTGTTACTTTTGAATGTTATTTAAGAATACTAGTTATAAAATTAGATACAGTTCAATTGATCAAAATAGAATCAATTTCTGTTAGTTGTTGCTCTCTCTGCTGACTGTATGTGTCCTCTGGCAATTAAAAGACATAAAATGTTTTGGTGCAAAAATTTTTCAAAATCCATGTATTTTTCCCCCAACAGTATGCATTTTCAGTGAACTTTTTAAAGACCCTTTCCCCTTTGTGTTTTATAGTAACATGTTAAACCTATTAATTACTTCAAGTGCCTAAAGTGAAGCTATCACTTTCCCATCTGTTACTGATTTTCTGACACTCCTAACTGAGCTTCACGGAGAGTTACCTTGGGTTTGTCTTCAAAGGTTACCTTTTAGCATCGCTCCTTGGGAACAACCATGGGGGATTCTCCCTGACCTTCTTACAAAATTTCATTCTTGGTTCATGTGTAGTTCAGAGTGACAAGACCACTTTGGATGGCCAGTTTTTATGTTGTGAACATCATAAAACAGTGAGGCGAGCCCTCCCTAATGAACTGCAGTCTTCTTTTAGCTTTTTCTGCCTTGAACCCTGTTTAAACACAAAATCATCTTCTTCCTTACTTCCCCAAATCCTAGTTGCAATTGCACCTCATGGCACAAAAATCTGTGACATATTTCCTGGGGAGCATCTCCTTTAAACAGTTAACCTTCTAACTCAGGGGAGCTTTTAATACCGAGACCAGTTTCCATTTCACTAGTTTTAAAAAACATTTTTAGAAGAACGTCATCGTAATATCTAGCATGGAGCTTTGTGCATGAGCATGTAAATCATTTCCGTAAATAGCTATTTACTAGGGATGAGCAGCAATTTGTGCTGGGTGGGAGGTAAAGAATGAGATTTCATCATTTAATGGTGAGGTACACGTACTTTTCAATTATCTCTGCTAATGGGGACAATGATAACAAGGGTAATGGAGACCATAAAAAATACACGGTGGGATTTCCATCAGTCCTTTTTGTGGCTTGTTAGGAGTAAAGGCGAACATTTTCCTAGAGTGAAATTTTAGATTGTTTGTAGATTTCAATTACTAGGCTATTCCATTTCTCTTTTTATTCCCCTAGTGACTAAAAGTTGGATACATCAAAATAAACAGATGAAGACCTTGTTGCATTTTGAAAATAAAGGTACTTGAATCAAACCGTCTATGAATACATAATAATCACATAATAGCCTGATTTTTCTCTCAGTTGAATTAAATAAATGTTAACATTTTGTGAATAAAGCAAGTTGAACACTCTTCCTAAAATTACCTGGGCAGGTGCTAGAAAAAATTCTGCGATGTTATTTAGAAGTGTTCTCTCCAACTCTTGTGAAGAGCTGGAGCCATATTGGTAGCTGAAGGAGGAGGAGGTAGATGATGGGTGATGCTTGTCCTATTTTGTTAAGAATTCCCAATAAAAGTCTCATATATTCAGATAAAACCATACAACACTGCTAAGTTTTGCTTTTTTAGATAAATAAGTTGGCAGAGGGGACATGTATTTCCCAAGGAGAGACAGAGATAGGGACACAAGGGGAGAGAGAGAGAGAGCGAGCGAGCGAGCGTGAGCGTGAGCGTAAGAGAGGAGAGAACATCCCTTTATGGGGTATGGTCACACTGCAGTCCCTTCTTTTTCATTTCTCCATCCTGTTGCGATTTGGGAACACATGCACACATGCTTGGTATATTTTTTCAAGCCTCCTGGCTGGGGTTTAAACCCTGGTTGGCCATGTGACATCTGGCTCTCTTAACCAGTAGGCTATAGAGCTAGTTCTAATTTTTTGCTTTTATATACAAAAGTATGGCTTGAATAACATAAGTATTTTTAAGTATAAATTTGGGAAATGTCATAAAAACTTATGTAATTTTAATTTAAATTAATTAAAAAAGAGAAAAAGAAAAAACCAGGACACAAATAAGCCCTCTTTATCAATATGACATCTGCCAACTCTTCCATTTATTCTTAACTAAATTGTAACTGAATGCAAGTATTTCAGAAGTCAAAATCCTTTTCACTCTTGGGTCCAGATGCTTAAAGGGTTCCACTCATGTAACTTGGCCAGAAGGTAGTCTCAAACAGCTTTAAATTTTAGAAGCCTCAATGCATCCCTCAAAAACTTCTGTGTGTTCAAAGGCTCTTATGCTAGCTCCAGCCTCTTACCCCTGGCAACAGATCTGTAATTAGGAGCTTACCTTGCACCTGAGCTAACACCTTTTTGGAGAACTGTCTTCTGCTAGTTCCAGCAAGACATCTCATTTGTTCTATCTTTTTTTTTTGCCAGCCACATCACTGATTTTTTTTTTTCCTCTCTCCCAAGCCAGAACAAAAAGATGAAGAAAACATACAGCGTGCTATCCCATTGAGCAGACCAATCCTGTCAAGTGTTTTGAATGCTTTTCAGTAAAATTTCTTGAGTGGCAAAGATACCATATTAGCTTCATTTTCTTCATTGCTATTGCCATTTTTCTTTTGGGTTTCTCTCACTTTTTTTTTCATGAATGACTTAATTAACACGGAATCAGTTCTCTCTCTTGAAACTAGAACTCCCAGAAGTGTTTAATATTCACTGAGAATTGTAACTCTTTGTTAAAAGGAACTTTTTGTAATAGTGCATTCTATAAACATTTCCTGAGTGCCTACAGCTGCTAAGTAAGCTTACGCAGACGCTACACATGGAGACGAGCTTTCTGATACAGTGGCCCCTGATTGCGGCTACTAAGCATTTGACAAGGTTAAATTGAGATTTGCTGTACATATAAATGCACAGAGGATTCTTAAGATTTAGAGCAACAACTTTCACTAGTAATTTTTTTGTATTGACTACATGGTGAAATAATTTTTATGTATTGGGTTAAATAAAGTATACGACTAAAGTGAATGTCACCTTTTTTTAATGTTTAAAAACGTGGTTACTAGAAAATGTAAAATTACATATGCAGGAAAGATGGCATGAGAGAGGTTCACTTCAGGAGTATCCCAGAAGGCAGGAAGTGTTGCTCAGCTGGAGTCATAGAACAGGTATGTTCCGAGTGGAGGAAATAATCAGCAGAAAGACAAGCTTTACAGTGGCTAGAGCTCAGGGCATGTAATGAGGATTGGAAGATGATCATTTCATATCATGGAAACAGGCATCATTTTGGAAGAATTGATTAATCCCAAAATATGTTTTTCTTAATGAGTATATTCAAAGCACAGTTTCTTCTGAAGTATAGGTAAAACTAGTGATACTTGGAGCAGCCAGCGGCATGGTAGTTAAGGTACCTGGCTCTCACATGGCCGACTGTACCAAATCCCAGACCCGACCCAGCAGCTTAAAATAGAGGCCTAGGGTGTGTGTGTGTCCTAAATCCTCAGAGGAGAATGGAGGAAAACAGCTTCCATTGAGTGTGGACACACCCTCCCCCTGGGGGGAGGGGGTGCTTTTGTACATTTTCTCTCTCTCCATCTCTGTTTCTGTTGAGCACATGTGCCCTATTGCAATTTTTAAAAATAAAAGCCTCAAAAAACAAAAACAAGGGCTGACATGAAAGAGTAAGCAGAAACTGGCCCTACCCAAGACTGAGAATTGTATGCGTGTGTGTGTTTGTGCATGTGTGTAGAAACCCAGAAGCAAATTGAAGGAAAGCTCACAAAGTCCCCACTTTTCTTCACTTACGGGGGAGGGGGAAAGTGCTTAATAAATTTCCAAAAATATGAGGGAAGCTGAGACTTTTATAGATTTGGAGAGGCCAGTGACATGCTTCCTCCCAGTGCAGCTGCCCACAGCTCTCCAGGATTTCAGGAAGGTATTGGGTAGGGTTCCGGAGGAGGACAGAAGATTGCTGGGCCTGAGATGGTGGAGGGCTAGGGGCTTAATGAGCCCTAGGGTAGGGGTTAAGATTCCACAGGAAGGGGGCAACTTGTGCAGGGACTAGCAGCCAGGACTACAGACTAACAATGGCTGTGAGTTTATGTTTTATGTTTTCCATCCATGTGGGTCCAACCACCTTGCTTGTCATCAGTCCTGTAAACAGAATTGATGAGTCATTCTCCAGCAAAGAGCAGTGATAAGCTAGTTACCATCTGCCTGACCCCCTAATATATCTTGGTGCCATCTTGAACAGGAATAGGGGAAGGAAAGGGAGAAGAGCAGAAAACTAAAAGTCTAAGCATTTATCCTAAAGGGAATGCTTTGTGATACCATGAACTGACACATTGAAAGTTTGCCCCTGGACCCCTCTATCCTTCAGCTTGTGGAGATATTCACATGTATTATGAAAAAGAAAGACACTCTATTTTCTTTGAACATCTGAATATATAGTTCAAGGCTGCAGAATAGGCTCTCTGAAATTATTTTACTTTTATTAGAGAATAATGGGAAGATGCTACATATAAATGTATAAACTATGTATATTGTTGTGCATGTACAGCTTAAAGACATAACTAAAGCACATAGAAGAGAAATTATTTAGTTGGATTAAAATTATGAATGGAATAGTAAATTCATAGAGCATAAATAGTATATTCAACTGTCCTATTGAACTGTTTTTAATTTCCTCAGAATTTGTTAATTTCAACAAAATATCTTCTGAAATATAACTTTATCCAATGTGTGGTAAGGTGTTAGGGGATAGAAAGGAGAAAAGGCTATTTCTTTCTTTTCTCTTTTTTTCTTGCTACAGGGCACGTGAGCTCACTATAGAGAAACAGAGAGGAATAGAGAGAAGAAAGGTGAGAAATCACGTCCCAGGGAGATGACCACAATGCAGTCCCTGCTCCTCCATTCTCCTCTCAAGGTTTTGGGCACATGCACACATGTGCGTGGCATGTTTTCCTTTTTATTTATTTATTTATTTATTTATTTATTTATTTATTTATTTGAGCAGTTTTTGCTATAGGGTGTGTGTACTTGCCAGAAATACAGAGAGAGACAGAAAGTGAGAAATCACCCCCTGGGGAGATGGCCAAGCCATAATCCCTTTTCCTCCTTACTCCTGTTGGGATTTTAGGCATGTACGCACACATGCATGGTAAGAGTTTAAGCCACTGGGTCTGGGACTCGAACCGTGGTCGACTACATGGGAGTCCAGCAACATAGCTATTACACCATCTGCTGGTCCCATACTCAGCATGTTTTTTAAGCTGCGGCATCTAGGGCTAGAACCACACAGTGGACAATAAGGGATCTAGCTGCCTTAACCTCCATGCCACCTGCTACCCCCAAAAGGCTATTTTTTGCCTATATTTATGTATATTTTTAGTTTCTGTTGTTCCAAACTTTGAGAAAACGAAGGGAAATGTTGTCAGTCAACAGTCATATTAAGATATCAAGGGGAGGCTAGTGGGTACCATCTGGGTGACTTTTCACTTCACAGTGGTTTCAGTAGTCCTTCCTGAATTGTAGAGAATAGCATGGTGGTCATTGTGTCAGGTGCTGTACCTGTAAGAGAGGGCTGCCCTCTTATTGGCCAGCTCATCCTTTGATTCAGAAATCTCAGTATCCTCCCACCAATTCCTTTTTACTTCAGTTGATCCAAACTGGCTTTTGATTAGTTGTAACCAAAACAGTCCTGACTTTTTAATCACCAAAAGGAATACATATTCAACTATTCTGGAAGCCTAGATTTACATATAAACAATGCAATCGACATGTATGTGCTGGTTGACAATGCTTTGAATTATGAAGAAGTGTCATTTGTATCTCAGCCCCAAACTTCAACTAGGAAACACATTAGTCACCTCAGTTCAAGTTACCAAATCAATATGAACACAATAAAGACATTTTTCTTTTTCTTTTTTTTTTTTAGAGAGATTTTCGCTATAGGGTGCGTGCGCTCGCCAGACAGACAGAGACACATAGAGACAGAAAGCAAGAAATCACCCCCCAGGGGGGATGGTCACACCGCAATCCCTTCTCCTCCATTCTCCTCTCGGGATCTTGGGCACGCACGCACACGCGCCCTGCGTGAGTTCTAAGCCACCAGTCCGGGACAGGAACTGCGGTCGACTACGTGGGGGTCCAGCGACATAGCCATTACGCTAACTGCTGGTTCCCAAGATATTTTTCTTTTATCATTCAAACTTTATACCTCAAGACTGCCAACAAACTCAGATGATGAGAATCAATGAAGTTTTAATTAGCTTCATTCTCTTTTCTAACACCTTCATTCTGTGGAGCAGAATCTCGACCTCCGTGGTTTCTGTGGCTTTTCCTTTTCTTCTTTGTCCCTCTGTGTGCAGAAAGCAGAAGTGGAGATTGAAGGATTATGTCTGGATGTGTCTCATTAAATAAAGGTTTTAAAAAGAAACCCCAGATGTGGTCCAATTTAGATAATCCCCTATAGTATATTTCCTTAAGAAACATGTCACTAGTTTAAGGTATAAGAATGCTAAGCTCGGCAGCACAACAACTTGGTTTTTATCTTATTTTCTTATTTTATTTTTTAATATGCCATATTCTGCCCAAGGATCTAGAGTAGCTTTCTTTTTCATTTGTACTATCTTTCATTTAGTCATTTAAAAATTATACTATAGATACTTATATCACTACTAAGGGGCAGGCTGGGGTAGCTGTTTGATGGAGTTACGCAAGCTGTCTACTGTAGGAACCATCAACTCCTTTTGATCCTTCCTTCATATGTCTAGTCCGTTCCATGCCCTCCAATATGTGTGCAGTATGCTATTTGGATAATCTAGGGATGACTTTCCAACCGTTACCATCAACCCATTGGTTCTCCTTTTTATTTTTACTTTTAAATTTGTTTTGGGGGGACCAGCAGTTGGCATAATGGCCATGTCGCTGGCCTCCAATGTAGTCGACCGTGGTTCGAATCCTGGACCTGGTGGCTTAAACTCACACTGGGCATGTGTGCGTGTGTGCCTAAGGTCCCGAGAGGAGAATGGAAGAGAAGGGATTGTGACGTGTCCATTCCCCCTGGAGTCGGGGGTGATTTCTCACTTTCTGTCTCTGTCTCACTCTGTCTTTCTGGTGAGTGCATGTGCCCTATAGCAAAAACCTCTCAAAAAAAAAAAATTGCTTTTGGATATGTGCATTGCCAGAGAGGTGGAAGAAGTGAGAAAGCACCTCCCACGAGGGAATGCCTATGCCGTAATCCTTTCTCCACCATTCTCCTCTTAGGATTTCGGGCTCTCAAACACATATTAGTTTGTTTCACAAGCTGCTGGGCCTAGGACTTGAACTACATAGTGGGCCATGTGAGATCAAATCTCCTTAACCACCATGCCACTGGCTACCCTGGTTCTTAATTTTTTAACAGTCATAATTTTATACATCTTAATTTCTGGATAACTGGACAATTCGTATCAGTATAAACTTAGTATAGATACTGTTGTTAGTTCTTTTTAGAAAGATAACCCTGTCTCTTATTGCCAAATAGTTATTATGATCCATTATTTGGGTTCCCAAATTACTTACATTGCCCCCAACATAATTCCACATTTTATAATCTTGCTTTTCTGAAGCAATATTAACATTTGAAATTAGTACTAGAAAATTAATAGCCATAATAGGCTCTAATGATCAAAATGTCTCAACATCTTCAGGGATTTTAGTGAATAAACCAAACATAGCAAATTATTACTTAAGCAATGCATCCTGAAAATTACAGATTTTTAACAAGACTTGTCTTGGGAACTGTAAGTTTCAAGCTAATAAAACATCTTGGTATTCACAACTAGTGTTTCACTGAAGTTTTCTGCCAAAATATCTGGAAATAACAGAAAATTCATTTTTATAATGGATTAATTTAGGAATATTGGCTCTTTTACCCCTTCTCCTCTCTCTGCTTTTTTTTTTTTTTTTTTAAATATAAAGGATTGTTTTAAAACTGTTGGCTACACTTATGGCAAGGTATTAATACATACAATTAAATTAACACCTTTAATGAAAGGTTTGACAGATAATAAAGGTAGATGGAATTTTCAAGGTATTGAATAAATATAAAGTTATGACCCTGAATTATCTTTAAAAGCTTTGATGTAAACCTCAATTGACTAAAAGGAAAAATGAACAGACAAGTGCTAACCGCCAGTCCATTATACCGTCAGTATTGTACATAGTGTCAAAGCAGCACGTGATGTGTAAAAAGTAAAGGTATTAGGTGTGCTCCTGAGTTGAAATTAATAGGAGAATTTTTTCACTTGTGTTAAGAGATGGAACTAATCTATCTTGTACCCTATCTAGAATGGAAGATTAGAACGATAAATATGGTTGTGAAACTGCTGCTTAAAAAAGAAATAGCCAATTCATCGAAAGTCCATGTCAGTCTGATTATTTACTCCACGTATAGAACACTAAATGGTCAACTGATTTCCACAGTTTCTATGGTTCCACACATCATGGGAATATCATGGAAACACATTTACTCACTCAGGTTTTTAAGCTAATGAAGGCACATTATTTTAGCTTTATAAGACTAGAAAAATGTTGTTAAAATAAAGTCCCAAGTGCCATGAATGCCATTAAACTTTGAAGTCTGCCTTCATTTCCTTTCTAAAACCCTGAGGACAATCAATGCATTGGCAACAATGAATAAACTAAACTTCAAAAACTACTTGATAGTTATACTTAATGGCATTGATGTTCAATAAGCCGTCAATAAACTCCTTTAATAAACATAAGTACGATGCCTGGTATGTGTACACTGCATTAGAAAGATGAGATATAAAAATGAATAAGATATGGTATTTGCTCTCAAAGAATGAAAACATAGGATCAGCCCCATATTATAGCAGAGAAGCACTGTGCATGGGAGCCCACTTGGCCAATTATGCTTTTAATTTTGGCCCTCGTGGCTTGGAAAAAACACTGGGCAAATGTATGTGCATGCTGAAAACCCTTGTTTTAGAGAGAGATTTTAGTCCTAGGGCAGAGAGTCCCAGAGAGACAGAGACAGTGAGAGGAAAGGTGAGAAACAACCCACCCCCAAGGGTGGGGGATGGCCACTCCACAATCCCTTCTTCTCCATTCTCCTCCCAGGAGTTTGGGCATGCACACAGGTACATTTAGTTGTGACTTTTAAGCCACCAGGTCCAAGACTCAAACTGGTTGGTCATGTGGGAATCCAGCAATGTAACTATTATGCCATCTGCTAGTCCCAGTGCCGAAAATCCTAATGGGAAGGAGGAATGGTGAAAAAAGGATTGCAGCTAGACCATGCCCCACTGAGAAACCTTTTCTCTCCTCCTCTCTGGTGAGTGTGTATGCCTTCTGGCATAAAAGAAATGATTTAAAGAGTTCAAAACATAGTGGGGACAATAAATGAATGAATAAAAAATGAAAGTACATTTTTGTGTTCTGGCTTACCATTGTATTCCTAGAATCTACCCCTATGTTTGGGATACAGAAAATATTTGTGCAATAGAGTTAATGCTATGAAGAGATTTGCCCACATATCATGGAAAAACTCTGCCTAAAAGTCTGGGTAAGGGTTTAACAAGTTGGTCTTGGAGAAAGTTTGCTGAGGGTCTAAGAAAAAAGACTGTTTCCAAAACACAGAAGAGAATTTCAATGATACGAAGTTGTAAATAAACACACACTTGGGGGAAGGAGTCGAGACAGAATTATGTAGCCAGAATTAGACTACAGAAGTGGGAACAGCCACAGATGTTGCTGGTAAAATCTGGTAACTCTGTATACCATCTGGATGAATTTAGACACTATTCTTTGGAATGTGGAGAAACACAGTGGACTCTAAAAATGAGAGTCATAGCAGATTGGTGAACTTTGGAAGCACTATGGATACAGGCTGGAGGTATGATATTGGCATCAGGATGAAGGTTTTATCAGGTTTGGAGGTATTTAACAAAGCAGTAACATGGTACATTTGGGAAAGTAGATGAACAGTTTTGAGTGTCACGACTTGGTGACTAATTATACACAGGGTGTAGGAGAGGAGAGTTGATTATACCTTTGTGATTTTCTTAGGATAAATTCCCATCTCTGTTACTCTTTGAAAGAATTTTTTATAGAACAGAGGCCCCTTCATGCATCCTTGAGCACAGCTACATAAAATAAATTGGATTAAATGGAACCTATTTTACAATTCAACTTCATATTTGTTGGTGTTAAAAAATGAATTTGACAGGGCACTTTCAACTAAGGACTGATGAGTCATAAATCATCAAGCAGTAACCTCAGGACCTCAGTGAATTTCTCACCATTCTTCAGCACCTGCCAGAATCTAGGCTAACATCAAAAGCTTTTTAGGGTTAAAGGAGATAGCAACCCCTTGTATGCTACAAACATTACATAAACGCAATGGTCTCTTATGAAGTCATTGTATTGGAATCTTCAAGGGCAGCAATTACATTTCTTTCCTTCTCTGTGGGATAGCAGCTCTTCCTCCCATGATTTAGCACATAGTAGAGGTTCAACAAATATTGAATGTGTGCATATTGATTCCATCTTTGATGAGCAGAAGCTCTTTTAAATGACCTTCCCTTAGCCAGGATTAATTGACACTCTTCTTTCTTAGAGCATGCTGACAATTGCCCCAGGTACCTGATTGTATCTAGAGGTAATAGATTACTCTCTAGTCTACCATTTCACATAAGGCTCTTACCAAGAGTTGATGGGGATTGGTCCTAAACTTGTCTTTGAGAGAGATTTTTTTCACTGTTGGGTGTGTGCACTCCTTGGGGAGACAGAGAGACATAAAGTGAGAAATCACTCCCCGGGAGAGATGGCCACACCACAATCTCTTCTCTATCCTCCTCTTGGGATTTTGGGCACTCATGTACATGTGCCCGGTGTGTTTCAAGCTTCCAGGTCTGGGACTCAAACTGCAGTCAGCCACATGGGAGTCCAGCACTTTAACCCCTACACACCTGCTGGCACTAGTCCTAAACTTGTTAATGTTACTTGAACTAGTTATGTTAACTAACTTTTCAAATTGATTAGATTTTACTGGCAAAACATGAGTTTATGACAGAAGGAAGTCATATACATACTGATGTTTTAGGCAATGATAGATTGTTTGTACAATGATAGTCCCATAAGAGTTTACCATATAGCGTAGGTATGCGGTAGGCTATACCACCTACTTTTGGATAGATACCCTCTATGATGTTCATATGACAATGAAATTGCCTAATGATGCATTTCTTAGAATTATCCCCACTGTTAAGCAATGCATTATTATACATATACAGTTCTGTCTTGTTAGCATACCCTAGAAAGACTATTCTGATAACCTTGGGACACAAGCTACAGTATCTGAACTACCTAGGAAGAGTCTCATAAGGTGTTCTCTGAAAGCTGAGGGCCGCTCTGCTATACCTGCAAAGAACTGAATTCTGCCAACAGTTGTAGGACATTAGAAGAGGACCTGGGTTCCAGATGAGAATGCAGCCTGACTGATCACAACCTTGAGACATGCTAAATAGAGGACCCAGCTGAGCCATGCCCAGACTCCTGAACCGAAGAAACTGCGAGATAATATGTGTTGTTTTAAGCCACTCCATTTGTCATAATTTATTACGCAGCAATAGAAAACAAACACTACAGAACCAGTGGGATTTTTCAGCCTCCTTTCCTTATCTTTCTCTGAGTAACTCAGAATGAATGGCTGCAAACTCTGTCAATGTGTTGAATTTAAGTGACTTTGAAAATGCCTGTTAATGTCCCAATTTTCTCTATACTCATCTCCGACAAATGTTTCTCAGTCTGTTTTAGTTTTATGGTAGTATACCCCAGCTCCCTTCATTACTATTGATTTAGATATGCATATTTTTAGAGAGTTTTTTGCTATAGAGTGCATGCACTCACCAGAGAAACAGAGACAGAGAGACAGAAAGTGAGAAATCACCACCCCAGAGGAGATATCCCTTCTCATCCATTCTCCTCTTGGGATTTTGGGCATGCACACACATGGTCCAGGTGTGAATTTTAAGTCGCCAGATCCGGGATTTGAACTGTGATCAACTGCATGGGAGTCCAGCAATGTAACCATTACACCATCAACTAGTCTCTAGATACACATATTTTATTGATTATTTTTGAGGGATAATAAAAACAAATCGAGTTTGTAAGAAATAAGGTGTGTTTATATTTGATAAAATGAGAGAAAACATCCTATAGATGTTTAGAAAAACAGGAAAAACATCACTACCATGAGTGACCACATCATTCTGGCTTCTTTGGAAACATGCAACACATTACCCTCCTGCTCATTTTCCTTTGTCCCTCTTACCTCTTCCACTTTCCCTTTCCCCCTTTTCCTGGGTGCCATGTTTTATTCCATTACCCAGAGCTAATAGATCTAACATCCACATAGCCATATAGAGGGCATATTCCTATGGAAACAGATGATCTACAAAGTGCAAGTTCTCCTTGACTGCTCACACTTGCATATCTTATCCATGTCTTCAGAACGCTTTGGAGCCTTTAGCGATCACTTCTGTTTAAGGATTCCACTGACCACATACAGTTCAACAGTCAATCTTGGGTCTGTATATGGAGTTACCATTGATCTCGTGGAA
Organism: Tupaia belangeri chinensis; assembly: GCF_000334495.1. Classification (NCBI taxonomy): domain Eukaryota; kingdom Metazoa; phylum Chordata; class Mammalia; order Scandentia; family Tupaiidae; genus Tupaia; species Tupaia belangeri. Next base: position 1,554,405 of record NW_006159715.1, on the reverse strand, counting down.
GGTTTTTGGATGGAATAAGTAGATGATGTCCTTGCCCTGAAAGCCCACAGTGCTTTCCAAACATACAGCCTGAGTTTGTGATACTGTCTTATACTTTTATTGTTTCTCTGGAAAAGCAGCATAAAGCTGGTTATTAATTTGATTCTGAATGAAGCATGTTTGTAAGTACATGGATTTACCCACATGGCTACCTTTAATGTTAGTGAGAATGTAACAGATTGACTCTGTGTTTTGTGTGGAAAGGTTTTCACTTTCCAGATGCTTCAAGGAAAACTCTTATGTCATTGTCATGCCAACCTAAAGTAAAATATTTTTTACTTAATGATGAGAAATGATTCCTAGCTCTCCCCACCTGGAGGGGAGTAAAAATATGGCTCATTCCCCTTCCATCATCAAGTTCTCTGCATGTCAATAATGAAAGCAGATCTTTTAACAGCAACAGAGACAAAAGAAGATAATGTTTTGATTTCTGTGTTGAGAACCCATCAGAAATTATTTATTGAGACAAACAAGTAAATAGATTTAAAACAAGATATGGAGGGAGATTCTTCTGTCTGTATATAAAAAGTATTATCGGAAGATACACATTAATCAAGTAATTAACCTTTAAATAGTGTTACTTATTTTGGAGAGCAATTTTGCCACCCCAAGAATTATGAAGAGGCTGCCTTTTTTAAACCAGATTAAAAATATATGTATGTTAACTCTTTAATGGTTTAAAAAGGGCATGTCATCTAAGTGGCTGACAGATTGCTGTGTAACTAGAGCTGAGAAACCAGTGTGCAGGAATAGGCTGTCACTCAAGCAGGTGTCATCTTTGCAAAAGCCCAGAACATGTCTTTTTTATTATTGAAGAGCACTGTCATGTTGGCAGATTCAGGGACAGAGTCTGAAATTTAAAAAAAAAAAAAAAAATTCATGCAAGTAAAAGTATCTCATTCCCCAAATCTGCTTAATGCTTTTCCTCCTAAGGCGGCAGGCCTTCTTGGTAATTAGATTCAATTAACAATTAGGAACAGAAAATTCATCTTCACCCACCTCCAAATGCATCCATACTAGGTAGCACATGAATGTTAAGCTTATTAATAATTAAAAACTTGGCATTGCCATATTTTCTTGAAACTTAACAGTTTGGAGGAAAAGAACATATCCAGGTTCCCCCAGAGGAGAAAACTGAGTTCCCTTTTGCCTTTCTGACATCTTATTCTCCTTCAGTGCACCTGGCCAATCTCCTGGCAGTGCTCTCAATCACCCAGATGGAAAGGGAGCTCAGGTGGCTCCTCCAAAAACTGATGAAGTTGAGCATCACCACTAGTCTAATAGAATGTGCTCTACAGTGGAACGGTCTACATTATATGCATCTGTCTTTCAGGGGCCAATAGGCTGCATATATATATATATATATATATATATATATATATATATATATATATATATATATATATATATGCAGCCTATTGGCCCCTGAAAGACAGATGCATATAATGTAGACCGTTCCACTGTAGAGCACATTCTATTAGACTAGTGGTGATGCTCAACTTCATCAGTTTTTGGAGGAGCCACCTGAGCTCCCTTTCCATCTGGGTGATTGAGAGCACTGCCAGGAGATTGGCCAGGTGCACTGAAGGAGAATAAGATGTCAGAAAGGCAAAAGGGAACTCAGTTTTCTCCTCTGGGGGAACCTGGATATGTTCTTTTCCTCCAAACTGTTAAGTTTCAAGAAAATATGGCAATGCCAAGTTTTTAATTATTAATAAGCTTAACATTCATGTGCTACCTAGTATGGATGCATTTGGAGGTGGGTGAAGATGAATTTTCTGTTCCTAATTGTTAATTGAATCTAATTACCAAGAAGGCCTGCCGCCTTAGGAGGAAAAGCATTAAGCAGATTTGGGGAATGAGATACTTTTACTTGCATGAATTTTTTTTTTTTTTTTAAATTTCAGACTCTGTCCCTGA
>NW_006159715.1:1534300-1536782 GCF_000334495.1 Tupaia belangeri chinensis | reverse complement strand
TATATATATATATATATATGATTTTTTTTGCGCCATAAAGCTAAGAGATGCTTTCCTGACTGTTTCTACATTTACTTACCCAGAATATTATCTGTATATTGATTTCATCATTATGTCTAGTTTCATGAATAATACTTTGGTGCCACAGCTTGCTTAATACGCCATTTATGAAGGATTTTCTATCTTTTAGTATATATGGGCCAGAAATAACACTTCACTTAATGATGTGAGTATCTATTTAACTTTCAGGATGTTTAGTATTTACTTTCAGGATGTTTAGTATTTAAAAATCAAGATAACGTGGGAGAGTAATATGATGGATGATGCTGTGTATATGCATAAATGATAAAGCAGCTTATTTTTCTGCATAGAAAATCTTGCCAATTGATTATTAAAACTTGTTTAGAATAGTTGATTCAAATTCATCAAGAAGATGAATAGAATATGAAACCCTGGAAATATCTCTATTTCTTTTCCTGCCCACTGACCAGAAAGCTGAATAATGCAAAACCTGAGAAGGCTCAGTTACTAAACAGAAGTCTCTAGAGAATAATCGTAAATTTTCATTTATATCACAGTCCTTGTGCAAGTTAAGAAGGAAGAATCATGCAGTTAAGAGTCTATTCCTATTTGAATAATTTCAATACATTTCCAGAGCTAATTTTCTGTAATGTCCCTAAGACTGTAAGCAGAAACTTTATACTCCTTAGTCTCTTGTGATCAAAAACTTCCAAATCAGACTTGCAAATCGCCTTCTCATCACATCTCTGGAGCTGCCAGATAAGAAAGTCTTATAAGAAAGGGAACAACCAGAGTGCATTCATTAGTGTCATTGTACTCTAATTGAAGAAGTGACTTCTTTTGTATCCTAAGATGGAAAATCAGTAAGCTTGTGACTGGGCTCTGCTGTGTAGCTCTTGGCTGAATGGTAGAATACTACTCATATATTCAAGAATTCCTATGATGACTGAAAATACTATAGAATACGGGCTATACTTTTGAAGCTACTTTAAGATAATGATTACAATTTAGATATCATTTATTGCCTGTTGCTTTATGAATTATTGGGAAGAGCCTCTCTAAAGGGCATTTTTTCTATTACTCAGCTTACTATTTTGCATGCTGTTGTGAAGATATGATAAGCCATTCATATGCTCTTTGTGGATCTTTTTTAAAATATATTTTATTTTATACATTCAATCACTATACTTGTAATGGGAATTTTACATTTTACACCAGTCTAGTTGGGAATACTCTTCATGTTATCATTGACAGATAATAATCCATTTCTGTGTTTCATGAATGTTTGCCTCTTTATTTTTCTCCTTAATGTCTTTCCTCACACTCTCCTCCTTCTCTCACCATCTTCCCACACTATTTCCTATGTCTATAACTTCTTTTTATATTTCTGTATCTTCTAATCTTTCAGTTTCAGCCATAGAGTGCTGACAGTTGGTATATATATTAAATGGAGGCATACAATATCTCTCCTTCATAGCCTGGTTTGCTTCACTAAGCAGTTAATCTTCCATATTGGTTCACTTTCTATCGAAAGCCAGGGTCTTATTGTTTTTTTTTTTTTATGGCTGAGTAGTATCCCATAGAATATATGTGCCACACTTTTTCAATCCATTCTTCTGTTCATGGACATTTGGGTTGGTTCCATGTCTTAGCAATTGTGCATAATGCTGCAATAAACATAGATGTGCAAGTACTTTTCTGACTAAGCATTCTCCTGTCCTTTGGGTATCCCAAAGAGTCTCAGGAGTGGGATTGCTGGATCATATGGTAGTTCTATTTGAAGATCTTTGATTGGTCTCTATATTGTTCTCCACAGTGGCTGGACCAATTTATGTTCCTACCAGCAGTATAAGAGAGTTCCCCTATCACTGCATCCCCGCCAGGACTTATCATTTACTGGATTTTTTTTTTTTTTAATCTTAGTCATTCTCACTGGGGTTAGGTGGTATCTCATTGTGGTTTTGATTTGCATCTTTCTTATGATGAGGGATACTGAGCATTTTTTAAATGCCTTTTGACTGTTTGTATGTCTTTCTTAGTTTCTTTCTTTTTTTTTTTTTAGCTCAATTTCCTATCTTTTAATTAGGTTGATCATTTTTGTGAATCTTAACTACACATACCAAATCTATACCGGTCTCTGCAAAAGAGCTGTTTTGGTACCAGGGTTGATCTAGTGGCAACAACCACATCTCTGACCTCTTCAGAATGAGATACTAATTCACAGGTCCAAAAAAAAAAAAAAAGCGATGTTTGCCTCAAGTCAGGGAAATGTTTTGGAAGGAATGAATTAGATTCTAAAAAGACATGTATTTACTAATCTGTAAACTGTTTTGTTACATAGCTTGAAATTTGAAAGTTAGACCATTTCTTTTAATATTATTATTTTTTTTGAGAGGTTTTCGCTATAGGGTGCGTGCACTCGCCAGAAAGAGACAGAGAGACAGAAAGCGAGAAATCACCC
>NW_006159715.1:1513578-1534242 GCF_000334495.1 Tupaia belangeri chinensis | reverse complement strand
TATATATATATATATATTTGCTTCTATTTTCTTACCTGGAAAATATAATTAGTAATTCTTACTTGGGAGACAGCACCCTAGTGGTTAAAGGAAGCTTGATTCTATATGGTCAAATGTATAAGATCAATCCTGGATCTGGTGACTTGAGAAGCAAACCAGCTATATGTGTATGTATGCCTAAAATCCTGAAAACTAGATTGACACAAGAGAAGGAATTCCAGTGTAACCGTGTCCCACAAACAGTGCTTTCTCCCTTTACCTCTCTGTCTCTCCATCTCTTTCTCTTATGAATGCACATGCCCTTTGGCAAAACTAATAATAATTCTTACATGGTCTTAGTGTTCTGAGGATAAAATAGAGTGATATATGTAAACAAAACATTCTAAACTACATAAAGTGCAGTAGATGTGGAAGTTAATTTCATAAGAAACGATTATTTCATACCCACTGCTGCTTACTAATGAAGGCGATCTTGCTAGCTACTGAGCTTCCCTTGTATGGGGAAATTAAAGCAGAATCTGTCAATGTTGCTGTTTAATGAAATACAGTGGAAGGGAGAACTGGCAAGATGATTATATGGTATCTACCATCTACAAACTTCCATGACCCCTTGATTTCATTTACAATTATACTTAATTGTAAAGCATTTTTGGAGGGAGTGCTGATGGGCTTGCCAAGCATACATATCAAAGAGTCTGTATCAAAACAGTGCTTTGAAAATTGCACTGATGTGGTAAAGATATTTGATCTGTGTACTATAAAGAGATGAACTGTGGCAGTTACCTCCTTCAAGGTCACATTTGACTAATACACCTGGGTCTTTAAAAATTGTTACCTATCCAGGGAGATCTGAAGACCTCAATGAATCACTCTGCCACTCACAAAAGCAAAAGGAAAAGTTAGCACCTCATTTTATCATGTTGCTTTCTTCATAAAGTGGAAATTCATTAAATGTTCTTAAAAGGCACAGGCAGATATTCAGTGTTTAGGCAGAAATGACTGCTGAAGGCACTAGCTCTAGTTTTTATCCTTAGTTTAATTTCTCAGGGCTTGAATGTGCTTTAGTTTATGCAGGTAAGGCCCTTTGCCCTGTTTCTCTTCCAGAGTTGGCAGTCTCCATCAGATAATGACCTGCCAACCTAACCTGACTTACTATGCAGAATAATCAAAGTAGGTGAATACCAGCCTCTAGGAGAATCATATTTTCTGCTTCTCAGTTTAATGTATGTGTGTCATAGGAACTCCCTGCAAAATAGTGCCTAGGGGCTTTAGGATCCAAGTCAAAGCGATTCATAAAATGGATGTGTTATAAATCTAGCTGTGGAAGATTGATGTTAAGGATCCTTCAATGCTTGCTAAGTCCATTCACGAGCAGGGATGGTACAGTTATCTCCTTTTTAGTAGACTGCCGTTTTATTGCTCTTTAAAGAAATCATTAAAGATATTTGAAGTTGTCAGAATCAGAGGGCTTGTATTTTGGAGGAATTCCAGGAAAGAAATGCCTTGTATGAAAACGCTCCCAAGATGATTTAGGTAAAGCAAAAGTCTAGCCGGTAAAATACACTAATTGAAGGCTTTTAGAATCACAAATATAATAGAATTGGTTTAACTCACTCACTACTTCCCTTATTTTTTTATTCATGTATATACTCACAGTGCCTTTTAGGAGTCAGTTACAATTCAAGATGCATAACTCTCGAGAGGGAACAAGGCATACAGTGCCTGCCTGTATGAAGTTTATATTATAATCAACTGCTATCCTAGGGAAAATGAAGATGATGCTATGACTTAACTAATGTAATTGACAACACACTAGCATTGGATTTGATTCATATGCATACTCTTAAATGCAACTCCTAAGATGGAGAATGGCGGGGCCAATAGGTGGCTTGGTGGTTAAGGTTTTAGACTCCCACATGGCTGACCATGGTTTGAGTCCTTGACCTGGTGACTTGCTTTCTCACTTTCCCTCTGCCTTTCTGGTGAATCAGTAATAATAATAATAATAATAATAATAATAATAATAATAATAAAATTAAATTAAATAATTCTTTTAAAAAGTGCAAAATGCCATCTCTTTATGTAAAAAAAAAAGGCTACTAAAATTAAGAGCTAATACTGATACAGAGAGAACTGCAAAACAAATATTATAGATTTACTAAGACAGAATTCAGGAACTTTATTCAAAAGCTGGGCAGTGGTACAGTAGTAAAACACAGTGTTTTGTGAGACTTACCCATATGGGAAGGTTCTGGGTTTGTATCTGAGACCTCTCTGAGAACACTGGGCACAAGTGTGCCCATAATTCCAGGCTGACTGAGGCTGGGGTGAATTGCAGTGTCTAGACCCTATTGGGGGTGCTCTCTTTCTCACTCTCTCTCTGATCGTGTAAGAAATAAAATAAGTTTATTTATATCCTGACAATGCCAGTGATTAGACTATTACATGAAAGAATACCTTAAGATTAGCATTACTGTAGTCATTTATGATGAAAAAAATTTCTTTCCAACTCAATAGATCAGGACAGTATATTGTCAGAATAGCGTAGAGTCAACATCTCATAGAAATTGGGGGGTATTGCAGTTGGTGCCCCTCTACTTTTGCTCCACAGTCCCCTGCTACCCTATTGTTGTCTGTTTCCTCTTGTGCTTGAGCAAACTAAATGAATAATGGGTGACTTTTAGGATTTTACGGAAAAGATATATTCTCACCTTAATTTTTTATACTTCAAAACTTTAATTCTACTGTTAGGCTACCATTCAAACTCTCAAATGTCACTGGAAAAACTCATGAGCATTTGCTGGTTGATATTGTCCTAATGAAAAGACACTGAGCTCGGCCTTACAGAGAAAGAAAACAGAAGCATAAGTCTGCCTCTTGCTCTTGAGATTCTTATATTCCATCTCTTGAGATAAGAATGAATATCAGATTAAATGCCGATAAAAGATTTCAATAGCAGTTTATGATTATATTTTTTTCCCACAGGAGAGTAGCTGGTGAACTGCCAAATGAATTGCACAGTCAGGCCTTTGGCCCATTTTATTGGTCACAGAAGAATGAATTCTATCAACCTCATTGCTCAACAGGGCTCCTCTTCATGAGTTAAAATAGCTGAACTTCCTCCTACACGCATTAGGAATCTGGTTTCCAGCTAACAGCCCAGAGAAGGAAGAACATTTTAATTATTTTCTCCATTTCTCCTTCACTCTGAGCTTCTTTACAAAGCAAACATGCCTCTTTGGTAAAAGCTCTTTTCCACAGTTTGACAATTCATCACCCATCTCTGAATGTCTCTCCTCTTTTTGCTTTAAAGCTCAGTGTTCAGACACTTATCTTCACAGAGGTGAACAGAGAGAACATCTTTAAATATGGCATCGATATGTCCCGACCCAGATACAAGCCTCTTAAGTCAGTCTCCCTCAATCCCGTTACTCCACATTAACTCTGAACAGGATTATCTACCAGCCTGCCAGTCAAGATGTTCAGGGAGAAGAGAAAAAAAAGAGAGAGCAAAGAGCTTTTCTACTCATCAGTCTGCCATGGGACCGGTGAGATGAAAATTTGTTCTGACCTCACTTTCTTCATGTGGCTACAAATTACAATGTCTGCTGTGTCTACTGAGGAAAAAACACAACTGATCAGAAACACACATACACACACCCTTCATAACATACCCGAATATGCAGAAAGGTAGATCAAAACAACCTTTATTTATCTTCATATGTAATTTACAGCATATGTTAATCAATAATTTAAATAAAAGAATTTAGCAGTTCAGTTCTAATAAGTGATGATTTAGATTGGAATGGTTTGGAGCTAATGAAATAATTAGCACCATTTCAATGTGATTAATTTATAGCTGTATATTAAGTGCTCGATGAGCTTAAGAAATTTGAGTTCCCCAAGTGCTAGCTGAAGAAGGCAAATGACTTAGCCGTGGTAAAGTATGACTGAGAATTAAGTCCTAACAGATTGGTTCTATAGTGCACTGGTTAAGTGCTGCACAGAGGAAGCCAGAGCCATCTGGCAAACCAGGTTCGAGTACTGGCCCCCTACAGGTTGAAAAAGCATACCATACCCAGAATCTTGAAGAGATGGCGAGTTGGAGGAAAAAGGATTGTGATGTGTTGAAGCCTCATTCTTTGTGTTTGTGTGTATGTGTGTGCGTATGTGTGTGTGGAGGAGGGGGAAAGTCTTTCTCTCATGTGTGTAATTGTTCCCTCTGGCATTAAAAAGAAGATACACACACACACACACACACACACACAGAGAACAGAAAGAAAAGAAAAGAAAATTAAGTCTTGTAAATGATAGATTCAGCTGTTTCCGTATCAGCACTTTATTACGTTGAACCTGGAATGATTTCATCAGGGCGATCCATGAGTCATCTTCAAGAGGTTCATGGAAAAATGCATATTAAGGAAAGAACTACTCGTGGATTTCAAATTTTTTTTTTTTTTAAAGGAAAAAACTCCTCGGGGGTTTCAAAATTTTTTTTTTTTTACTTTTTTTTTTTTGGGAGGGTTTTTGCTATAGGGCGCATGCACTTGCCAGACAGACAGAGAGAGACAAAGAGACAGAAAGTGAGAAATCACCCCCCAAGGGGGATGGTCACTCTGCAATCCCTTCTCCTCCAATCTCCTCTTGGAATTGCACGCACATGCGCCCGGCGTGATTTTCAAGCCTCTGGGTCCGGGACGCAAACCACGGTCGACTATGTGGGAGTCCAGCGACATAGCCATTACGCAACTGCTGGTTCCCGATTTCAAATTTTTTAAACCAAAATAAACCCATACTTTAATTCCATTTTTTCCACGAACTTTGTGAAGTCCTCTAAGATAAGCCAATCTTGGTAGACCAAAGAGGTGAGCCCCTTGACAGAGAGCTTTTTATGCTACAATTCATAATATCCAACAGTCTACCATGGAGCAAGATGTTTAGGATTTCCTGAGATAAAATGGTAAAATAGTGTGGCCATCTTTAAAGTCTTTCAAGTTTGTTGCACATAATTGAAGTAAAAACACATCTTGCAAGATTGAAGATGCTTATATGCTTGTGTTTTTCCTAATATAGCTGATGATTCTGTTTACTCTTTGCTGAATAGACTTCCTTTTCTTTCTGTTTTTCCATGAATGATAGACACAGAGACAGAGACAGAGACAGAGAGAGAGAGAGAGAGAGAGAGATACAGTGCCCCCAACAGGGTCCTGCCAGAATGAATCATGAGCACATGTCTGCCTGGTGTACTTGGGGAGGCTTCTGAGTGGGGATCTGAAACCTTCCCTGTGAGTCTGCCTTGCAGAGCGTCAGGTTTTCCCACCGTGCCACCTTCTGCCCCCGAATAGACTTTCTGACCATTATAACTGCGGCTTCTTTATATTTTATTTTGAAGTACTCAAATACATTTTTATGCTTCTCCAATTATATCTGTTTCAGGAATTTACAAGTTTGACATTTTTAGATTATAATCTTCTATAGAACAAGGACTCCTTAAAGTACCTGTAAAAAAACTGGGAAAGGTCTGAGATTTTATGCTCCTTGCAAGTTAATTAGTTAGGTTGATTTAGTTTCATGGATGCTAACAGAAGGTGAAAGACTCCTGGGTCACACAAAAAAATACTTTATTTTTCATAGTTATAGTAGCACCCAGGATGGTAGATCTTCTGACACTTGTTCCCCAGGCTCTATTCCCATGGGGTAGTGAAAAGAAGGCCAGGTGACAGCTGAACATAGAGTAAGTTGCTTTATAGGAGCAGAATCCTAAGTTTAGGGAACCCCAATCTTTTAAAATAGGTGGTGGGACCAACAGATGGCATAATGGTTATGTCACTGGACTCCTTTGTAGTCCAGGTTTGAGTCATGGACCAGGCAGCTTGAAACTCATTCCAGGTGCATATGCATATATGCCCAGGATTCTGAGAGGAGAGTGGAGAGGAGGGGATTGAAGTGTGGTGGTTTTTCTTTGGGGGGGGGGGTTATTTCTGAATTTCTGTCTCTGTCTCTCCAGAGAGCACATGCCCTATAGCAAAAAATCTTTCTAAAAAAAATTAAAAGATAAGATGGTAGTAAGGATGCCTACCTTTGTTCCGGGGAAGAGAAATTGTTTCTTTCTTCTAAACATAGTTGGAAAAAATATTAGGAACAAATATAGAGCTAGGTCCTCTGCTTACATGATATGCATAAATGTGAGAGATATATAGAAAAATTGTTTCCCAACAGTCCCCAATGAAATGTATTTTGGAGGAACTCAGAGTCTTCTTTATAAAGAGGCAAAGACAGAGGACAACCTAACCTCTATCTTCAAACAACAAATGAGAAGAATTTCATCTTTGCTGTTTGGGGCCTTTATTATGTAAAAAAAAAAGGATAAATGAGTGGAGAGCAAATGAAGTCATATTGAATCATTTGTTATTTATTTATTTTGAGTTACAAACTAATATATAATAAATATGAAATTTTCAGTTAATACAAAAGTGAAAGCTCTTTTCCCAGCTCTTTTCTCTTCCATCCCTCCTTCCTAGGAGTAACTACTATTAAAATTTTGGTGAAAGGAAAGAATTCCTAGTGATACTTACCAGTGATAGCTTTGATTTTTCTGGGAAGTAGTCTACCATAGTCAAGCTGAACCACAGTGTGTTAAGGGTATGATAGTAGACAGGATGTTCTTCCAGGCCATTCTAATACTTAAATTCAATAGCTCTGGAAATAATTAAGCTGTTGTGCTATTACACAGTGTATAACCTACTTCTCCTGAATATTTAAATAAAATAAATGAGTAACTATTATTTCCCTTGGTGCTGAAACATCTGGACAACAGAGAGGTTTCCAATGGAAAGAATCTATGTCTAACTTTTCTGCAGGAGGGTAGACGCTACATTTCTAATGTTAAAGAGGGATCAGAACCTTTCCTCAGTTTGTTGTATCCTGTGGTGGGAATATGACATTTCTATTTTTGTTAATGTTGCACACTTGATGAAGATTGGTGGCTAGTGTCATGAAACAGAGGACATTATCATATTCTTTCTCTGAAAGGAGATTATATATTGATTCTTTCTACATGGCATTTTTCCCAGGAAGGAGAATAGAACGTTTTGAATATAAGCTGTGGTTGCTCATGAGGGTAAGGAATGCCAGATAAGCAAAACAGGAATGCATTTGTTAAATATTGGTTTTTCCCAAATCAGTTAAAGCTATGGAGTTTTCTAGAAAATTAGCATGTTAGTTAACTGAAAATTATCATATGCGAGGAACGGCCTATCTTATTTTCAAAATGGTACATTTTCCCAAGACTTGGAATCACCGTGGAGAGGTGAAGATGTCAGGGATGGGTTTGGTAGTTGACTAAGCCTACAGGTGGGTGGAGGAAGAGATGTGGACAGTGCTTGGCACTGGGCCTGATGCAGGTGATACACATTTGTTGAATGTTGTTGGACTGAAGAGGGGGAGAAGAGGGGTCTACTGTCTGTGGGCTTTCCCAACCTACTCAATGATGAATGGAAGGCTAAGGAGTATGATGCTCCCTGCTAATGACTCATTTCCGCTTTGGGTTTGGACACTGTGTTCTCTGTGAAACTGAATATACCTGATACTAAAACAGTGCCAAGTTGTAACTTAATGTGATCTGGAGAGTTCAGGAGGCACAGATCCAGAGTCTTTCTTATGAGACTGTTTTAATTTGATCTGGAAAATCTTGCTTTGGTGTTTTGGCTATTTTAATTAAATTTTGAAAGGAGATTATGCTTATAACTGAGTCTGGAAATGAACTTAGCAGCATCGATACCTATAATCTCCGCAGAGTAGGCCAGATGGAACCATTTCTGACGCTCTATCCTGACAAGGTGGACTGAGCTACTTGATCTTTGTAATTTGTTTAATTATTATATCTGAGATGTTTGTGCTTTCTCTCACTCGCTCTCAGTTCTTATATCTTATACATACTATGTGGTATATGTATATAGATATATATCTATATATATATACACACATACACACACACATACACTCAGACATGCAAGGGTGATTCATAAAGTATTCATGGAAAATAGAATTCAAGTACAAGTTTGTCTTGGTGCAAAATGTTATGAAACTCACCTATAATTGTATCTATAATAAGCATTTTCTATGAACTCTTTTGAAGACCTGTGTGTATGTGTATATTATACATGTAATATTTTCTTTTTCTTCTACTGTTTTATTTCATACCCCAAAACAAAAAGTACTTGTCTCCAACATATATACTCAGGATTTACTCCTGAATCCATATTAGCACGTAATCCAGCAAAGCAAATACAAACTCTGTGAATCCCTTTGAAGTCCACTCCTTGATTTCCCTCAGCTTCTCTTATTCTGCATGTGGACCCTGCACAAGAATCAGTTTGTTTCCTTTGCTGCTTTAATCGTGGAATGAGTCTTTCCTATATGTACCTTGGTGCCAGTATCCTGGTTGTGAAGTCTATTTTCCCTCAACTTTCCCTCATAATATAACCTAACTTAAAGGAAAAAAAAGACCGAGTATTGACAATTTAAACAATTGATTCAAAAAGGAAGTTGATTTTGACAACACAAAAGTTAAACAAGGTATAAGAAAATTACATTTATCTTTTAAGTCTAATGTGTGTCTTGATGTTTTCTTTTTAGTTTTTAAAGTGAAGTTCTGGTTAATATCTTGAAATCTGTATGAAGTCTTGTTCGAGTTTAATTGGGAGCTGAAATGTACTAAGTTCAGGTTCTTAACAGTTGTGGGCAATTTCTTTAAACGTTTTGTTTTCTGTTCCTGTGATAAAATATTACACACACACACACATCTGTGCAAGATGTATGTGCATGACTTTCTATAACTCAGCTCAAGTGGATAGTATTTACCATAATGGAATGTTTACCTCTCCATAACTTGACACAAAAGAGTGCTGAGTCAAAAATGACTGGTATAAAATGATGCTCTGGTATTTTCTTCATTGATTTCAGTTACTGAAAACCGAGGGATTCATCCATGCACACCGGTGGCACTCAACATGGGGATCTCCATTGTTTCTGGGCTGTCCCCTCTCTTGCCACTCTCACAGAGGCTTGGTCACCTCTCTTTCTGTCTCCTGGGCTGACATTCGTTTTCATCCCACCTACTGTGCTTCACATTCATATAGACTTGCCCCATTATGTCAAAGACTGAGAGCCTGTAGTGCCTTGTATTGGTGAGTATCACTCGGTGATATTTTACTGCACACCCAGTATTAGGTGCCGTAATACCACGTATCTGTTGTAGCCAGCTGTGAGCACAGTGAAACGCGGCAGCTTGACAGGCTGTTTTTTCTTTTTTTTTCTAACTTTAATTTCTCAGGTTGAGATGGGAATATTGGCCCATTTTCACCCTTTCTCCATGAAAAAGCATTTAACTTTATTCTATATTGTGTTCCCTGCAAATGCACTGACAATCTGAAGGTAATATCACTTGGTGCTGGAAGCTAGAAATCTTTATTTGTTCTGATATCATATAATTTATGTTTGCAATATCAGGCAGGTACAAATTTCTCAGACTGTATGGTGCTTCTTGTAAGAACATTCGGCAAATTTGTCTCAGCCCCTTTAAAACTAGAACTTAAAAACTCAAATGACTGCATTTGGCTCAATAACCACAGACAGTAATGACACCTCTAAGTAGCTAATGCAGGCGTGTAATATCCTCGTGGCCCTGATTTAACTTTATTTACAGATTAAAATTGAATTGCAGTTGATTTATTGATATAATAGGCAGAAAGTGATTATCAAGCATCCATCACTGATGGAGGAAAAACCAATCAAATTATGCTCCAAGGTTTGCTTTAACCTAACCTAACTCATCACCTTATAAAACCCCGAGGATTTGAGTCATACGCTCTCACTAAAGTCAATGAGCCACAACTCCCACTAAACTCATCTCTGCTCCTTTCAAGACATTCAGAAGTTATACTAATTTGCACAACCGCCAAGTTGTTATAAAGGAAATGGTAATGGGCTGGAGGTTTAGTGCCTGCACTTCCTCTCTGTGTATGTAGCCATGGCAATTTTATTCTTTAATGTTTACTGCAAATCCTTAAGGGACTTGGGCTACTCCTGAAATGGTGTCAACCTGTGCATGCAACTCTGCTAGAAAGATGTGTAGACTAGAGGACAGGGTGCCTTCAACAGTGACACACAGAAGAGAACTGGAATCAGTCTATGTTTCAGAAATTAATGACACATCTTGCTTAGATGCAAGTAATGATTTTCACTTTGGTCTTAGGTACAACTCTCTTTTCTAGAAGTGGGAAAAGCATGGGATGGAAGAGAATAGAGTGGAGCGGTACTCTGATTCATCACCCCGAACCAGGGGTTGAGCATGCTGTCTGTCTAGGAGGTGCACAGTAGAGATTTCATTCCATTCTTATTGCCAGAAACTGGCAAAAAGGCAAGACTGAGTTAGGGTTCAGCACTGTGATAGTTCAGCAGGTTGCTAATGTCATGTGACAGCAGAACTCATTCTCATCAGTGGGGGCATTCTTCTTAAGTTCATTTATTTATTTCTTCCATGAGAGACAGAGACAGAGAGAGAGAGACAGAGAGAAAGGAAAAGAGAAGAGGTATCCCCAGTAGGGTCATCTTACTGCAGTTCACCTGCAGTCTCGGCTGGCCAGGCATGAGCACATGGCGTGCTCAGAGAGGGCTTGGGATAGGAACCATGATCTTTCCCATGTGGGCCCATGGGCATCATCATTGTGCCACTACATGGTAGCTGGGGGGCATTCTCAAATAGAAAGTTCTTATTTACGTACTTGCATATTGTGCACCTAGAGACAGATTTTTTATGAAGCCTGATGTGAAACCTTTAAATATTATCTTCACGTTTATCCTCATTTATGTTGCCACAAGTTATTTCACGTGTCTAGGATGGGAAATATCATTGTTGTCAGTGATTACTGTTGCAATTACACCTGAGTCCGAACGAGGTTCAGAGAAAAGGCATAATGATTAGAATTCCAAGGCCATAGAATGGCACATTCAAGCTCGTTTTTATCACATTCTTCATTTTTACCTATTGTGTTGTACATTGTTCATTCTTAGGCCATTCATGTATACTTTAGAAAATGAACCTCTTTTCAATTATTCAACGTTCTCAATATCACATCTTCCAAATCTGATAGATGGTGCTCACTGACTTCAAAGAATATTTCTTGTGCTCTTAAGTGCCACAAGGAATGGAGAAAGATGAAAGAAATATTTCCTCTAATTATACATATAGGTACATAGTCATCTTACTGTCCCATCCAATATTGCTAATCCTCCATGATAAACTTCTTTTTCCTTAATGAGTATATTTATACTCATGTAACCTTGTTCATCCTCTGCCGTTCTATCCACATTTACTTTCGCCATTATCCAAATATGCATTATTCAAAGAAAAGGCAAGTAATGATATAATTCAGATATGATTCAGACATCATCTTCATGAATCTCTCAGTTGGAAGAGGAGGAGATGGTTACAAAGAAACACTAATTTGGCTTTTTTCATTTATAACAACGAACTATTCGTATACGAGGATACATAAGATTCATTAGAGAGGAAACAGTCTTAAAGTAAATATTTCCATTGAAAACCTGGAAATTAATACATATTAGACTAGCTTTCTTTCGATATGCAGTAGGGGTCAGTGTATTCAGCATCCAGCCTGTGCTCAGCTCCTGGTTGAATTCAGTTCTTGACTTGTAATGTATCCATATTTTTTTTACTTAAATATATTCCCCATCATTGCATGATACCTCTTAGGAAGGATGTTCTCTTCTATTATATATCCAAACTGAGTCCTTTGTTTTTTGCTCATCCTCTCATGACAAAAACCTCTCTTTCCATTCTCTTCCAAGGAAAAATACACTCCATTTATCATTTCAGCATCCCCCATTAACTCTTGCCCCTACACCCTGGCATCGAACAATTCTTGCTGCCACAGACATTTCTTGCCACCATCAAGCATTTCTTGCCTCCTTCAGGACTTGAAGTTCTCTGTGAACTTTGTGCCCACTGCCACACTGTGACTAACATCTGGGCCATTTTAAACAATTGGAGCATTTAATTGTAGGAACTTAGAAAACCCAAGGATGATGGGACATGAGCGTTTCCATTTTCATCTGCATTTAAAAGATACTGGGCCTCAGTTTTACCTCGGGATGCTTTGCAGCAATTTGTTTATAAGTATGTACACTTCACATCTTCCAAAATATTTCACTGAGAAATCATGCGAACTTTGACAAATATTTTGTTTCACTCTGAGAATATGGTAGTTAAGTTATCCTAACAAAAAAAGCAAAGTTCCAGCTTAAAATGCCATTATTTGTGCATGCTTGCTAGGCTTTTCACTTTGGTGGAGTGCTTTCAAAGATTACCAGGCCTCAGGGTACCTAGGGAGCATTAAGCACAGACCATTGATGGGATAAGCCATGCATGCTTTGTAAGCATGCACACCAAATACCCATATGAAAAAGCACTTGCTTTATACAGTCAGTGATTGAGTTGTAAGCACCAGCACCTCTGCTGCTTTGTGAGCAACTCACTTCATATTCTATTTCATTCAACTAATATTTTATTTAGCCCCTAGTAGAACTCACGTCATGCTATGGGTCCTAGAAATATAAAGGTGAATATGCTATAGTTCTTACCCTCATGGAGCATGTGGCATAAAATGAAGCCTAAGCTGTAAACAACCATACAGTAGAGATAGTGTGATGTCAGCCAATTAAAACACAATACAGATCTGGCCCCCATAGCCTAGTGGTTAAGGGTCCTGGATCCTACATGGCCAATCATGATTTGAATCCTGGCCCCCCAGCATCTTGAAAAATAGGCCAGGCATGTATGTTTGCATGCCAAAAATCAAAACCAGATAGTAAAATGGAGGATAAGGGATTTCAGACTGACCACATCCCTCTGGGGGATACATTCTCCATCTCTCTCTATGTCTCTGTCTCTCTCTGGCAAGTGCACATACCTTCAGGAGATTGAAAAAATGTGAATGGGGGACCAGCAGATTGCATAATGACTATGTTGCTGGACACACATGTAGTTGACCATGGTTCAAGTCCTGTACCTGGTGGTTTGGGACACTTGCTAGGTGCATGTGCATGTGTGCCCAAAATCCTGAGAGGAGAGTGGAGAAGGGATTACAGCATGACTATCTCTGCTGGGGTATGATAACTCGCTTTCTGTCTCTCTCTGTCTCTCCAGCTAGCGCTCATGCCCACTAACGAAAATCTCTCTTAAAAAAAAAAAAAAGTGAATGGACGTTTATGTTGCTCTGTGAAGAGTGAGCTAAATGTCAGTAAGAAAAGCCTGAGGAAAGGGTCTTTCATAAAGAGACTAGCATGAGCCAAAGGCAGAGATGAGAGAGCATGGGATTTTACTCAGTACAGGGCTTTCAGGAGTCAGGCTGGACATACAGGAGAGCTGTGGGCTTTGCAATAGTTGCTAAAGCCATGACAATACATTGTTGAATGACAGAACGTAGAGAACATGAAGGAAACCCAAATAATAACATATGATTGGAGGAAGAGAAGATTGTGAAAGGGCCTAACAAAGAGAAGTGTGGAGAAAAGAGTACAGATCCTGAAGCCAAGGAAGAAACTTCAAGGAAAAAAAAGTGGTTGAAATGTATATGTTATGAAATTCTATCTAAAAACAGCATCTTTTTTTTTTTTTTTTTTCTTGAGAGGTTTTTGCTATAGGGCACATGTGCTCGCCAGAGAGACAGAAAGCCAGAAATCACCCCACCACCCCCGGGGGGGAATGGCCACGCCGCCATCCCTTCTCCTCCATTCTCCTCTTGGGATCTTGGGCACACACACACACATGTGCCACTGGGTCCAGGACTCGAACTGTGGTCAACTACACTGGAGTCCAACTACAGCCATAACACCAACTGCTGGTCCCTAAAAACAGTATCTTAAAACATTAGTCCTCAGCACACTGGAGGGTCATTTTTGTTGTTGTTGTTATGTAAAGATGTCATATCACTAGAAATGTAAATGGTCTCATAAGAGATTTGTCCCATGTAGAATTACTGAGTATCAAATCATTTTTTCTTCTCATATGTTAGTGTGATGGAATAATTATAACTTTAGAAAGATGCTAAGATTTGAACTTTTACTTTTTTTTTTTTTCCTTTGAGTAGGTTTAGGGTTAGCTGTGGACTACACTGAGAATATATGAAATCAGCTTTGGCACCCTTCCTTTATCCCCTGCCAAATTCTAGGAAAGATGGTCTGCTGGTACTTAAAAGAGAAGGTGCTAATAACGCACAGCCAAAGTGAAATCGCTCATCATGGTTTTGCCAAATTCTTTCTGGAGTGCGCTGGGTTGTAACACTGCAGCCCTTAGATACTATTTGTAGATTCCAGGGGGCCCCAATCACAGGAGAGCAGTACAATTAGGTGAGCCTTAGGTGGTAAAGCCAAGAGTGTTGACCAGGTGATCATTACTTATCTGGAAGGAGGTCTCTGACCCTATTCTGTTCAATACTTTCTTTCATCAGCTGTTTGGATGAAGTCCTGGGGAATAAGCCAATGGGGAGAACATGGGGAGGCAGCTATTGATTGAGTGAGAGGTAGCCTTTTCTCATAGTTAGAGCTGTCCAAAAATGATATGGGTCAGTCAGTGACAGAGAACTTTTCATCTTTGAAGGCATGGAGTGCTATCAAATCCTGAATGTTTTAGGGTCCTTTTCTGTTTTGCGGGGGTGGGTGATTAGATTAAGCAACCATGGTTTCCGTTTCCAGTTTGCAGATAATTTTATGCTAAGAAAATTCTATATGTCTACATAGTCTGGTATAGTTTTCTTGCAATAATAATGAAATCAGAAATTTGCCACACTAACAGCATTCCTTTTGACCTTTTCTTCCTATCAGAACCACACCCCTATTGCTTTCCTTTTCTGAACCTGACTCTTTGAGACAATTATAAATCACAGAACACATCCATAAAGAATTGTGGGAGAGAGTCTGTGGCATATTTAGCTCTTCTTTTCACTTATTAGCTGTAGCAGGTTGAATCTCAACAGTTCAACCTTTCTCTATCATTGAGGAAAAAAATCCTATTTTTTTCTAAGCCCTAGAAAGCAGGCAAATGTTAAGTAAATCATATATGCAGAAGGCTGAAACAGTGTCCTAGAAGTGATTCTTCTTAAGGTCAGGGACATATGCTTATTTTATCTAACTGCTTTCCAGAATATGCAGCGAGGGCAGAACCACTATTATGTAGCATCAGATCATAACCTACATGCTCCCGTATTGTCAGGCTTTGAACTGTTTGCATCAAGGCCACTAATTTACTCCACTCCACACCAATTAGTTAAACCAACCAGGGACCTAAATATATGCTTGCTCCTTTTGTAAAAATTTCCTACTTCCTGACAATCCCCACGCTTCTCACTTTTCATTTAGGGAAATATACTCATGCCAAGCTTCTGCACAAGAGCTTCATTTTAGAATTTCATACATTCTGGGATTCAGCAAATCAGAATCTCTGTATTTTTTCTTTTTCAGTTATATAGTTGGGAAGCCATATTAAGCTAAATAATCATATGATTATTGTGACAATTTAGGTTGACTAAATACAGAATTTCATACTTGGCTATTTGCCAGTGTTGTCTCTGCCTCTTTTCTGACATGATTTTCTTGCAAAAAACAATCAATGAAGAGCCGAGTGACTACTACAGGAATTCCATGGCTATATTCTATTTCCTTCTTGCTTATTTCACTTCCAGGCACCCTCATGGGTACATACGAAATGCTCCAGTTAATCTTTCACTCCTTTAATGTACAAGTCATTTCTGGAACCCAGTAGACATTGATATTTGTGATAGGTATATAAAACATTGGTGGTAAAGTGACTTCCTTAAAAGGCAGAACAAAAGAAGTAGGAGACATGGAGGCTAGGCATCTTCTAATATAAAATTGACAATTATTTGTCTCTATTATTGCTCTTCTTTGACCTATTAGTGAAAGGCAGAATTCTAAAGGGATGTTTAATTGATGCGTGTGTAGTTAGTATAACAAAAGCTCTTGCCTGAAAGTACAGGCTACATGGAGGGGCAGTCCATGAGTTTAAAAAAATATTTACCTCTTCCTATAATTCCTGTGGCCTTTTGTACTGGTTCCCTTCATCTTATTACCATCACAGTAGGAGGGGGTCTCTGGTACTGACAGCTGTCTGTTCGCCCCGCTCCTGGGGAGATTTTTCAAAGAAGTTCAGGTCTTTAAATACTATCTGCTCCTTGTGAACTTTGCAAAGTTCCACCTTTTTTTTTTTTAAAAAAAAAAAGATCAAATTTACAAAACAGAAATGTCTAATTAATCGAGGGTCCTGAATTTGCTTCTTTTAAAACCACTTGGATAGTTCCATAATAATAATAAGGTCCTTGAAGCAATTTTTGCATTTATCGATGAGTAGGAGGGGGTCTCTGGTACTGACAGCTGTCTGTTCGCCCCGCTCCTGGGGAGATTTTTCAAAGAAGTTCAGGTCTTTAAATACTATCTGCTCCTTGTGAATTTTGAAATGCTCCATTTTTTTTTTTTAAAAAAAAAAAGATCAAATTTACAAAACAGAAATGTCTAATTAATCGAGGGTCCTGAATTTGCTTCTTTTAAAACCACTTGGATAGTTCCATAATAATAATAAGGTCCTTGAAGCAATTTTTGCATTTATCGATGCTTTATAAAAATCCTCATAAAATAATATTTAGTGTAAGCTTAGATAACAGAATTTAGACTGTTTTATTTTTTTACATCTAAGTGGTTTCATAAAAATAATTTTAAATAAGCAAGTTATTTGTTTTTGCTTTGTTTGTTTCTTTACCCCAAACTGTGAATCTCTTTAGTTGGTATATCATCAATGTATCTGTAAATTAAATGATTCTTTTACTACTTGAATGGTGTGAAATTAAATAAAAGTTATTGTCAAATGTGTTCAATAGAATTTAGAAATTTTCTCACTATGAAAGCTTTCTAAGTCCAACTCTATAGCAGTATTTTGAAATAAGGAGCTGAGACCATAAATGTAATTTACCATAATTTAAATAAAAATCGGACTGTTGAGTGAAGTGAGAGAGTTTGGATTTGAGTTATGTTTGATTATTTACACTAATTAAACAACTGGATCACTTGAAAATTTAACAGTTTCATAGGTAAGTATGAAGTTTTTACTGATTAAAATGATTACATTTTCCTGTTTAGCACTAGTGTTTAGCCTGAGATTTACGTACAGATTAATTGATTTAGTATTTTAACTTGGTCAGGAATTTCTGGCCATGAATACTTATATGAGGGTCAGCCAACTTATGATTCCAGAATATTGAGACAGAACATAAAAGTAGCATATTAAAAAAAATTTCTTTTGACATTTTGAAACATATTATTTTTGAAAGTCATAGACAAATGTCCCTTTTCACACCATGAAACATGATGTGCACATTACCAGTTGTCCTTAAATTAAAACTTTTCTGGAAATCAATGAATTAAATTACTCAGTTCACAATAGGTCTTTTTCTCTGGAAGGCTTTCCTATGCAAAACATTTGTATAGGTAACTTAGTGGATAGTAGGGAGTAGAAGATAATATAAGTAAAGAATAAAACAATTTTAAGGAAGACTCCAAGCAGTTTCTGAAGGATACAAATGTGGGAGGTTGTTGGCACATGTAGGGCAGGTGAGCTGTAGAAAAGGTTGAGTGTTGGGAACCAGCAGTTAGCGTAATGGCCATGTCGCTGGACTCCCACGTAGTTGACCGTGGTTCATGTCCCAGACCTGGTGGCTTAAAACTCATGCCGGGCGCGTGTGCGTGCATGCCCAAGATACCGAGAGGAGAATGGAGGAGAAGGGATTGCAGCGTGACCATCCCTCTGGGGGGTGATTTCTCGCTTTCTGTCTCTATGTCTCTCTCTGTCTGTCTGGAGAGCGCACGTGCCCTATAGCGAAAACCTCTCCAAAAAAAAAAAAAAGGTTAAGAGTGTTCTAACAAAAGATTATTATATTTTCTGCATATTGATACTCTCCTTATCCTGTTTGGTAGTGAAGTAGAAGTTAGTTAGGAAAGGCACCAGGTGAGCCACGATAGAAAGATATTGAGAAGGTCATGTAAAGCTAGACAGCTAAATTTAATTTCTTTAAAAATCTAGCTCCTTTCTCCTTTATCACCTACCCTTGAGGGTGGGCTCCAAATGGAGCCAGCCATTGTAACCTCCCCTGCAGGTGATACACAAGAACAATTAGAGTCAGTGATCATGGGCCAGACAACTCCTGACTTTGAAATCTAAAGTACCTGGGCTCTGTGAAAACTGTGAGATAAGGTGATAGACCCAAACTACACAGACAACGCTATCAAAAGAATACCTGGTGGGGAACCAGCAGTTAGCGTAATGGCTATGTCGCTGGACTCCCACGTAGTCGACCGCGGTTCGTGTCCCGGACCCGGTGGCTTAAAACTCACGCCGGGCGCATGTGCGTGCGTCCCCAAGATCCCTAGAGGAGAATGGAGGAGAAGGGATTGCGGCGTGACCATCCCCCCTGGGGGATGATTTCTCGCTTTCTGTCTCTATGTCTCTCTCTGTCTGGCGAGCGCACGCGCCCTACAGTGAAAATCTCTCAAAACAAACAAACAAACAAACAAACAAACAAAAAAAACAAAAAAAAAACAAAACAAAAGAATACCTGGTGGTAGGACCAGCAGATAAATTAATGGTTATATTGCTGGATTCTCACATAGTCCACCATGGTTCCAGTCGCAGATCTAGTTGCTTATAAATCCCACTGGGCGCATGTGCGTGCATGTCCAAAATCCCAAGAGGAAAATGGAGAAAGAATTGTGGTATAGCCATCCCCCCTGGGGGTGATTCTTGCTTTCTGTCTCTCTGGTGAGCACACATACCCTGCAGCAAAAGTCTCTCTCAAAAAAGAAAAACAAAACCAAAAAGAATACCTAGTGGCAAAAGGTGGTAATTAGGGTCAAAGGGCACTCATACCATAAACATAAATGATATAAGAATTCTTGTAACAATTAACCAGTACATTTTTGTGAAATTCTCATAAAAACCCATGTGAGGTAGGAGGCAGGAACCCTACAAATTTTGTTAGGGTATAGTACCAAAATGGAATCATAAAATGACTGTTTGAAGATGGAGACACAATAGCCCAGCAGCAGCACAGGAAACAACTTGCACCAGTGACTCAATCATTGACCTAAAACAAAGGCTTTTTTCCTAGTCCCAACACATTCCAGAAAGAAGGTAATGGTCTTTTATGGCCCACAGCTTTTAGAAAAGAGGGTTTCATGACCTTTGTACATACTCTGAAATTAGGAGATATAACTGGATCCATCTAGCATGTGACCTCTACCACAGGGGAACACATGCACAAGCCCCTTATGAGAATAAGCCAGACAAAGCCTCTCTGATCCAGATAAAAACCCCTTGCATCACTTCCTTGTTGCCTACTCATCTTGAGACCCCCTCCCTTCCTGGGAATGCTGTTCCTCCTTTCCTCTCTTAAACTCCACTTTATGATTCCTTCCCTGTGTCTATGTCTCTAATTCTTCATGATTGAAAGGCAAAGAATTGGGTTCACTACTGTTCCTGCTTTGGGTGTTGGGCACATGCACTCCAACTTCCTGTGTTAGCAGTAGATTATGCCTTAATTTATGTTCTGCTCAAATAGGTTCTTTATTCTTTATTTTCTGATTATGTGTATTTGTTGTATTTGGCAGTCACTAAAAGGATGGAGAAACAAGTAGGTCATAAGATTCAATACTGTTACCAGCAGTAGTTAATTGAAGCTGACAGAATAGAATTGAGAATGTAGATATCTGAAGACAAACTCATCAGCTGTAAAAAGGTGAGAGAAGTGAAAAATTGCATGCGCAGATACAGCAGTGCTGCAGCAAACTCTGTAGCAATTATGGCTTGAGTAAATCTGGTTATGCAAAAAGAACAAGAAGAAATGCCTGTGCAGGCTTAAGAAGAGCTTGCCTCGGCAAGCATGGCAGACCACAAATGCATTGCCGAATTCTTAGTTCCAGTATGTATAGGAGATGTTAAGAGCTTGAGTTAGAAAAATTGGAAAATGTTGCATTTTCACTGAAGATATTTCACATTTTGACATTTTTATGCATATCCTAACACAGTCCTCTTTTGATAATTAGATTGTAATTCAAAGGAAGATTGTATTGCGGTGCCATGCATTTGATATCTCCCAAGATCTTAGCATAGTCTCATGCACAAAGTAGTCAATCCATATATGCTCAGTGAATTAAGATTCACAAAGCTCTTCAAAATTTTGAAGAGGTTCTGGATCATCATTATTTAATCAATTAGCAGTGTGCAATGTTATAGACAGCATTTGACTTTCCTGCACTTTAAAAAATTGTGTTATAGTTATAAATTTAAAAATTTGCAAGTTATGATTTTAATATGCCTTAGAACAAAAGACACAAAAAGGAAGTCATAGTATAGCTTTATTTCTGCCATCATACAATAAAACATGAATGCCAAAGCTAATTTTACACTAATTATATAATAGTCCTGGAATTTTGTTTTTTGTTTTGGTTTTCTTCATTTTATGCACATTCCTAGCTGCCCTTTTTTTTTTTTTTTTTTTTTTTTTTTTTTTTTTTTTTTTG
>NW_006159715.1:1494496-1513523 GCF_000334495.1 Tupaia belangeri chinensis | reverse complement strand
TTTGTTTTTTTTTTTTTTTTCCAATTCCTTACTGCCCTTTTTTTTTTTTTTTTTTTTTTTTTTAGTTTGACTTTGGTTCTCCCAGCAAGGATACTGTGTTCAGTGCATGCTGGGAACAAAAGGAGTTCAAACCTAGGGAGAAGGAGTGATCAGGAAATAGAGAAAGATGCTAAAACTTCAGTCCTTAAAGACTGAGGTTGAAAGTGATAAAAAAATGTTGTAACCAGGAGATATAGACCTAGTTCAATTGTAAACTAGGAATTATGATCTCAGCAGTGTTCGATTTGAGGAGTAGGGACGTATAGGCTGTACTTTAGCGCACTAGAATAAAGGTGATTTCTCTGTTAGATAAAGAGATACCTCCTTTTTTTTTTTCTGGAATTCTGTCTGAAATGAAAAATGACACAGTCTTACAGTCAATTGCAAACATAGCTCTAAATAGTGAATTGATATGGAGTAGGGCATTCCCATATGCTTTAATAAATCCCTGAGCATGTTGAAAAAAATCCCAAGTGGTCAGGAGTTCCAAACAAAATAGAAGTGTAGATCTAGATGATCTACGACATCCACGATCTGGGGATGTCTTTATGTTATCTGACAGAAGGTCATTACTTGATAACACCATGGTGGGTTCTAAATGGCAGTTTTTACATGGCAGTCATACATTGATAGCTATTTAAAATGTTTCATTAGTTTTCTTCCTTCTCCCATTCACTTATGCATAGGGTTGCCGGATTAAATAGAAGTTCCTCAGTCAAATTTGAATTTTAGATAAGTAATCAATTTTATTTTAATACAAATATATCCTGGCTATTGCATGGGACATACTTACACAAACAAATAAACAATCTATAGAAAAAAGTAACAAGGTAAGAAATATTCTGAACCTTACAGATTTTAGACTTTTTTTTTTTTTAAGGAAGATTTTTGCTATAGGGCATATGCAGTTCCCAGAGAGACAGACGGAAAATGAGAAACCCTGCCCCCTACACCACAATCCCTTCTCCTCCATTCCCCTCTCTGGAGTTTGGGCACGCGTACACACCCCACGTGAGTTTCAAGCCACTGGAGCAGGAAACTGAACCACTGGGCAGTCACGTGGGAGTTCAGCACTTTAACCACTACGCCACCTGCTGGCCCCAGATTTTAGACCATTTTCCAGTTCTTTTTTGATATAAAGGGTAGTTTTGCTATCATAAAACTAAACAGGGAAATACTCTTTTGTAATTACAGTTTTTATACATATGCCATCTTGTAATTTATTTTTGTATAAAACATGCCTGAGACTAAAATTACTTTAATCATTTTATGTTTCAGGTTCTTCTTGGATTATTTATTTATCTTTGAAATATGTCTTTTTATTGAGATATTTTTTATTCTTCACTTCTTTTTTTTTTTTCTTGAGAGGTTTTTGCTATAGGGTGCATGCACTCCCCAGACCAACAGAGAGAGGCAGAGAGACAGAAAGTGAGAAATCGCCCCCAGGAGGGATGGCCACACCACAATCCCTTCTCCCCCATTCTCCTCTTGGGATCTTGGGCACGCACGCACACGCACCCAGCGTGAGTTTACGCCACCGGGTCCAGGACTCGAACCGTGGTTGACTACATGGGAGTCCAACAGCATAGCCATTACATCAACTGTTGATCCCTTGTCTTCTATTTTTAAATTTGCCTAGTCAAAATATTTTTTTATCTGTAATGTTTCTATTTATATCTTTGTATATCACTTCTGAACTATTTACTGTTTTAACTTCTCCCAAAAATTGTATTATTTTATTTTACATTCCTGTTTTCTCTTCTCTCCATGATGGATATCTTCCCTTCTATTCTTTATTTCATTTAGTTTTCTCCTGACTTTTGGTTTGACTTTCTCATACTACTGATTTAATTTTTTTTTGTTTCATATATGCTTCTATTGTTTCTATAAGTGATTTCTTGTATGTATTTTAGTATTATTAAACACTCATGTGCATGTTCATCTGTGTAAGTTATTTCTCCATAGATGTATAGGAAGCTCCTATCTTTTGTTTTTAAAATATTATGAAATAAATTAATTTTAGAGAAATATAATCTCCCTTTAAGTTCCTTTATTTTTGTGTGTATTTAAACAACTTTTATTTTGTTAATGCTTTGTCTATCTGGTTACTATAACTCATAAAGAAGATATTTCCAGGGGTTGGCAGGTGGCGTGGTTGTTAAAGGTGCTGAACTCCCGCACGGCTGACTGTGGTTCAAATCCTGTACCTGGTGGCTTACTTTCTCACTTTCTCTCTCTCTCTCCCTCTCTGTATGCACATGTGTCTGATCAAAGTGGAAAATAATAACAACAACAATAAACAAAGTTATATAAAATAATTCTTAAAAAAATATTTCCAAAGAATAGTGATATTAAATTGACTAAATTTATGTTTGGAAAATGCTTTGTGTGTGACTACTGCTTCAGACAATTTAGAAAGTTGTTTAAAGCAATTGTGATTTTAGTTCTATTAACATACATAATAAAGTAACTATTCTCTGCTCAAATGAAATGTAAAGAAAAAAGGCAATGTTCTTCCTTCTCAATGCTTATTTCTATCATAATTCAATGGCTAAAAATAAAACAGAACACTGGGTGGATGGCTATAAACTACACTTTCTTCATTGGGTCATGGGTACATGAACGAAAGTTCTTATTTTAAAACTTAATCCTCTACGACATTATATCATGATTTGCCATATTCTTTGTTATATAACCTTACTGAATTAAGTCCATCATTATATTTCTATTGTGTCTTTACTTGTGGATTTTTCAATAAGGGCAAACTAGATAAAATGCCTTTATTGCCATTCTTCTTCTTTTCTTCATGGTTTAAATTCTGCTGGGTTTCATAAAATCTCCCCTTGGCTTTAGAAGTTGAACTAATAGACTTTCCGAGCTGGAAAGGGTCTCTGACCCTCTTAGAGTTTCCTCCAATGAATCTTTGGCTTTCTGTTCTCCACACTGATCTGAGTCTCCCTAGAAGTCACTACATTATTTATTTACCTTTTAGAGCCCTGTTCTCCAAACACCTTGTGGCAGAGAGTAAATGACTGAAACAAGAATGCTTAAATGTGAAATTTAAAGCAGGTTAGAGAGAGGTGAGCAAGTGTACCAGGTGTCTCTTTCCATTTCTAATCTTCATTGCTTTCACCGTGTGCTCTCTTTCAGCCCACAACCTTTCAGATCTCCATCGTGTGTCTAAAAAACGGTCCTTTCCCAGAGCCCTAGAAAGCCGCCTCTTTCTGACTGTGACATCTTATGTTTCTATCAGAATCTTACTTTATATCTTGGAGATGTGTTGTTGCTTATCAACTAGCAGTGGTAATGTCACATTAGCATTCCTAGGGGTCCTGCCTGGTGGCCTATTGGTTAAGGCAGCCAGATCCCATACAGCTAACTATGTTTTTTAAATCCCAGCTCCAGTAGCTTGAAAAACACACTGGTTATATGTGCATGCGTGCTCCAAATCCTGGCAGAAAGGAGAAATGGAGGAGGAATGGTAGTGTGTTGACAGCCTATTGTGGGAGGGGGTGTTTCTCTCTCTTTTTCTCTGTTTGCCTGTTCACTCTGGCAAGTGCATGTGCCCTCTGCCAAAAGAATAAAAAAATAAATAAATAAAAGAGACACAAAAAAATTCTTAAAAAAAAGAAAAAGAACTCATCTTTTATAGGATGGTCTGTGTGTAGTTCTTCAGGAACTACACTGTAACTATAGCCTTTTAGGAACTTTCTTTGAGAACTCAGTAATGATTCATTATGATGGTCTTATTGATCTATTTATGGCTGAAACATTGGTCTGGAAAATGGGTTACACTGCAAAAAAGCAATGTAAATGGCCATTAGGCAAATAACAACAAAGATTTTTGATTTTTAGGACTTAATCATCCTATAGGTCATACACCTAGCAATCTGATCATGATCCTTCAAAGTGAGACAAGTAATTGTCCAATCTAAAATCTAGAACATGACTTTATAAGAAATGTAACAGTAAAAACAATCTTTCTTTTCAAGCTAAGCTTCAACTACTGCTTTCTTAGAAGTTCTTAGCATTTCTTTTCCCATCTAAATATATCTATTTTTAATCATTGTAAAGGGATGCAATATGATACCATGAAAAGGCTAATCAACCAAATGTCAGGGACCTGAGTTTTAGTCTCCGCTCTCCAACGAAATAAAAGAGCTGAGTTTATGACATTAAACTGCATTTCCTAATCTCTCTGGTCCACGGTTTTCCTCATGAGTAAAATAAAGAGGTTAAAGTCTGAAACATTATCCAGACTCATTCTTAATGGTGGGTATAAGTAGATTATTTGGACTATCTGCTGTCATTGAATTTCTCTCTCTTTTTTAGCACATGAAAGTTGTTAGAACAAAAAAGATAATTCTGATTACTAAACCAGAACCCTTTAAAATGACCTAAATCTTTGAAATCATAATTTCTATTTTAAGAAATAAGAGACTACCAGGAAAACAGCTACATCACATACATGGTATGGAAAAGCTAAAAACATACCAAAATTTAAAAAAATACATATATATATATATATATACACACACACACACACACACACACACACACTCTATCATAATGAAGTACAGACTAGTGTACGTTTATTTCTATAGTGATCTTCCAAAATGGCAAATTTTATCTAATTGATCTTTCTAAGATGTCAGCACAATTAAAAATGCACATTTATGGAATAAAACAAAAGACATTTCAGTACAAGCTTAATGTCAGTTTTTTTTTCTTTCTTTCTCTCCCTTCTATTTCTTTTTACTTCTCTTTCTTTTTCTTTTTTCTTTGCCAGAGAATGCTTATGCTTTTCAGAAACATGAGGGGACAGGGGGTAGAAGGAGCACCCCTCAATGCACCACGACAATCCATTCTCCTCCATTTCTTCATACTGTGCTGGGATTTGTGTGTTTTTATGCCACTGAGACCAAGATTCAAATTTCTTCATCACAGTGTGGGATCCAGGTCCTTTAACCACTAGGCCGTGGGCTGGCTCTAGAATTAGTTTTTTGAATGTCTGTATTTCCTAAAGACTTCTATGTTTAAGATATGCAAAGAATCATCACTTTTATCATAGAATAATTGTTTTTTTGCCTGAAAACACAATATTGACAAAACAGGTGAGTTACTTTGCAGTTGATTTTCTTCCTCCTAAAGAGTACTCAGACATATCAAAGAGTAGACTTGTTTTTCCTTTTCCATTGGCCAGTCGCCAGTTGTGTTTCATTCTTCTCCTATTTATCCAATTTTTAGAGAACACATGTTGACCTAGAGAAAAAACTAATTTGGTCATTTCCTCACTTCTCTGAAACAACAGGCACAAATTATTTATTTGTTTTAAATACATCAGAAGTCTCTGGGAATGTGACCAAAGAAAGATGAAAGTATGGCTTTAACATTTCTAAATAAACAAATAATAATGAGATACAATGCCCATGGGTAGAAGGTACTTGGAAACACCACTTCATCCTCTTCCACCAGTTATGGTATCTCTTGTTAGAAATCACAAGCTCATTAGACTGATTATTAAGGAAGGTCACCTATTAAAAAAAAAAAAACCTCTTTTAAATACTAGGATGCTATGCTTTCAGACTCTGAAAAAAATACACTCTAAAGTGCTCTAAATTAAAAATATAACAAAATAAATACCCTGAATTCATTGATAAAAGGGGTCTTCAAAAAGTTTGTAGAATATGTGCACTATGAAAAAACTATGTATGGGTTTCAACATTTTTTGCACCAGAATTAACTTGTACTTTAATTCCATTTTTCTATGAACATTTTAAGTCCCCTTGTACTTGACACTTTACTGACCCAATTTTCCCATGATGGTATAATAGAAGGCATTAACTTTCTTAAGTTAATAGCTTGACATTTGTCATTTCATTGATTTACAATACCTCAGTGAGTGGCATAATATTTGATGGATAGTCTCCTTAAGAATTTTGCCAATTTTTAACCTGTTAAGCTATTAATTTATGTTATTTCACATATAGTGTATTAACCTATTCATTAGAAACTAAATTATGTTATATGGACCACATTCAAAATTAATAGAGCCCTGCATTCTAAAACAGAAATATGTTGTTACTTTCTTTTTGGGAAACACATTCAAGTAAAGTGCAATAAAAATTGTTCGAGGTACTAAGACAGACTTGAGGATTCAAATCTCTGTTTCTAATGCTGATTCACAGTAAGATGTGAGAAATTTTTTTCCTGATCTGTTGTGAGTAATTATAGTAATGAGGCACCTTGAAAATATAAGCTGCTAATTAATAAGGCTATGTCTAATCGGAGCTGCTTTGTACCAGTGTCTGGCATTTTGAACAGTAATCAGATACTAATATCCCTCACATACAGTTCTAACCACCATCTCTCCATACCTACTCTTCATCTACCCTGTCTAGCTCTCTCTATACTCAGCACCAGTCAAGTATCTTCAACATCTTTTAGTAACTGCTTTAGTCTAAAAACATAGTTTAGTTTCTGCCCCAAATCAGTGTAATTTAATTCACTATTGTTTATTGACCACACTTATTCATTGCCTGTTTCCAAAACTGAGATATGTCAATCGGTATTTGAATCTGTTTATACTTATTTTCAATACAATAAAGCCCAATATTTCAATCACAGCCATAACTGGAACCCATTCCCTGACTTGAAATAGACACATTTTTGATAAGGGTTTTGCAGTAATTACCATATCTGACTGTGGAATGGGTACTGATTTAAAGATAGGTGTTATGCCAATTAATGTTAAGACTAACAAAACAGAAGTTCAAGTATATTGATTTGAGCATGTCCATACATCTTTCTTCCTGCTAAAGATCTCATTGCAAAGATAGAAATTATATTTTTTTTAAATTAAATGGTGTGGTGGATGGGACATTTGACTCCCACATGGCCAACTCTGTAGTTTAGTCCCAGACCTGGTGGCTTGAGAAACATGCTGAGCATCTGTGTGTGTGCCCAGGATCCCTAGAGGAGAATGGAGAAGGGGGGATTGTGGCATGGCTATCTCCTCTGGAAAGTGATTTCTCCCTTTCTCTCTCTGTCTCTCTCTAATGAATGCATACACCATATGGCAAAAATCTTTAAAAAAAAACATTAAAAAAATTAAAGGGAAATCAAAATTGCATTGGGAAACAGAGCCTCATTTTGAGGAATTCCATGAAAATAGAAAGCAGATGGAGTTGGAGTGATGGAAAAGTCGGAAATGAGAGAATCACAGTCAAGGGGACCAGGATAAGAGTTGTTTTCCCCCAAAGAATCAGGGAGTTCTAAGAAGAGCCCCTAAAGCAAAGGGTAGCAGCCACAAATAGGCCTGGCCAAGGGCAATTATCAGGGAAATCAATTAGCAACTGTATTTGAAACAGCTGTTCCTCCTGCAAGTCCTCCTGCAAGTTCAAAAAGATCCCCATTGAAGGCATTGCTAAAGGCTTGAGTTCTGTGGAACCTTGAAGTTTGCCAGGGAAGAACTCCTAGGGCAGGGAGCTGAGGGAGACCCACAGTAGACCTTCAGGAAACTTTGGAACTTTACAAACTGACACATATGAACACATACCTGCATACACACACGCACAGACACACACACACCACACCACACACAGCTAGTACACTGGGACTGAGCTCAGTCCCATTGCTGTTTTAAGCTGTTGTACACAGAATTGTGGAAATTGTCTACCTGCTAGCTTCTTGGCTGTCACTTCTCTGTTTTCAGATATACATTATCTCCTCCCATAGGACAGGTAGCCAATCTTTACTTTTTAGAAGTTGTCTTTCTTGGAGGAATGGGGGTGGGGGCTTAAATAAATGTAGAGGAAACCCAAGTCAGTTACTTAACGTAATCAGAGATACCTTCATAAATGGATGGATGTCAGGAGCAAGAGACATTTATGGAAAACAACTAGCACAAAGAGCACAAAGCTGCAAATCTGAAACACAAAGATGCAAATCTGTAACAAATGATCATAGAGGAACCAGAGATAATATTGAACACAGAGATGGAGATTTCAAAAGATACCACTTCTGAAAAAGAATGGTCAAGCAGAATGGTAAACACTCTTGGGAATTAAATAATATGATTGCCAAACTATAAAAGTTAGCGGACAGGATGGACAATGGAATGAGTACAGTTAAAAACAAAATTGGTTATATGAGAGATAAAATTGACAAGATTGCCCAGAATGCAGAATAAAATTTAGAGATGAAAAATATGAAAGTAAAAACATTTCATATAAGTTCTATATAAGAGGAAATATTTTTGTACAAGTTAGTAAGAAACATTCTCTCCAAATGCAATCAAGTTCAGTTTTTAGGAGACCTTCAAGGTGACGGAATATTAATTTCGAAATTCTGAAGGAAGAAGGTTCTTAAAAGCTTCTACAGACAGAGAGATAATTTGTTTATAACAGAAAAGAAAATAGTGATCTTAGCAGTTCTGCATGCTAGAGAATAATGAAACAATGACTTAAAATTAGAGCTAAAAAAATCAGTTTGTAATTTCAAACTGTACTTCAAGTTGTCTGTTAGATATTATCCCAAAGCTTATATTTTTCTGAGTTTTGTTTTTAATTACAAAGTGTTTGTGTTCTTTAAGAGAGAGGTAGAGGGACCAATAGTTGGTGTAATGGCTATGTTGCTGGACTCTCATGTAGTTGATGCAGTTCGAGTCCTGGACCCAGTGGCTTAAACTCATGCTGGGAGCATGTGTGTGCGTGCCCAAAATCCCAAGAAGAGAATGGAGGAGAAGGGATTGCAGCATGGCCATTTACCCTGGGGGTGATTTCTCGCTTTCTGTCTCTCTCTGTGTCTCTCTGTCTCTCTGGCAAGCACATGTGCCCTATAGCAAAAACTTCTCAGAAAAAAAAATAAAAAAAATAGAGAGGTAGAGAAAGAGAGAGAGAAAGAGGGAGAATGTACCCCTTGGTGGGGAGTGGTCATGTCACAAACCCCTCTCCTTCATTTCTCTATCCAGTCAGCACTTGGGGCACATGCTCATATGTGCCTGGAGTGATTTTTTTTTTTTTTTAGAAGATTTTTGCTACAGGAAGCATACACTTGCCAGAGAGACAGAGAAAGATAAAGAGAAAGAAAGTGAGAAATCACTCCTCAGGGAGGATGGCCATGTCACAATCCCTTTTCCTCCATTTTCCTCTCAAGATTGTAGACACACATGCATACACACCCGGTGTGAGTTTCAATTCACTGGGTCCGGGACTCAAATTACAGTTGATTATGTGGGAGTCCAGCGACATACCATTACTCCAACCACACGTCCTAAGTCTGGAGTGAATTTTAAGCTGTCAGGCTGGGATGTAAGCATGATTGGCTATGTAAGATCTAGCTACTTTAACCACTAGGTTGTGAGGCTGGGCCCCAAATTTTACATCATGAAATGTATAAACCCAGACCATCCCCACATCTATATTTAAAAATTATCCAGCAGATACTCAAGATAGAAGTAAAAAAAAAGAAGATGAATTGACATATAAGACAGAGCAATGGCTAAATTCGATGGGGAGAAAGTTTGAAGGAAGAGTTGGGAAGGGGATAGGGAATTTTGAAAGAGCTAGTTTTTATTTTTATTGCTGACAAACCCAGAATCAAATGTAGAAATATTTTCTATAACTACTATATTTAATTCCGGCTTTGTCAGTAATAAATGCTGACAATAATCATCAATATAACTAAAAAGAACTGATCTCACTAGTGATAAATCTTGGAAGTAGTTCTAGAGGTGAGACATTTGAGAGATTTTTATTCTGTATTGCTTGAAATTATTTTACTTGCAAGTGTATTGTTTTAAATGGTCACAATGATAAAAATAGAAAGTCCAACATTTCCTACATAGGACCAAAGAAAGCACATGCAACAATTTTAGCCATTCTTTCTTTTTAAAATTTTATAGATGCTTTAGATTTTTTTCATAATCAAGTGAAAGGGATCACCCCAAATGGTCAGAAGAGGCTTTGTTAGGGATTTGGAGTGAATAATTACAGGGGGGCTGGAGATTGAAACAATCACTCTAGGATAGGGGCATGTAGGAATGAAGTGGGTTGTAATGAGGTCTCCAGCTCTAGTGTGAGTAAACAGATAGGCTGACTTCAGAACCCTGACAGTGTAGTGACTCAGGGCCCGCTGCCCAGAGCCCCATGTTTGGGGCTTAATGCTCTGTAGTTGCAGTTTGAACATTCTTAATCATTTCGGTTTTGAATTTGTCTTTGGTCAGTGAAATCCAGTGGAACAATAGAGCATGCAGTGGGGGCTTGGAGCACCGGAGCCTCCTGATGGTTGCTACATTCCAGGTGGCGTTAGTGGAAGAAGCCTGCATTCCACCCAGGCCTCCTGCTTCTGCAGGACACTTGGATGTTGGCAAAAGAAAACATGAGTAGGTCAAGTGCCTCACAGTGTCCAGGGTGTAATAGTCTGTGGCTGTCCCCTTCCCGGGCTGGCAGTGCCATGGTGCATTGTGCACTCCTCATCCAAGTACCAAGCACATGCCAGCACATGTTGCAATCTGCTGGGCTACATCCGTCTGCCTGGGATCCATGGGAAGAAAAGATTGACTTCCCTGCTCTTAGCCAGGACCACACACTTTCATTTTCCCTGGGACCTCAAATTATATCACTCTCCCTAGAAAGCAACATCATGGAAAACAATGGCCAAGGCATCCTTGGGTACCACCCTGCTGTTTCATTGGATCGTACGTCCTTTTGCCAGGAGTTCTGATAGATTTTCAGGCTAGTTATCCCTGGCAGTGCCCTAGCTACTTCCACAGTTTATTGTCTCCTTCTGATTCTCTGTAATATTTTCTTCTCTCAAAATAGTGACCATGCTGTTGCAGGCTTCAAAAAGTCTTTCACTTACCTTTGCTAGTGGTCCCAATTCCAAACTACACTGTGGGTTTTTTCCTACCTAACACATTTTTTTCTCATCACTTTATTTCTAAGCATTTTGATTTCTGCTGTAGGGTACCCTCATTTATACTTTCTTTTTCCCAGCTCCATTGTTTCACGTTTTATAGTCTTTTTTCCCCCCCTTGTTTCTATTCAGTAGTAAGATTTTAAAGTTAGATTAGGTCACAGGGATTTAATCTTACCACTTATAAAACATAAAACTAGATGGAATTTTACACTGTTACTAGTATTTATTTTTTATTTTTTTTAAAAGTATTTCTTTATTTTGAAATTTGCTACAGAGCATGTGTGCTCACTAGGGTGGGGGTGGGGGATAAAGAGAGAGACAAAGAGAAGTAAAGTGTGAAAATACCCCCAGAGGTGATGGCCACATCACAATTCCTTCTCCATTCCTCTATCAGGATTTTGGGTGCACATGTACACATGCCTGGACTAGTATTTATTCTTTTCCAAGGCATTTTTCATTTTCGAAATGTTATTTTGCAAGATGTAATTATTTGTCCTTTGATCTTATATTGAATGCATTGTCTAAATCAAAATGCAGATCCCCTGAAATTTGGGAGTACCTCTATGCTCATCAAGAACCTTATTCCTGATGATCTTCATTTAGGTTTTATTTGAAAAATTTCTGACTATTTGCCTTCTATAATGCCCCATATCAAAGACTGGAAAGGTATAACTGGAACTCACTGCTAAGGTTTGCATAATGGTTTAACTCCAGAAGGTTCATGTTGTGGAATTTGATCCCTAGTGTAAAAAAGGCATTGGGGATGGGTGAGATCTTTAAGGGGTGAGATGTGGCAGGCAGTGATTGGATCATGGATTAATCACACTTATGGAGAGATTAATGCTGTCTTATAAGACTGAAAGTCGGTTCTCACTATGAGAAGGGGTTAGTTCCCACAAGAGCTAGTTATTCTAAAAGGGAGGTGGTGGGCTGGTGCCTTATGGTTAAAAGAGGTGAATTCCACATGGCTGACTGTAGTCTGAATCCTGGCCCTAGTTGTTTGAAAACCATGCCAGGTGCATGTATCTGCATATTCTAGATCCCAACAGGATAGTGAAATGGAGAAGGGATTGTGGCATATCCATGCTTCATTGGGGAATGCTTTCTCTTTCTCTCTCTCTTTATTTTTTTCTCTCTCTTTATTTTTCTCTCTCTCTTTGGTGAGCACACTCCAGCAATTAAAAAAAGAAAAAGAAAGATGGTTTCTCCCAGTTCTCTCTTTGCATGTATCTTCTAAATCATTGACCCTCTCTGCTTCTGTCAGCCATGTTGTGATGCAGGTCAGCCTGATGCCAGCCTCACACTTTTGGGCTTTCTGGTCATTAGAATTGTTATTATTTGAAATAATCTCTATTCTTTATAAATCATTGATGTCAGGTATTTGTTACCAACACGGTAGCAGACTAAAATACTCACTTTTTAAAAATTTTCAGGACGGTGCTCTTATTTGTTTGAAATATAAGGAAAAAAAAAATCATATGATTCTAAACTATGCTGTGGACTGAAATGGAGTCCATACTCCAAATTCATATGTTGAATCCCTAACCCCCAATGTGATGGTATTTGAATATAGGGCCTTTAGGAGGTAATGAAGGTTAGATTAGATCATGAGGATGGTGGGACCTCATGATAGAATTAGTGGCTTTCTAAGAAAAGAAGAGGAAGAGATCCCTTTCTTGCCCCCTCTGCCCTTAATTCATGTATTAAGGAAAGACACAGAGAGAAGACTGCAGTTTGCAAGCAGGAAAGAGGTGAAACGAATATTTGTCTTTCATATTTTTTGATAAGTTTTAGTTGAGCTTGAGACAATGCTATGATAAAAGCAGAAAGAAGAAAAATATATTATTTACTGTAGATTCTGTGTGCTAAGCATTATACTAAATGCTTTATATGTGCTATTTTATTTTATCTTCACAATCTCATTGAAAAGTGGATGTTATTATTCCATTTGTATAAAAGGAACTGAGGCTTAAAACATTAATTTTCCTTAGTCTGACTATTTAAGAATGATAGCGCTCAGCTTCACATGTAAGTCTGATTTGGTGACACTCCACTACAGCACTCTGAGAACCCCATTCTTCCTTAGTTATATTTCCTTCTTTTTCCTTATAAACTCAGTGGACTAATACTCAGCTTTAATTTTAATGAGACAGCCTGCTTCCTGACCTGTAGGAACCTTACCTTTTCTCTTAGGAGTCATCTTAATTTAAAGAGCTGCCAGTCTATGAAGGGTCAGTAATCTCCTTCCTGTTGAATTATCATGTCTCAGACAGTGTGTTTTATGGCTTCAGATTAGAGTCAAAGTCCTCCCTCGTTATTCATTGCCTGGTTTCAATAAGGACAATACTGGTTAATGTTTTGCTGGGAAGATCCCCAGTGATCACATTCTGCCATGTGAAAAAAATTGGAATTATTTATCAATTTGTAACCAGCTGTGTGGGAAATGTCTCCCTCTTTCCTCCCTATTTTCCTTCTGAATTTGGGAGCACAAGAATAATGGGACATGTATTGTGGGTTTTTGGTCAGTCATTCTGAGACCCTCTTTTCCACTTACCAAGGCTGGATGGCTTAAACAAATGAAATTTCCTCTCTCACAATTCTGGAGGCAGGAAATCCAGGATCAAGCAGTTGGCAGAATTGGTTTCTTCTGCGAGGTTTCTCTCCTAGAGCTGTAGATGACTAACTTCTCCCTGTATCTCTCATAACCTCAATTATAAAACTTCTAATTCAAAAGATCATAGATAAAAGCTAAGTCAAGCAAATGGTGAAAGAATGAAAATTGTAAGCCATGTCAACTCCTGGAGTACTTATTCTTCTTCATAATACTCTACTGATCTCTTAAATTAATTAACAACATGGTGCTAGATGTAGGGTAAATTCAAAAGTAGCAAGATGGGAGCAGTTCCAAATTTACAGTGTTTGGTCATGTGGCTGCAAAGGCCTGCCTACTGAGACATTAGGTTTCTAGACCTTTTCTTTGAATTCTTTGAAGCCCTCTGTCCTAGGACTTTTTGTTTCCACTCATTTTTTTCCCCTCCTAATTAGAAATAATATTTTTTTCCCCTTTTGAGAGAGAGAGGGAGAGCAAAGGGAGGCAGAAAAAAGAAAAGAGAGAGATTGGCATTTTTAACAGGGTCCTGCTGTGTCATGATCCTTTTATCCAAGCCTTCCAATTAGCCAGAATTACAGGTGTGTAAATCATACCTGACATGTTCAGGTCAGTCTGGGAACCCATCCTGGGCCTCCCATTAGGACTCTGCCTCCCAAGTGGTGATGTCATCATAACTGTGCCAAAAATTTCACTTTAAACATTTATGTGATTATTTACTATGTAGAAAAAACTTTAACCCTATGTGTAAAATATACTAAGAGCAGGAAAATAATCATCATAATATCCTCTAACACCTTTTTTCGTATATTTTGACAATATACTGCATCTTGATAACATAATCACTATGTAAATATAGAACATTTTAAATAAGGACAATGATGAAAAGAAAACCATTTTCTGAATTTGGCCTTACCTTTTGAGTTTTGTAATAACTAGTAAGGTACCTGGGAGGGTTTAACTTTATCTGTGTCTTCATTTGTTCACTCCTGTATCACTGCTAGGGCTTCCTTAACAAAATTCCAAGACTGGATGACTTAAACAAATGGAATTTCCTCCCTCTGGGTCTGGAGGCATGAAGTCCAAGAACAAGGAGTTGGCAGAGTTGATTTCCTCTGACAGTCTCTTTCTTTGGCTTGTGGGTGACCATCTCTCTGTATCTTCATGTGATAT
Source organism: Tupaia belangeri chinensis (assembly GCF_000334495.1). Taxonomy (NCBI): domain Eukaryota; kingdom Metazoa; phylum Chordata; class Mammalia; order Scandentia; family Tupaiidae; genus Tupaia; species Tupaia belangeri. The sequence goes on along the minus strand of NW_006159715.1, from coordinate 1,498,783 downwards.
CTTTCCTCTATGTGTATCTGTGTCCTAATCTAATGGCATGAAGGCCAAGAACAAGGAGTTGGCAGAGTTGGTTTCCTCTGACGGTCTCTTTCTTTGGCTGTGGGTGACCATCTCTCTGTATCTTCATGTGATATCTTTCCTCTATGTGTATCTGTGTCCTAATCTAATCTGTTGTGAGGACATCGGTCCCATTATACCAGAGCCCACCTAATTTCTTCATTTTTATCTTAATGACTTCTTAAAGACTCCATCTTTGAATACAACTACATTCTGAGATACTGGAGGTTAGGATTTCAGCACATGAATTATTGGGGAAAGATGACAAAAATCATCCCATAACATTCTAAAATCCATTCAGAAGCCACACCTGGAATGCTCCTTACTAAACCCTAGTCAGACTTGTGTTTGACTTGTGGTCAGTTCTCATTGTCTTCTGACATGTTATCCAGTATCCTAAGCAGTGCCTGGAATAGACGTGTCAATTCCTATGTCTTGAAATGAATGTTCAGTTATTAGGATGCTTTTAAAGCTTCAAGCTGGTGCAGAACATATTTCATAAAATATAGCTCTATCTACTTTTTAAAAATATCATGCATGTAATAAGCACATTTGGTTTTCCAAACTCCTAGTTTATGTTGATGTAGGTATATTTTGTATCTTTAATGCATTCCAAAGAGAATGTGAAAGGCCCAGAAAGGTTGAAGTTCAGAATTCACAACTATGTCCATTAGTCCTGTACAGTAGCTTGTCCTACATACTGTGGGCAGTATATTTCTCAAACCAAATGTAATTGATGCATATTCAACTCTAAATACCCATAGAAAAGTAGAGCAGGCTTGTATTTGATGTAATTCTCTTGATATCAGAGGAAATGTGCATCAAACTTTATATTCATAAAGTATAACTTAGTGCTTTTAACAGCAGGCTCAGTAATTAGTTGGGCAATTAAGGGGCTGTAAATTATAATTTTAACTCAGATAGACATCCTCTCTAACACCTTGGGAAGTCCATTTACCATTACTTCACCTATTTTCCCATCTATAAAATAAGTCTAAAAATAGATTCTCCATAAACTTGCTGATGAACTGAAGGAAGATAGGTTTAGAAATGAAAGAGACCTTGCAAGGTTATCTGGTGAAGTCTTCTGCTTTTGGGCACATTAATTTCATAAGGATAGGAATTCTCCTTCTCTACTTTATTCTTGAAAATTTTGAAATACTTAACGTGTTTTAATGTTATTTTTATGGAATTTTACCTGAAAAGCATTATAAATGATTTCCATGTATTGTAAGTACATATTATACAGGAAGATGAAACAGTAGCTAATGTCTGCTGCAGAGGTGAATGGATTTACCACTGCAGCTTGGCTGCCTCTTAAATTCCAAGGTCAGTCATTAGCATATTTAAAGTAAAGTAATCCACTTTCTATAATGCTGCTAGTACCTGCAGGTCCTGATTTAGGAATCTGTCATCTGGCCTCTTCATAGATCCTATCCCTGGTATGGGAGCAAGCTTTAAGAGTCTTTTCTCTTTCTGAAATCATATTTCCTTAAAAGTGCTGGCTTGTATTTTCTTTTTTTCCCCCCCTATTTTGTTGCATCTTTTTTTCTCTCTCTCTTTAATACATATCTTGTTACTAACAAAACCATCAATCAAACCCTTTATACATTTTTACAATTCTGCATTTCTGTTGTCCCAAAGGAATTTTATCCCTTCAATATTTACTGCTGGGCCACATTTATTCATCTTAACTTTTTGGGAGGGAAAAAAATCACATCTGCCTTCTTTATCTATACCATTTTTTATTGCACTCGTCCCTTGAGACCCTGATGGCTCTGCAGTTCGTAATACTTGAGTGGTAGCACATTTTAGAGGGGTGTCACTTGGCTAACTTACGGAAGTGGTTCCCAATGTGCTCATAGGAGAAGGATGACAAGTGTCTGAGAATGCCATGTGCTAAAGAAATAATTATTCTGACATGTGTTAAGAAAGACTTTGTTCAGGAATATTGTGATATGTTTCAAGGTCATTGCAAGAGAGGAGAAACAGATTGGGCTTGATTGAAGATAAGATCAAGTGGAAACTTAGAGGCAGGGAACAGGTTGAGGTAAAGGGAGCTGTAATTAATGGGTGAAAAATTACTAAGAGGGGCTAGCTGAAGGTTTGGGAAATTCTTGCTAAACCAATCTACTAGGGTTCTTGCTGAAGGCACACTAGGGTGATCAGATCTCAAGGATGAGGTGTTAGGAGGTGAAGAATGTGAACAGATAATGAGGAGGATTAGTTGGCAAGAATGGGGGAGGAAATCTTTCTAGTTGTCTTGGTAGGTTTCTTGCTAAAACTGTGCTTTGTAGGCCCAGCAAGGATGGGGTTCAAGATTAGTCATGATGAGAGTTCTGAGGAGCCTGACTAGTCAAGTCAAGGAGAATCTTTGACAGAACACCAGGAGAAGCTTTGGTTTGCCTGAGAGGTGTAGGGGAGGTAGGCCTGTCCTGTGTCTTTCAAAACAGAAATCCAAATTATTCTGATGCTGATTGATGCCCTGATTTGCAAAAAAAAAAAAAAAAACTGTCCTAAAATGCCTTCCTTAATACCCAGAAAATCTCAGTTTTAACTATGCAAATGTTCTGTAAACTATTGGTTTTCAACCCTGTTTATATTTTGAAAACATCTTGAGAACGCTAAAAAACTATAGATAGTTGGGTACTCCTCACCATTCAAGACTTATTGTGAATATCTTCATGAATAGCTTTAGGCATTTTTAAAGGCTTATTTATTTACTTATTTCCATGAGCAAGAGACAGTTGAGAGAGAGAGGGGGGAAGGGAGAGAGAGGGGGGGAAGAGAGAGAGAGCCAATATTCTCTTACATGTTTCTCACAGGAAGTATTTTCCACATTTTTGTCATTCAATGAGGAACCAAAGAGACGTTCCTCCTATCCTTTTTAATCTGGGTAGCCTACTTCAACAGAGGTCTGACCTGTTTCTGATACAGTAAAAGTAAGTATTTCCTTGTTCTGGCATGACTTATTTAAATAAATGAGTTGTTGAGATTTAAAATGACTATTTCTAAATCATCCTCATATCAGATTAACTTTTATTTCAAAAGAAATTGTATGAGTAAGGGGACAGAAGAGAATGTAGGCGATAAGAACCTATGTAATCTGCCAGTATTTGTTGGGTGAGGCAGGAGTTTTGTCTAGACAACTTGTACCATGAAAAATTATTTAGTCTGCTCCGAGAAAGCTGTCAACCCTGGCTGTGAGTTACCAATGCAGTTCTTTGGTCATAAAAATAATTTTAAAAGCTGTCCTTTTATTCTCATTGTAAATACTTAACACCATCAACAAGCTACCTTCTCAGGGAATTTGATGGGTTTTCACATACCCTTTCCTTTTCTTTTTTTTTTACTTTAAAGAATTCAGAAACAAATCATTATTAATAAATTATATTTCTATAACACTTTTCTTCTGTCAGAGCTCCTAGATAGACATACACACAGTAATAAAAAGACAAATAAAATGATTCCTTATACCTCTTAACTCTGCCTGTTGTCTGAAGCAATCATTGTTAATCCCCAAAATTTTACAAGTATTTTGAGTAAGGTTCTATAAAATCTTTTAATCTTAGAGAATAGCAGCCTGTTGGAAGAAATATTTGTAAGATAAAGAGCTTTAAACTTTAAAAGCAACTGAGATATTTATGAAATCTGACTATTTGGGCAGAAAGAGCCTTAGAAGAAAGTGAAAATTTACATTATATATTTTTGGGAAAATTTTCATTAATATTTATCCATATTATAAGCAAGACAATTACTATCTTTCTCTAAGTACTTAGTCATTTTTAAAATTAGAGTTTTTTGTTTGTTTTTGAGAGATTTTTGCTCTAAGGTATGTATGCTTGTCAGAGAGACAGAAAGCGAGAAATCACTCCCCAGGGGGAATGGCCATGCCACAATCCTTTCTCCTCCATTCTTCTCTCGAGATCTCAGACATGCACGCATATGTGTCTGGTGTGAGTTTTAAGCTGCCAGGTCCGGGACTTGAACCACTGTTGACTACATGGGTGTCCAGAAACATAACTATTACTCCACCTGCTGGTCTCTATTTAGAATGTTTTTAAAGATTACATTCAAATTTTAGTCAAAGAATAGGATTAACCATAATTTTTTTTTAGTAAAGAATCATGATGAAGATGGCAAAGGCTGATACCTCTAGCAATTTAAAAAACAATTTTTTTCTTTTTTTTTTTTTTTTTTTTAAAGGTTTTTGCTTTAGGGTGGGTGCTC
>NW_006159715.1:1477493-1494482 GCF_000334495.1 Tupaia belangeri chinensis | reverse complement strand
CTATAGGGTGCGTGCGCTCGCCGGACGGACAGAGAAAGAGACAGAAAGCGAGAAATCACTCCCCAGGGGGAATGGCCATGCCACAGTCCCTTATCCTCCATTTTCCTCTGGGGATCTTGGGCATGCATGCACACATGCCTGGCATGAGTTTCTTAAGCCACCGGGTCCGGGACGCGAACCGCGGTTGACTATGTGGAAGTCCAGCGACATAGTCATTATGTTAACTGTTGGTCCCCCCCATTTTTTTTAATCCTTAATTCAAAAAGTTGAGAATTAGAAATCAATTGAAAACAAAATATATAAGATATAGCCCAAAAGTGTTATTTGTGCAAAGGTATCATGAATATTAAAGGGATTATTTTGTATGTAGATGCATATTTGCTCTGGAAGAATTATATGCTTCTCGTGAAATGCAATTGAACTATTAGAATTGCATAAACATAAAAGTGGTTTTTCTTCCCTTTAGACCTTTGTGCTTCTAAATAAACTCCCTTTTCATTTTTGCTTGCACATCGAAAACTGTCATGTCGGCTTTACTTAGATCATAAACAAGAATCATAGTCTCAGGTCAGGCACTTTGCACAGGCTCTTTATAAGTGACTGTTCTCACTGGAGATTATCCAGGGTTTGGATATTTCACTGATTCAGGTCACTCTGGGAATTAGACATTGCTCACGGTAACTGAGTCCTCTGAGGTCACTTGTTAGACCTCATACCTTTAAAAGAAATCGATAATCAAGACCACAGCTTTGGAAGGACTACAGGCTTGCCTGAAACCAGTTTTAAAGTGTGTTTGTTTTCAGAGAATCTTTCACACTGCCATGATTCTCGAAATCAGTGGGACAATAATGTGTTCTTCTAGCCTCACACGCGTCTGAATTTATCATTAATCATTAGTGTCTGTGGGTGTGCTTGCATTTTGGAATGGCGAGTTATAAGAAAAGGCAATATAAGTGGTGAACAATGATTAACAGAAAGCGTACAAAGAAATAATGCTGCCAGCTCATTGTTTTGTGCTTAACTTTTGCTAGTATGCATTACTGCAGAAGAACGTTTGAATGCCTTCATGCCAACCCAGTGACAAGCAGTGTGGTCCTTCAGAAATATTCATAAAATATTTTGAAGCCATTAACATTTTCACCATGGCTTATAATAGTCATAGTTTCTCTCTACCAGTCTTCGTGTGTATGTCTGTGCTTGGACTTGGCAAAGTATATCCCATCCACTGAAAAGTATTTTACATGCAAATATTTCCAGGTAAGATCTTTCCTAAACTGTATTTTTACCTAGTTTAAAAATTACTCAGATTCGAGCTCTAAGTCTAACTATTGTAAGTGTCTTCCAAAGTTAGATTTTTTGGGTCACATTTCTGGAAAATTCTTTGACCTGGAAGAGTGAATTCAATTCTCTTTATAATTTCTGGCACCAGACATGAAACCATCCACATAATGGTCACAATGAGAAGGAGTCGTTTAATCACCTTTTGCTCCTGTTCAAAATCCTGAGATTTGTCCCCTTCTATGAAATTATAGTATTACTTGATTTGGCTTTTCTTTTTTTAGGTTTTTGTCATAGGGCACATGCATTCACTGGAGAGAGATAGAAAGAGGGAAAGTGAGGAATCACCCCCAGAGGGTCATGCTGCAAACCCTTCTCTTCCGTTCTTCCCTTGGGATTTTGGGCATGAATGCACATACCCAGTGTGATTTTCAAGCCACCATGTCAAGGACTCAAACTGCAGTCAGCCATGTGTAAGTCCAGTGCCTTACACATTCCACCTGATGGGCTCTGATTTGTTTTTTCAAAAACAAATATTTTCCTGTTAGCTGCTAAAATGTAAGCTACACAAACCATGGCTCCTGGTAGTCATTATGAAGTCTCTGGTAAATTACTCATTTGCATTTCCAGCACTTGACATTAGCCAATTGGTGAGGAGAATGCATGAAAAAAATTTCGTATTAGTCAGATCTATTAAGCTATAGCCATGTGTATGTATATCAGTGAATGCATGTAATCAGAGTATCTCAGTCAAATTTCCTTGACAAACATATGCTTTGCTATCCTTGAGTTGAGTGTTTGCTTCTTGACTATTTAGTGCCATATTAATTCCTTTATTTTTGACTATACCATATTTACTCTCTGCTGGTTCCATCTCTGCTAACTCCTACAGTTTTTAGAATGTTCTCAAGAAATACATATAACATTCCTTTTTGGATAGATAAATCAGAATTCAGAGGATTGACCTGACTCTTGTGATTTAAAATAGCGGTATTTCAGGCATGTGGCCCATGAGTCACCTTTTAAAACCTTGTCTGGTATGTAGGAAGCACTCAATAAATATTTCTTGAATGATTGAACACTGAATTAATCCTTAATGGTCCAACCAAACTCACACCTTATCATGTTCTGTTTGCTGGTCAAACATTTTGCAAGATTCTTATTGTGATACAGTGTGAAATTCAAACTCCTTTTCTTGTCAGTTAAGACTCAAAATAATTTGCATCATTTTTGGTTTCAATCTTATCTCGTATTATATATCCTTACAGGAGAGAAAATAAGGCTAATTTAAAGTCATACTTACTACATAGGAGTAATATACATAGATATAGTACATTCTTTTTTGTTTTCAAATGATGATTTAGGTATTTGAACATTATCTCTTTTCAGATTACACATTCAATATTGACAGACAACTGGATAAGATTTTCTTTCTAGTTGATTTTCCCTTTCATTTGTTTTTAGCCAAACTAACCATTAAGGCATTATGAAGATGTAGTGAGTGTATTATGAGCTGATTGAAAAAAAATTCTTTGGTGAGATTGCTGGGTGAAATACATTTAGGTTTTTTTTCTTCTGGTTTTTTTTTTTGATAATTTTTTTATTGTGGAATATAATGCAAAATGAATAAATGAATTCAAATGAATGAAATGAAGAAATGCAATTTTACATAAAGTATCATTACAGAAAACGAATGCAGAGTGTTAAATGTCATAATGAAATTAATTAGTAAAAAATCCCGGCAAATCTGAGCCAGCTCATGATGTGGTGGTCGCAGTGGTGGCTGGATCCCACACATTGTTCAAGTCCCAGACCTAGTGGCTTGAGAAACATGCTGGGTGCTTGTGCTCAAAATCCCAAAAGGAGGGGCACCAGCAGTTAGTGTAATGGCTACGTCACTGGACTCCCATGTAGTCAACCACGGTTCGAGTCCTGGACCTGGTGGCTTAAACTCACACTGGGTGCGTGTGCATACATGCCCAAGATCCTGAGAGGAGAATGGAGGAGAAGGGATTGTGGTGTGGTCATCTCCCTGGGGTGGGGGGTCGATTTCTAGCTTTTTGTCTCTCTGTCTCTCTCTGTCTGGCAAGTGCATGCACCCTATAGCAAAAACCTATTTAAGAAAAAAAAAAAACAAGTCTCAAAAGGAGGGAGGATTGCAGAATGACCTTACCCCATGAGGGAGTGCTCTTTCAGTCCCCTTCTCTTTCTCTGTAAGTGCATATACCTTCTGGCAAAACTAAAAAAAAAAAAAAAAAGAAAAAGAAGAGAAAAGCCAAATATGGGAAATAGGATTTCATATAAAACATGTGTGTGTATGCAGAGAGCACAAATTGAATGTGAACCCTTTTCAGTTATTTTATTAGTTAAATATTCTGACAAGATGAAGAAAACGAAGTATGACAAAGATGAGAAGATTGTGGGACCAGCAGTTAGCATAATGACTATGTTGCTGGACTCCCACGTAGTCAACCGCGGTTCGAGTCCCAGACCCGGTGGCTTAAACTCACGCCGGGTGTGTGTGCATGTGTGCCCAAGGTCCCGAGAGGAGAATGGAGGAGAAGGGATTGTGGCATGGCCATCCCCTCTGGGGGGTGATTTCTCACTTTTTGTCTCTCTGTCTCTCTCTGTCTGTTTGGCGAGCACACGAGCCCTATAGCGAAAACTTTTCAAAAAAAAAAAACAAATTTGTGAAATATAAAATACTGTTTGCTGAGATTTTGTATATACTCACTAAAAGCCATTGCTAAAATTATCATCATAATAACAGGACTGAGAAAATATGTCTATTTTGATATCAGTGAGACCTTTGCTTTTATTTCTTTAGCTATATAGTCTGATTTTTCTCCTCAGCATCCCAACATGCATAAATGTTTTCCCTTTCAAAAATAAAACACCAAATCGAACCAAACCAAAAGAGCTTTCTAAGAACCAATTTCACTTCTAACTTCTACCTCATTTAGCTTTATCCTCAGATCTGAAATTCTTACTTGTCTACCCAAGTGGCAACACTTCATTGCTTTCCATTCACTCCTTGCTCCTCAGTCCATCCTAATCTGGCTTTCTCTCTCTCTTCTTCAGCAAGACTGTCCTCTTAGGCCACCAGTGCCCTCCTTATCTCTAAATCCATTTCTACGTGTTTTACTTCTCAGCAATGCTGACACTCTTGGCCACTCTCCTTGAGTGGTCAAGCGTTCTTTGACTCCAAAGCAACCTCCATGTGGGATTCCCTTAAACCTTTCTGACTACATATATTGTTTACAGACTCATTTCTTTCTATTTGGCCACAGAAGGTTGCTTCCTTCTGTTTTCTGTTTCTATCTCATTTAGTTTAAGTTAGCATATGTAGAGGCAGGCCCTAGTTGTTAAGGGAGGGGAGCCCACATGGCTGACCCCTGTTTGAATCTCACCCTGAGACTTAAAAAACACTGGTTATGTGTGCATGCATGCATGCCTAAAATCCCAAAGGGATGAAAACACAGAGAAGAAGCAATTGCAGTTTGACTGTGCTGCACTGGGGGTTACTGTCTCCCATCCCTTTTTCTGCAATGTACACACCCTCTGGCAATTAAAAAAAAGTTACTACACATGCCTGAAACTGGTATTTTTATGCCAGTCTTATCTTAGCTCCAATTTTGCACATCCATGTTGTACTTACTGAACAATTTTTTTTTTTTTTTTTTATATTTCAAAGATGTCGGAAACTCAGTGTTTAAAATTGCCCTCATAGCCCTCTGTCCCAAATGCAGTGTATCTGTGATTCCTATCACAGCGAATGCTATCCCTCTGACCACATTTTTTTGAACCTTGTTCTGTGCTCTGCTCCAGCTACACTGCCCTGCCTGCCAGTCTTTGAACACATCAAGATAAACTCCTTCACAAGACCTGTGAACTTGCTCTTCCTTCTGCCTTGAATATCTTGTCTCTAAATCCTTCCATGGGCATAGCTTATTTTTATTCAATTCTTGTCTTGAACATCACCTCCTCAGAGAAGTGTTCCCTGAGCACCATATCTAAAGGAGTGGCTCATCCATTCACAGTGTTCTTTCTTATATTCTTTTTCTTTTAAATACCTATTAAAATGCTATTGTTTATGTGTGTATTGTGTTTTCCCCAAACTAGAACCTAAGCTCCTCAGGAGGAGTCGCCTTGTTTACATTGTTCATAACAGTCAATTTTACTCATTAGTCCCCAACTACACTCATTTCTATTTCCATTAACAACACCCTTGTCTTAGCTAACATCATCTGCCCGCAGTAGTTTCCTGACAACATCTATTTAGATACTCGCCAATCCACATATTTTCTGCCCTGTAGTGAGAATGGTGTTTTTACAGTACCAAATCCGATAATGCTTTCTTTATTCCTTAAAAACACTTATGCATTTCCCGTAGTTCCCAATACAATGATCAAATCTTCAAGATGAGCTCTAAAGCCATACGTGATCTCCTTCATCCCTGATTGCATTTCCCCTTGCTTTGTTCCCCAACTACTCAGATGTTCTGAACATTCTTGAAATGCACCATTCTCCTTCTCATTATGGAATCTTTCACATGTTCCCTAGGCCCTGCTTGGCTCTTTAACTCTATCCCAGCCCTAGAGTTTACCAGGTGGATTTGCCAGTGGACTGCGTTTCTGGCATTGTGTTACATACTAACATATGATAATAATCTGAAAAGATGAAACTACTCTCACCGGTCAGTCTAGATCAGAAATGTGGTATATGTTCACTTGCTTCTAAGTAGGAACCACATTGTATTTTCTTACTAACATGTTGTAATTTGTAAATATGCACTTAGGATTTTTTTCCTTTAAGATTTTTCCCCTAGGGTGTGTGCACTCCCAAAAGACAGAGAGAAACAGAATGAGGGGAAAGTAAACCACTCCTTTGGAGAGATGGTCGCACTGCAATCTCTTCTCTTCCATTCTCTTCTTGGGATTTTGGGCAAGCGTGCACATGTGATCTTCTAACCACTAAGTCTAGGATTTGGATTGTCGTCAGCCATGTGAGAATCCAATGCCTTAACCACCATGCCACCTGCTGGCCCTAAGATTTTCTTTTTTTAATCTCTCTAGCTAACCAGTAAGCTTCATGATTTGCAATATGTGTTTGTGGAATATGTGAATGCATGATGTTCACTCAATAAACACCTCTTGAACACTGACTATGTACTCAAATTTGCCTTAAATAATTAATATAACCATATTCTGTATATGTCAAATATTTACAATGAACACAATCAATGGTTACAATTTGAAGCATCTGTTATTACACACTCAACTCAAGTTTTATGTTCTGAAACTGATTTTTCTGTCTCTTGTATGATCTAAGTTTTATTTCTATGCACATCTCTAATTACATCTAATAGGAACTTCTTGTGCTCTTGTTTCCAATATCCTTTGCAGCATAGGTCAAATATAATCCTGATTGAATGGGCTCAGCGGTCCTTGCCATAAGCATTTAAGTTAATCTGCTGGAAGCATGGAGAGAACACATTTCTTTCTATTTGGCAGGATAGTAACTCATTTCAACCACAGAAGCTGTAATTTTCTGAATGGTATCCTAGTGGCTGGCAGAAGTTAATGCAGGTTTCCAGTGCCTTTCTCATGCCAACGGTACAATTTACACACCGAGGATCTGGCTAGATGTATGTTGAGAGAAAACAACAAACATTGATGTAAAACATGATCAGTTCAATGCAGCAAGTGTATTTTGAATTCTACTCTGTGAAAACTTGGCAATAGATTCAAAGGTATGAGAGATTAAGGACTCTGAGTGACATTGTACTCTTATTAGAGTGATAAAATGTACATTTCATGGGGTCTTGATGTCCTCTTTAATAGCATTATTTATTCTTAATTTCTTCCAAAAACTGGCATTCTGTTCCAAATCTTCCCTCCGTAGGAGCTCTGCCATTCCTGTAATCTCACAAGTTTGGAATCTTGAATTCCATCTACTTCCTTTGTTTTATACCCTAGGTGTGGTCAATCATCTGGAGAAGCACTCTCTCCTTGGCTCTGTTTTGTACCCCATCATCCTGTCACTCAATTTTCCTTCATCTGCTGGAAGGATGGCATAGTCTCTAAACTATTTTATAGAGCTAAGCCAGTGCCATGTCCTTCATGTACACGAATATGTGAATGGTAGCCTCTGGGCTGTGCTAGCAGGTAGGTTTCCTATTTTCAAACCATTTTTCTTTTTCTATTTTTTTTTTGATGGATAACTAAAACATTCTTAAGTTGGTTTTCAGTGTTTGGACCATTCAAGTGAAAGAAGTTCACAATGTAAATAATACTATAAGGTTGGACATTTCTAATGACGGTGAATTCTTTCTACAGTGTGCTGAAATCCATCCTTTCTTTTTTGTTCCTACTACAACTTCCACTGAATAATCTAAGTATTTGGAGAAACTCTAGTGCACTCTGAGATCCATCTGCTATATTCACCTTTTCTCTAATTATTTCTCATGTAATAGGGTGCCCAGATACCCTCAAAGGAATATGTGTACTTGACAAGGGACAGTGCTAGAATGTACCTTGTATTTCTGTAGTTTTAAATCGAATTGTTTTTTAAAATAACTTATATTTTCTTATAACCTGGATTTAGTTTTACCTAAGGGACTGCTAAGTTGAATATGACATTATAAAAATGCTAGCTTTCAAGATACTTATTTTTAAATGTGGTAAAGGGAGAAAATACTTCTTGTATAGAAAGGAGCTTTAGCTAAGAGAATCCTAGAGATGCATATCATAGGCCTCAGTGAAAAAATTAATTGACTAAGTTTGTATTTTATTACCATATAAAGCTGAAGAAATCAATATTTCTCAGTTGATAAATTGTAACAGACTCAAAATTGGGGGAGCTAGTTGAGCTTCTAAACTAAGATGGATTCAAAGTAAGTTTATTTTTATCTTGGACATGAAATTTCATTAGAATTTCTAGGTTCCAAATAGCCTTCAGATGTCAAATTAAACTTTGAATAATTGGTTAATATAGCAGGTATTCTGAGCTTTGGAAATGAGGAGACTTTATATAGCATGTCAAAAAAGTAATATAGGACTGGCCCATAGCACAGCAGTTAAGGGCTGTGCAAGGGAAGTTGGATCCTACAAGGCTGCGTGTGGTTCAAATCCTCATCCTGGTGGCTCAAAATACATGCTGAGCACATGTGTGTGTGTGTGTGGCCAGAATCTGGAATAAACGGAGGAAAAAAGGACTGCTGCAAGTTCATGCTCCATTGGAACGTTATTTCTCTCTAATGCACATATGAGCCCCCTGATATTAAAAAATAAAAATAACATCGTATTTCTGAAATTATACTATTTGACAAAACAGTGTTCATCTTCCACCAAACAGACATTAAAAGCTCAAAAGAAATTTATTTCCTAGCCTCAGTGTCTCATCAGGAATTAAGTTTATCTCAGTAGTTTTTCTTTTTGACTATGAATACACAAATTGTTATTTAGTATAGAAATGATAAAAGCTAGTTAAAATAAGGAGTGTACTTTGTTAAAAAATCCCATCTCACCTGTGGACCATCTGCCTTGCAATTACTTCTTTTATTCAAAAGAAAAAAGAAGGGAATATGGGTACAGACTATGTAATTGAAGGAGGGAAACCCTCTTGCCATTCTTTTCCACTGGAGCAGATAGTAACACTATTTAAAGGCAGGAAACTGATAAGAAAAGTCCCTTTACTTTTTTATGTACGATCTTTATGCAGGGACCTTTTTCATAAACTTAAATAGAGTAATCCAGGAAGCATCACATCGGGGTCTCTCTGGTGGTCCAGAAGGTTATTTTGCCAGGCCATTTAGGATAAGGAGCTCCCTAACCTCTTTATGCATCTTTGTAACTGGCATGCTGATGCTCATTCTTTTAGTGTCCACACTTTTGAATACACGGAATTGCTTTAATTTTCCTGTAACAGCATGGTTCCATTTATATACAACATTACCAGTGATGTCCTGACTGCCAAATGAAGTAGAAGTAGGTGTTTCTGTGAAGCTTTTTTCTCTTCCTTTATGTCAGAGAGAGAGACAGAGACAAAACCAGGGTTTTTTTTTTTTTTTTTTTTTTTTTTTTTAAAGGTTTTTGCTATAGGGCACGTGCGCTCGCCAGACTGACAGAGACAGTAGGGAAGAGAAAAAGAAAAAAAACGAGGGTTTTTTTTTTTTTTTTTTTTTTTTTTTTTTTAAAGGTTTTTGCTATAGGGCACGTGCGCTCGCCAGACTGACAGAGACAGAGAGACAGAAAGCGAGAAATCACCCTCCAAGGGGAATGGCCATGCCACAATCCCTTCTCCTCCATTCTCCTCTCAGGATCTTGGGCATGCACACACATGTGCCTGGAGTGAGTTTTAAGCCACCGGGTCTGAGATGCGAACCGCGGTTGACTACATGGGAGTCCAGCGACATAGCCATTACACTAACTGCTGGTCCCCAAACCAGGTATTTTTGACAACATGCCACTGTTGGGATTCTTTTGCTCCAGCATCCTCAATTAATGAGGATTACAGGTGACAGATGTGTGCAACCATACTTGGTGTGTTCTGTGATAATTTTAGATGGTAACACTCCTGAAGGGACAGGAAACTGGAAAAGAAAGTCCCCTTATGTTCTCATCTTCAGTCCTTATGCTGGGACCATTTTCATAAACTTAAATAGAATAACCCAGGAAGGGTCACATCAGGCTCGCTCTGATTGATCCAGAAAGTTATTTTTGTCCGTTTTTCTAGAATAACTTATTTCCCTAACCTCTTTGTGCATCTTTGTAACAGTTATGTTACAGGAATGTGAGACTGCACTAGATATGTCTGTGACACTCCTTTCCCTGCTGGTCTATATTGCTTGTGTGACACACCTCCTTTTTCCCTCCTGTGTGCATTCATTCCTCACAAACCAGTGTTTCTCATGGTGGAAGACCTTGCTAATTATCCATTTTTCTCTTCTTTACTGATAGAACCCTGATTTTGATGGTGCCAAAACATATTCTAGGTAATTGTAGTTCTTTCGCTAGACTCATTTGAGACCAGTTCTGGGCAATAAGGTGGAGAGGGTGGACTTAATGGGAAACCTACTGTTCTCTAAGGAAAAAGGAACATGTGCCTTTATCCTTCCTGCTTCCTTTTGTGAGAATGCCACGCATGCGCAGTGGGTGCCTGAAGACAGTAAGCCAGCTGTTAACCACATGGGGGAGGGTCTCTTGTTTTGGAGGGGCAAACATGATACTGGGCAGACCCTGAGTTCTTTTTCCTTCACTTGCCACTTTCTAGATTTCTTGTTATGTCATAAAACTAAATCCCTTTTTGGTTAAGCCACTATAATTTTTGTTTCCTTGGAGCCCAAAGAAATTTATGCCAGTCTTGACCATTGCATCATGTTTTCTAAAACTGTTTAATCATGGGATGCTTTTTTACTGTCCCTCTCTCTCTGTCCTCTTCCTTTTCTCTGTCTCTCACTGGCAAGTATATGTGCCCTCTGGCAACATTTAAAAAATATTTAATCTTTTAATATTTTTGTTTTTATTTTTTCCCCTGTTGACTTTGTTTTTGTATTGTGTTTCAACTCTTAGTATATGTAATGTCTCTCATTAGGGACATAATATTTGAAGTTCTATTAGTTGTGTTAATATTAGTTAACGTAAAAAGTAGTAAAGGAAAACTCCTTAAATGCAGACTTTTTGTTTTTCTTTTTATCCACATACCCAAATCACGTGGCACACATCAGGATAAAGTGGGAACTCTCCTGCAATTCCTTATACAGCAATAAGAAACATATTTGGGATCACAAGGCCTTGGGAAGGTCAGCCATATTGGGACTGTTTGAACTTTTGAGGGTTTTATACTTTTTCAATGAAGAGTATGGAATGATTTTCCATCAGAGCTCTGAGAGAAGTTACTTGCAAGGTTTCTGAGATCCAAGATTTGAAGAGAACCCAGTCTTTACTGGGTTAAGTGGTAGATTGATCAACAACCAATAGAAATAGATCAACTTGTTCAATATTATGGAAAGGCAAAATGAGAGAATGACTGGAAATGGATGGTGTGGATAATCAAATACACATTTAGAAAGAGAAGTGGCCATGGTGTGACTGTGTCTCTCATTGGTTTTAATTTCTTCTTAGTTTTCTAGTCTACCACCACCCTCTTACTTTAGAAAGTTACCTCCTGGACAACAGGAGACAACAGTCTCCATCTTTGTCTTGTTAAAGTTGATCTATAATCATCAATGTCCTGATTCCTGAAGATAGATGAGCCATATTTAATTGTTTTTCCCTCTCTCAACAATGCTGTCTTCATATCCCTCCTCCAAATGTTCTTCCCCAGGCTCCACTGCTCCACACACCCCACATCTGGCATTCACATCCACCTCTTCTGTTTGTACATCCTTTAGCCCATCAGTTTCAGTTATAGAGTGTGGACATTTGGTACATATTAAGTGGGGACATGCAGTGTCTCTCCTTCATAGCCTGGCTTGCTAGCTGTACCAATCCTCCATTTAAAGTCCTTCAAAGGCCTCCTTTTGTTCAGAGATGAAATCCAGCAGGGCATGTGGTTTCTTCAGTCCTCTTTGCCTAATTTTTCTCACTCTGTGACCCGCTCTTTAGCACCCCCTGAGTTGGGAACATTCACTCTTCTCTGTGTGGCTATGTTGTCTTGCTTCCACACACATCCTTGCACATGTTGCCTTCTTTGCCCCTGCTCTTGGTCACTCACCTGGTGTCTTGGCTAACTCTACTTTTGATTTTAAGACCAAGGTCTACTCTGCCTACTACAGAAGCTTCAGGACTTAGTACTATTTAATTGTGAGGAAAGTATTAAACTCCTTATGTCCTTATTTTAAAAAGGAGGATAGAGTCAACAGGTGGTGTAGTGGTCTAGGTGCTGGACTCTGACATGACTGACCATGGTTTGAGTCCCAGACCTGGTTACTCAAAAATCATGTCAGGGGGCTGGCAGGTGGCATGGTGGTTCAGGCACTGGTTTCCTACATGACTGACCACGGTGCAAGTCCCGGACCTGGTAGCTTGCTTTCTCACTTTCTCTCACTCTCTTTGGTCAAATTAAAAAATCACAACAATAATAACAATAAAAGTAAATAAATAATTTCTTTAAAAATATCATGCCAGGTGTATGTGTGTTTGTGCCCAAAATCCCAGGAAGAAAATGGAGGAGAAGGGATTGCAATGTGGCCTTTCCTTTGTGGGGTGAATTTTCACTTTCCCTATCTTTGTCTCTGTCTCTTCTCTGGCAAGCACGCACATCTTATGGCAAAAATCTTTTTATTTAAAAAAAAAAAGGCTAATAATAAAACTGATCTTATGAGATTATTGTGAGATTGAAATGGGTCAATGTATGTAAAGAACTGAGGATATAGTAAATAAATACAATGCGTATTTGCATATACTTAATATGTAATATACAGCATGAGAGATCATCAGGTTCATAGAAAATGCATATAATAAAACTGCATAGATTTGAAAAAAGTTTTTGTGCCAAAATAATGTCATATTTTAATTTCATTTTTCATAAACATATTGAAGTAGACTTATAAATAGTAATACATAGTAATAAATTAATAATAGTAAATGTTAACACATATAATGAATTACTAATTATAAAAAAAACTTACCCAACCCTTCTGTGATAAATCTGAGTTAGCTATATCTGCACTGTGTTCCCATAATACTATGAGCATATTTTTATTTTTTATTTTATCATTGACAGACCCTATAGTGTGGTAGAGTAAGAGTATATGGGTTTGAATTTCCTTTCTTATCAGCTCCCTGGTACTTATCAGCTCCCTGGCTCTGAGCAAGTTGATATCTTCTCTCTGATTTGTTTTCTTTATCAGACAAATAGAGATGCTATAGGATCTTTCATAGAATTGCTGTGAAGAATAAATGAGTTGGTTGTCAACTTAAAAAAAAAGAGAAACTGAGGCAGAACATGTAAAAGAAAAAGAGTTTATTTAGGTGTAAACATGAGGAATACAAGCAGCACTGCGCCTAGAATAATCCGCTAGCCCTGAGCATACTTACCAGATCTTATTATTATTAGACAGTCTTTGAAGGCACTAGTGGGAGGGAAAGGGGTGAGGGGATTATACCAGTTATTTCGGGACAATTGTGTATATAGTTGGCACTCAGTGGATTGTTTTCGGATGCATAGATGATTTACCTGTCTTCTTATTTCACAAAGGGAAAAAAATTAAATGTAAAAGCTGATGGGTTCTTATATAGGCATTCCTAAGTTTACTGTTCAAAAAGAGTAAGAACATTAGTATTGAATTCTTTTTTTTTTTTTTACATTCCCTTGCTAGTATTTCTTTATACCTGTCAGATTTGATAAGGATGATAATAAAACTTAGAGAAAACATTAAGCTGCTGACACTTGAAATATCCAGCTAGAAATTCTGATGTTCCTGCCATTTTCACTCCCACAGTTCCTGACTGTATGAAGCAGGTTTATTTAAGGGCAACTTAGGTCATGGGAGAATTTATTCTGGATGATAGCTTATACCGAGGGTATGCTTTGTATGTTTCCATCACACTGCACCATAACGGATGAAACATTTGTCGAGCTGTCTTCTATTTTATTTTTGGGTTATGAGATAACTTGAGCCAGATGGGTTCCTCTTGGAATGACATACCTACTGCTGGAGTTTGGTCATTCTGAAAACAATCTCCCCAATTAGTTGGAAGGTTTTACCCAGAAGTGTAGCATAATCAATTGTTTATTTTGGAAAGATTAATCTGAAGCTTATGGGGAGAAAGGTTGGAGAGGGGTGAGAGGCAGGGTGGGAGATTGGTAAAAAGACTATGCAATTGCTCAGCCAGGAATCAAGACAGCAATGACCATGAGGATAGAGAGAAAGCAAGGAGGACTTGAGAAAGTTAGTTATTCCAGGTAACTTGTATTATTGACTGGAGGCAATAGGATGTGAAAACAACTCCCATGTCTTAGATTAGATTATGGATGCATAGCACAATTGTTAATCAGTGTAGGAAAAAAGGAGAAATACATTTTATTTGGAAAAGGGAATCACTGTGTTTCTGGAGGTGCAGGTGGCCAGATGGGGGTGTCTGACAGGCATTTGTTACAAGGGTCTGGATCTGAGAGAGCAGCCAAGCCTGGAGATACGGGTTCAGAAGTCAGCCTGGGTGCTGGAAGGTGGCACAGAAGTCACACTTGATGCTTCCTGGGAAGGTTCTGGGTGTGTCTGGAAACCTCCGTGAGTACATTGGGTGTGACATGTGCCTATGATCCAGGGGTGGCTTTGGCAGCGGGGCTGGGGGGGGGGTAAATTGTGGCCTCAGAACCTTGTTGCGAGTGTTCTTTCTTGCTTGTTCATGGAATTAATAAATAAACTTTTAAAAAGCAATTTATTTATGATCATTGTTGGCTGACATTGTAGGCAATGTATACACAGCAAGAGAATAAACAGAATAAACTCTAATTTGCCAATGGAGCAACTGGTTTAGATTCTGGGAAATGAGGGAATGGGTACGAAAGAGTCTTGAAACACTCAAAGAAACGTACTATGGAAAGTCCATGCCTAAGCCCAGCGTCTTTTCTCAGGGATCTTAAAGCCAGAGTTTTTGATCTGTACTGATCTGAATGATTCAACCAAGGTGTGTATGTGTAAAATATGAACCATAAGACAAAGCAAGAAAACTAGCAGAAAACAGCTCTAAGGCATGGTCTTAGTCCTAAACCTCATTCATCTCTTAATCAAAGAAGGTACAGGGAAGTTGTGTACTCTAACTTCACTGCTTTTTAAATGTAAAAAATACATTTTACATAGCCATCTTCCACACGTATACTGTACACACACCACTAATATAAACGCTTTATAAAATAACACTCACCCTTCTCATGGCACTCGCGAGATTTTATTCCATCCCATTCCTTCCACTCCACCATAAAAAAAAATCTGAAAAATTCTGATTCACCACCAACTAAATTGATTTTACAAACCACTAAGAGGTTACAATCCACAGTTTGAAAAACTCTCCTTTAAAAATCCTCCTGAAACCTTGTGTAGATTAAATGTGAATTCTACTAGTAATAACCTTTATCGAAAGTAGGCTAGTGTAAAAGAGTTTCTGGGAGACTAATTAAGGACCCTTGGGTACCTTCTCACAGGACTCTTCCTGAGGAGTTCTAAATCCAGTTAGTGGATAATTTATTCATTTCCTATTCAGTTGGTGGCTATTTACAGACTCCTACTCCAGGCAAGGCACTGTGAAAGTGGTCGTGTTCAACACAGGGCAGATCCAGCGTTTGTGGGACTTGAAACTTACATAATATGGGGATTCACTTTAGGAAAAAGAATGTAGAATCTCAAATGTAAAATTAAATACCAAAGTGATTATTTATTTATCACGAGACATATATCACATTCTATTCTTCAAGCCTTGGGTCCCCTAATTCTAAGATTCCTTTAGGCAATGTGCCAAAAATATTTATTCAGTAATGTTTTTTTTTTTTACTGCAACGTGCTCCCCTCTTTACCTGGAACACTGTCTGCAACTTCTACCACTTACAGGAGCCTGCAAGCAAATGAGCTCGATGTTTCATTAGCTTCAAAGGAAATCAACCTCTATTTACTTCTGCATAAACAATGTCAGCCAGACACAAATGAAAGGGCTAGTCCTAAGTTCATTATTCAATTATTCTGTGATATGGAGAAGTTCAGGGAACTAAAAGAGCATATGGCAGGGAAATTAGGCTTAGTCTTTGGGAGACGCAGGCTTTGTGGAGGAGAGACCAGCTGGAGGGACAGAGAACAAACTCACGTGCTGTGATTTTAGAGAGATTCAGTAATTGGTGTTGGTTTGCAAACTGTCCACACTGGATCATGACAAGACACAGATAGAAACTTAGAGTAAGCTTCTAGAAACTTTTATTTATTAATTTTAAAGAACTATTTATTTCATTTTATTATTATTATTGCTTTTATTATTTAATTTGACTGGAGGGAAACAGAGAGAAAGAAAGAGGAAGTGAAAAAGCAAGCTGCCAGGGCCAGGACTCAAACCGTAGTCAGCCATGTGGAAGTCCAGCACCTTAGCCACCATACTGCTTGCTGTCCTCCAGAGACTGTTAAAACAGTTTGAAGGAGTAATATTGTATCTGTTAATGAACAGTTATGTTCTGAAAGCTTTTTTTTAATCCCATTTTGGTTTCTAGACACTTATTTTTCCTATATTGGGCAGAAGTATGAGTCTGCATGGATTGAAGGAGAAACCAGTTCTTTTAGTACTATAGATTGAGAAGCACCACCAGACATTCCCTTTCCTGCTGTATCCCATGTCCCTCTGTTAGAATAAACATAATAGTTAGAATAAACAAAAAAAAAATTAAGAAAATACTTAGAATAAACATATTACAAAAATATTAGGAAGGAAATAACATTTGGCATAAGGACTAGATACCATGAAGTATTATCTTTATCTTAAACTAAAAAATTTTTGTAGTAGTTAAAAAATTAATAAGATTTTTTAAATGTATAATACAAGGGCTGGCTCTACAGTTCAGCAGTGAAGGAACTCGGATTCCAAATGGCCAACTCTGGTTCAAATCCTGGCCCTGGTGACTTGAAACAACACTAGGCATGTGTACATGCATGTGTGAACTCTCAGGAAGATGAAACGGGAGAGGAAAAGAGCTTGTGGTGTGACTATGCCTCATGGGATGGTGCTTTTT
>NW_006159715.1:1454529-1477472 GCF_000334495.1 Tupaia belangeri chinensis | reverse complement strand
GCACACATGCCTGCTGACAATAGTAATAGCAAAAACTTAATATGAGAGTTAAGAAAAATTCAAAGCAGGCTGTAAAAATTTAGGATATGGGTAACTCTTTTTTTTTTTTGGAGAGGTTTTTTTTTTTTGGCTATAGGCTGCATTCGCTCGCCAGAAAGACAGACAGAGACAGACAGACAGAAAGCAAGAAATCACCCCCCCTCCCCCAGTTGGGATGGCCACGCCTCAATCCCTTCTCCATTCTCCTCTCGGGATCTTGGGCTCGCATGCACATGCTCCCGGTGTGAGTTTAAGCCACCGGGTCCAGGAACCATGGTCGACCACATGGGAGTCCAGTGACATAGCCATCACACCAACTGCTGGTCCCCAGGATATGGGTAACTTTTTAAAAATGTAGGAGAAACAAAGTTTTACCTATATCCTCTGAGGGTTTAACAACTAAGTCTGAGAGTTAAACTGACATTAATAGGAGACAAATTATCTGGAGAAAAGATACAAATTTACTTAATATAATTTTCCTTTGACATGGAAGACTTCTTGAGGAAATAAAGATTCAAAGAAGTGGTAAGATCTAACTGCTTTTAGACTAGATTGAACAAAGATAGGCAATTGTGGAAAAGTAAACTGCAGGATGCTAAAGAAAGATGTGTAATTTTAACAAAGTCTGTTTATACAGAATTATCTGGGTCTCGATTCTTTGTCCTTGGTGATAAGAATGCTACTTTCCTTCTGGTGTAAGGCGCACACCTTCCATATGGAGATTTTATCGCTCAGTTTCGAGAAAAATAAATGGGAGGATAAGGGCAGCTTTCTTGCTCTACTGGATTTTTATTTTAAAAAATATCTTTAGCTCAAAATAGTCCATATGCCAAAGTGGCATATTTTGAGGTGGAATATTTGCCACCCTTCAGTATTGTACCAATAAAAGGATAAATCCTAAAGTGGCATGGGTTATGGTAGAAGTGCACGTGACAATGAAACTTATCATTTGGGACATAAAGTCCAAATGCACTTAATTGTACTCCGGAAGCCAGACTCATCTGGTCGAGTCATTGGGTAGCGGTGGGTCCCTTGCCTGCTTGATGGCCTCAGGATTCATAATTGCTTTAAAATCCAAAATCCGGTGCTAGGAAGAGACACTGCATTCTTCTAAGTGTACAAAATGGGTCCACCTCCCTGTCTCTGGTGTGCACACCAGTAGCAGCTCCACCAGATTTTCAGCTACTCTCTGTAAAGTTGACTAAATGGCAACGTGGATCGCACATTCCCATGAGTCAACGGAACATCTGTTAGAAATACAAAGGCAATATATTCCAATTTGAAAATCCAGAGGAAAGTGAATGCATCGATATTTATGTAATAAAAAAGAGTTTGCATCGAAACATTTAATTTTATTTCATGGCAGTTAGTAAAAGAATGTTTAAACCTTTAAGAAAGAGATGGGTGTTTTATCTTAGATACCAGACTTTAACTCATTTTAAAATAGTTTCTATTCAGGAGAATTTAACATTTTTATATTACTGATATTAGATTCATGGGCAGAATAGAAAAGAAACTAGTTATCTCATTTATATTGAGAATTTCCCTTATTTTCTCTTTATTCTGTTTAAAACTCATCATGTGCTTTCTAGTTTACAAATAAAATTGTTTTTGAAATGAACTCTATTTCTCAAGAAACACATAATTCCTTTTAACAATAAATAGTAAAAATTTGGTCATTTTGAGGGAGGTTTTATGAATGCACTAAAAAATAACTTTTTACAAGTGACTCATCTAAAAAAATATTCAACATATTATTTTCTTTCAATTGAGCTAGGCTACCAGACTATACAACTGTGTATTTGCTTCGCTAAGCCCCTAATTCTTGCAAGGTATATAACATTCTTTTTCAATTGATTCATAATTTTATCAATTGTTTTTCCTGACAGATTTAGAACATTGTCTATTGGTCATAGTTAAAACTGTTCCTATATTTACAAAAGAGCAAGAATGAATGACTTTTTTCACTGTCATATTCTTTAGCTATTATGTCATAATGGCTTAATTTAGATAAAGTAATGCCGTGTCACACCGGTAATTTTGCAAAGATAAATCACATTTTTGTTAGGTTGTTTTGCTTCTATGTAGTTAGAAGTACACACTCTTATTGAGTTGGTGAAATTTATAAATGAGATCTCTTTTGAACTGAATTTAAAGGAAAAAATCTTAACTGAGATTAATGAAGAAAAGATTGGTGTTTACCTGAGTTTTCTGTTTCTGTTGTTATTGCTTGTGTAAACCATTTAACTTTTAGAAAATTGTGGAAATTTTAGAGAAATGTTTTATACCCAGTCTGGGGCTTATACAGATTGCAAATGATTTACTAACTCATTGAAAATATACCTATCCACAGGAAAGGAAACACATATTTTCCAGGGCTTTGGACTCTGCTGAATGAATTTTCTCTAGAAGTTTTCTTAGTTTGTATTATGTCATAAGATAGAAACTTAACTCTTGGATTCCACTATTTGAATAGTGTGATAATCGTAGACAGTTTGGGTTGTTTCAACACTGTGTAACCATTCTCCTAATAGCACTGAGGAATAAATGAATGAATAACACTGGGGAATATTTAGAACATTGGTTAGAAATCATTAAATCCCTCAATATACTTAATGATTTGTTAGACATTTAGCCTTCCCATGGACTAACTCAAATAATGTGATACATTGGTCAAACCCATTTCCCAGACTCCTGGAAGAATTTTATCAAGCAATGGGAACACATGCTTGTGTGCTTTCTTTCATTTTCAATATATTATATATTCCTTTGAATGCATATTTCAAAGGAGAAAGTATGTGTTGCAGATACTATGGATCTCATTACAAAAACACACAGATGTCATCAAAAATTTACCTGCGGGGCCCAGGATATAAATTCAGGAATTAAAGCCCAGAAGCATGTTGAGGTAAAATCGAAATCAACTGTTCTTTAGCAGACAAACGAGAAACTTTCTGAAAATAAGAGGCATGATGGAAATTAATGACCCATCCCCCCATTTTGCCAGTCTAGTTCTTCTGAGCCCAAATGTACAAGATAGTTAAATTGAAATTCAGTCTTAGATATTTTAGTTGCCTACATTAGTGTTAATTTTGACATACATTTGTCAAATTAGGTATGTGTATAATCGTTTGACAAAGTATGAGAACAAGTAGAATTAAATTATTCGTACCCAAGGAAGTTATGGGAATTGGAATAATTTGGTGGAGGAACACAAAGAAAATTTAGGATAATACATTATCAAGATTAAAATGGCATTACTAGATCTTGCTTGTAAAATATCTGTTCTAAAATCTAGATAAAGAAGTTGTCTATTTATTTATTCCCTTAAAACTAATCCTTTCCTTCCCAGACATGGGTGTGAGAATTTAACTTTCTCATAGCCCAGACACATTATTACATAACAAAGAAGAAAAGAAGAAAGAGATGAGGGGAAAAGCTACCCAGTAGAGGCCAGAAGACTCTCCAAACTGAATTTTAAGTGCTGCTTCTGATGTAGGTTTCTTCTTTTTCTTTGAGAAAGGGTATTAAGGAAGTAACCCAAGCATAATAACTGGTCACACAGTCCCTTTCACAAGATATTCTTAGTGGCTTGCATTTTTCAAGGCCTCGTGTCCGATAGTGGCATAAAACTGATGCAGATGGTGGAGAAACAAATTCTGTGGACGTTGCTGCAATGAGCAATATGGTATAATCTCGGACACAATGTTTTCATTGTGCTTGATGCATTCATTCATTTGCGGATGCATTCATTTGCAAATTACCCACAGCTCATATCCCTTTTCAGACTAAGAGTATGTCATTCCAGGAAGGTCAGCACATCCATGACCCGCTGGATTCTTTAAAAGCCTGTGCTGCTCTGGTTTCTCCACCCCCTTTTCATTTCCTTTGAGAGGTTGGAAGAGCCTCAGTGAAGGAGCCTGGGCTCATGTGGAAGATGAAGGTAATTCCCCAAGTAAACAAGCCTGTATATTTTCACTTCAGATATTTCATTGCACATTCATTTGAAGACAGATCAAAATTAGTGAAGCTAACCAGAAGTTGATGGAATAGTCTTGGGAGATAGAAAGAATTACTTTGGTAAAACCTACTTTGTCATTATAAATGTAAGATAAGCAGCAATAAAACATACTTAAAGGGATAACTATTTTATCTAGTGGTAGTAGAAGATATATATTCTTGTAATGGGGCAAGGATATCTGTAACACTTGGGAGAATAAAGGGAATAAAGAGCAAAGAGATTATAAAGAGAAAAAAGAAATCTCAAAAGGAAATGTTGGTAAATGAGAGTAAAATTCTCCAATAATCAAGAATCAGTGCTTAGTGTTTTCTCAAAGCCTCACACAGTTTCAGTTTAGATTGATCAAGATGATAATGTTGCCTCCCATGTGCCGGTGCTAGGCCCTAAGTTTTAGAGGTGAATGGAACCTGCAAGGAGGCATTGGGTACAGTGAAAAGGCTGGTTATACAGGAAACCCATCCATGATAATAACATCTCTGAGCTGAAACTTGAGGAAATAGCTATCTGACCTCCACTCCAGTGTTCTAGCCTCTTTCTCTCTCTCTCTCTTTTTTTTTTTTTTCAAGTTTATTTCTTTCTTCCATAAGTGACAAAGGGTAGAAAGGAATGAGGGAAGGAGAAGAGAGAGAGAGAGAAACCCCTGATGGAATATTCATACTATAACACATTCCCAGATCCAACCAGCCCTGGATAATGGACATGTATGTGTGTGTGCATGTCCAGGGAGGTCATACTCAGGGAGTATGGCATACTCAGGGAGGTCTCCAGATGTTAACCCAGAACCCCCTCAAGTGGGTCAGCCTTTTAGAGTATCATGTTGCCTCTACACCCTTTGCTAGAACCTTTCTATTACTTTCTAAAAACTTACTGAAGAATCCTCTCTATAGAGTAATGTAACTGTGTAATTCAGTACCTGTAACTATACCCTTATAGTTACAGAATAGGATCTTTGCAGATTTAGACATATTGAGATGAAATCATTAAGATAGGCTCTAATCCAATTTTACTGATGTTCTTATAAGAAGAAAACACTACATGAGATGCCTGTGAGGACACAGAGAACATCATGTGATGACAAAGATAGAATCTGGAGTGATGCTGCTGCAGAACACAAGGATAGACATTCATCCCAGTAGCTAGGAAGAGGCGAGGAAGGACTTTCCACTACATGCTTCTGAGAGAACATGGCCATGGCCTTCATTTTGAACTTCTACACTCCAGAGCTGTGAGACAATACATTTCTGTTGTTTTAAGCTGCTCAGTGTATAGTACTTTGTTTTGACAGTCCTGGGAAATTAATACCTTGGTCTTCTTTTTCCATCGTTTATTCGTTGTATGCAAGTCACCAAGTTCAGGTGATACTTGAGGGTCTTTAGTTTGATCCTCCATTTTCAAAACTGGGGACAAAACTTGCCACCAGCCACCAACTCTTCAGATAATTGTTGGACAATGTCTCATGATCCTGAAACAGACAGTGGAACTAGAGGATGACAGCTGACCCGTGGGCTGTGTGGAAGCTGGTTGAAGAAATCTCTTCACAAGCAGGAATAAAAAATCTACTCGTCTGCATTTCCTCAACAATACTATTCTGTTATGATGCACATAGTTATAATTGTCTTTGGTAACCCATTCCTTAGCACAGCATTGAATAAATGAATGCCATAAAAACACAGCCCTTAGCTTAGGCTTTTTTTTAAATAATATTTAACTTTATTTATTATTATATCATTATTATTTTCCAGTTTGATCAGAGAGACACAGAGAGAGAAAGAAGTGAGAAAGCAAGCCACCATGTCTGAGACTTGAACCGTGGTTGGCCATGTGGGAGTCCAGCGCCTTTAACCACCATGCCACTTGCTGGCCCCCGGCTTAGGCTTTTGATGTGAAATTCTCCAAAAAAACTTTTAATTTAGCAATCTGATGGAGTCAACAGACCAGTTTGCTTAAACCATGTGAACTTCTAGTCATTTACGAGGTTTAAACTATGATTCTAATCTTTTCTTTTTTATCAGGAGAGAAGGAATACCAGATTAAATACATTTATGTTTAGAAGCCCCGCGTAAACTGTGCTTTCATCCGAGTTTGAGGGAGTGTATTTCAAAGCAACTAAAAGAAAGGACTTTGAAGGTTCATGATTCAAAGCAATGCTAAATGGGTGAGATAATGGACATATTTATTGTCTTGATTTGATCATTATACATTGTATGCATGTGTTAAAAAATCACACTGTAATTTCCCTAAATATGTACAACTATTGTATTTCAATTACACATGATATAAAAACAGAGACTGATGTATTTTATTTTTCATTGATCTTTTTTCTTTCATTTATAAGAGAGGTCATTTTTTTTTTTTTTAGTGGAAATAAGTGTGTGTGTATTTA
This sequence comes from Tupaia belangeri chinensis, assembly GCF_000334495.1. Lineage (NCBI taxonomy): Eukaryota > Metazoa > Chordata > Mammalia > Scandentia > Tupaiidae > Tupaia > Tupaia belangeri. The sequence goes on along the minus strand of NW_006159715.1, from coordinate 1,471,029 downwards.
CTCATTTTAAATACCATTGAGTTTAACTATAAGGAGAAAAAGAAATGTGAAAATTCTTTTCTTTTTGGCTAGCCTGTTTGCAGTAATAACAGCTACTTTCTGAAATTCTTGAGCATTTCATTACATTTACTTTAAAATTTAATTATGCAAAATCAGTGCATTAGAGCTTGTGAAATCATCATGGCTGAGAAGATGATCCCTTAAGAATTGCAGACCCAGGGGAGCTGGGAGGTTGCATTACCAATTACCAAAATAGGCTTAATGCAAGCCCATTCTTTTTTCTACATGTTGCAGCATTTATTGGAACAATTCCAAAGCCTTATGAATATGTATGACTTAAATTGTCCATTTAGCTTAGCAACAAACAAGCACTTCCTGTTACATTATACAATATTGGCCATCAATTACTTTAAAAAAGTGTGTTTCTGAAGGTTTTGCATAAGCATGCAGATAAAAATTACAGTATTTCATACCTTTATTCTGTGCTTTAAAAAATTTAGCGCCTTAAATACACAGATGCACACATACACAAACCACACAAAGTATGTAAATATTGAACTTCCTATTATGTAGAAATGTATATAATTAAAAGTTTTTATTTTTCTAAATTTCTGTTACTATTATTATTTTTAGTTTTTGTTATAGGGCAAGTGTGTTTATGAGAGAGAGAGCGAGAGGGAGAGAGAGAGAGAGAGAGAGAGAGAGAGAGAGAGAAATGATTTCCCAGGGGGTTGGCCACACCATAATCCCTTCTCCTCGATTCTCCTCTTAGGTCTTTGGGCATGCATACACATGTGCACAGTGTATTTTTGTTTTCAAGCCGATAACAGTGAAGTTGGCCATGTGAGATCCGGAACCTTAACCACCACACCACTTGCTGGCCCCAGTTTTTATTTTATATATAGTGTTCTATGCCCTTACAGGGGTTACTCAGTAATTACTGACAATTTTAATTAAGTGTAGCTTTGGCAATCAACCTCATAGTCATATTTGAAAACTAAAAGGAACTGGAGAAGACATGTAAGAATCAAATAGAATAGGGGCAGCTCATGGCAGGGTGGTTTAGGTGACTGAATCTCACATGGCTGGTTGTGTGGTTTGAATCCTGTACCCAGTGACTTCAAAAGCACAGTGGGTATGCATGTGGGTGTGTATGCCCAGAACCTTGAAAGGAGGGAGCATTGTGATGTTACTATACATCATAGGGGTACTTTCTCACTTTCCCTCTCTCTATTTGGGAGTACACACACCCTCTGGAAAAATTTAAAAGAGACAGAAAGAGAGAGAAGATAGATTCCCCACATGACAGTGGTCCAAATCTCTGACCTTGTCCATCTGAAACACACCAGGCACATGTGCAGATGCCCAAAATCAAGTGAGTTGGAAGACAAGAGGAAGAGGATCCAAGCACGGCCGGATACTGTGAAGGATGTTCCTCTTTCTCTCACATCAGCACATATAGCACATATATATGCTTGATCATGAATAAAGGGGGAAAAATAATTAGAGACTATTGCAAACGACTTGTCATGGATCTGTGTGATAGGCTGTCCTTCAATTTCTTTTTTTCACTTGACTTGAATTAGTTCCATTGCACAGGGAAAATCTGAGTGTCTATTTAGTAAGATCCTTGTCATATGCTTGCTCTCACATAGAGGTGTTTGGCATCAAGGAGAAAACACTCCTTAAGTTTGCATTTCCTTAAGAAAAAGTGATTAGATGATTAAATGTTAGAATTTGATGCAAAAAAATAAAAGAAAAAAAGAAATAATCTAGCAAAACTGAATCAACTCTAACCCAAACATATTGAGAGTAAATGAAGACTTATAAACTCATTTATTTAAAAAAATGGCTTGTTTTTCTAGCAGTCTTATTCCTGTTTGGCTCATTTGTTTAAAGGTTTCTATACTAAGGAATAGATTTTGAATATCTACCTGGTATCTAGCCATATTGCTATGGAGTCATATATCATAAAAGTCTAGCTACAGAAAGCTTGGACAGATTATTTGGAAACATGACAGATATTTCTACTTAATAAATAGAAGTTATGAAAATGAGGAAAACAAAGCAAAAGATAATCTACCTTTAAACTACTTCAAATTAAATTCTAAGTATTTTCAAATATTTGCAGTTTTCCAGGGGAAAAAAAATGGTGCTACCTGCCTGAGATGATAAATTTCCAGAACGCTTCTTTCAAACATGAAAGATATTTGCTTAGAGTAGAACAGAATTTATTAGTAAATATATGAGCATTTTAGAATATGATTTCTTATATTTTAAAGGGAGATCAAATTACTCAATTTTTTATGGCCCATTTTATTAAAACTTTGTCTTAACAAAGACTTGAAGACACAAAATTTAAATTCGTTGCTTTTCCAGTTCCAGACCTCTACCAACAACAGAGCCTTCAATCAGTTAAATTACAATTCTCTGAAATCATTAAATCCTCTTGATTTTATCTTCTAATATTTATCATTTCCCTCTTATTCTGGTAACAAATTATTTCAAAACTCAGTGGCTTTAAACAACAGCAACCACAGCAGAGATAGTTTATATTCACCTCATAGTGTCTGGACCTCAGCTGAGAACACTCAAAGGCTGGAATTTGAGATCAGAAGGGGGCTCTTCATTCACATGTCAGGCAGTTGGTGATGTCTTGGCTAAGGCGCAGCTGGGTCTATAGGATGGGATTTCCATGTGGCCTTTCCCTGTGTTTCTCCGTATGAGGCTAGTTTGGACTTTCTTATAATATGGCAACTAGGTTCCCAGAGCTAGGATCCTAAAACCAGGTGGAAGTGGTAGAATGTTTTATGAACCTAATTTCAGAAGTCAGATAGTGTTACTCATTTTTACTGTAATCATAAGGAGAGGAAACGTTGGCTCTACTTCTTAGATGGGAGGAATCTAAAGTCACATTGAGAATTGGAGTTATGGGAAGACAATTACAGCGCCCACTTTTGGATAATGCACTGGATCAAATCCTCCCTCCTTTCTTTTCTTTTAGTTGCTATTTTAGATTCATGTCACATCCACTTTTCCTAGGATGGTAAGGCCAGGGGCCTGTGGTCTGATCTCCCTGACTGTACTTGAATTCTCTTCACAGTTATCCTCCATTTAACTGTAAGGGTGGACCTATCCAAAATGAAAATTTGTCCATCATTCCTTAATTCCACAGCCCTTAAAGCTTCCTAGAGCTAAGTTCCACTACCCTGTGAGTGCCTCATGATCTGCTTCTCAAGCTCTCTAACCTCGCTCTACAGCATTCTCCAACCAAAGCTAGCTCTTCACTGTCTTCTCTTGCACCTGCCCTCGACACACAAGGCCACGCTGGTTCTAACCTCTGTGCTTTTTCCAGCAGTGTCACTTTAAAGTGTTATAACATTTTTTGGTATCCCCTCTTGACATCTACATATTCTATGTTCTATATAAATTTGTTTAAATGTGTATTATTTGTGGAATCTTTCAAGGTATGTGTTATGAATTTTTAGCACTTCAGTTCCTCACAGTCTGCTTTTCTTGTAGTAAGCTGATATTCACTGCTTTAAATGAGACTTAAGACAAAAGAATTACTTTTCCAGAGATGTTAATAATATCAAGCCGAAACAAATATACATTAAATCTGAAATACCCATCTTAATTTTAGTAGATTATGTTGTGTTCGTTATGCATTGCAGTAAAGTATACCAGTGCTTTGTAACATAAGGGGGAAATATATAAAATGTTAACTTTATTTTCTAATCTTCCCTTTAAATGTTTTGATTATGTCTGCTTTTGTCTTGTTTCTCTTCAATTATCCTTCTTTAATACCTTTCTAAATTAGGGGCTGGCTTGATAGTGCAGTAGTAACATGCTGCTCCTGGAAAATGGATCCTTATGAAAGGTCACATGTTGCATTCCCTGTTCACATTGTACACACTGGATGCAAATGCCCATAATCCTGTCTGGATAGGAGGGTGGACCATGGAATGAGACCCTGTTGCTTATCTGTCTCTCTCCTTCTCTGTCTCTCACATTTGCGAAAAAAAAAAAATTAAGACAAACCAATTTTTCTAAAGTAGTTCAAGGAGGGATTTTACAGACTATTTCTGAAAGTATTTCGGTAAAGATTTCAGTAAAGATTTGGAGTTGCTAATTTCTAAATTTCGTTTTGAATACAGAATTTATTTTTTTGAATACTCAACAGGGACCAACAAGGAATAAATATTGGGGTTGCAGAGAGACTACAAAGATTAAGAAGGCGAGGTCTCTGTCCTTGAGAAGCTTAGTATCTGTGAGGTGGAGAGAGAAGAATTTTAGTGGGAAATACAGATTAAGAGGTAGAGGAGTACAAAGGACTAGTACGAGTTTTATCTATTAAAAAAATACATAAAGAACATATCAGGTATTGTTCTGGGTCTTGCTTGATTATGTTTGGTTGTGTTTGTTAAGGATTTGTTATTCCCAAGATGGAGAGAAAGCCCGAGTTCTCTAATGACTTTAACAATGTGAATATACCTGTTTGATGGGAAAGCACAGGGCCATGTGAGCATGGAGAATAAAGTCTGGTTGGAATGTACAGTGGGTAGAGGAGGGGAATAAGAGACATGAGTGAAAAAAGAAGTAGGTACAAGTTCCTAGAGTTTTGAGATATTCTGTTCTGTCCAGCAAACCATGCAAAACCACTGAAATGGATAGATGTAACCAGACCTGAATTAAGTGAAATTGCGTGAAGAGCCAATGAGGCAGGACCGGCCCTGCAGTGCAGCGGTTAAGTGCACTAGATAATCTAGAATCTAGATAGCCAGATTGTACATGGTCCACTGTGGTTCGAATCCCAGTCACAGTGACTTGAAAACCATGCAGGTTACTTGTGTGTGCATGTACAAAGTCCTGATGAGATGGAGAAGTAGAGGAGAGGGGTTGTGGCCTGACCATGCCCCACTGGGGGGTGCTTTCTCCCTTCCCACACCTTCTGGCAAGCAGACAGGCTCATTGGCAATTAAAAATAAATTAATAAATAAAGAATTATTGAGTCAGATTGACCAGTAAAAGCATCTGATCTTAAATACTTTCTCTTTAAATGTTTAAGGAAAATCTAATTTAGACGTGACTTGGTCATCCACTGGCATTCCTCTGTTTCTAAAGCAGGAGGGAGGTTGCTTTTTAGGTGAGGATTTTCCATAACTTCCAACTCAGGTAGGAATCCTCCAATGAATGACCCTGGGGCAACAGCTCTGCAAACCAATTACAATACCCAGGAGACTCTAGCTCAGGCTTCTATGTCATTTTAATTTCAATTAACATCTTTCTTAATTAGGAAGAAATACAGAGGCATAGAGATGATGCTGTAAATCTGTTGCCATCTATTTAGCTTATTGTTCATTTGTTATGTAGGATAGCATGTATGGAAATTTGGCAAGCCATGTTCATGGAGCATCTGACTATAAGAAGAAAAAAAGTGAGGGCAGATAAATTATTGCTGCTAATCTTGTGCACTCTAAAGTTTATTCCAGTTTCGACATTTGCCTCGTGTAGAAGACATTGTGTAGCTGTGCTTTGGAAGCTATTTCTGAGAGCTCTATATGACAGACCATTATGGATGATGCTCTAATTAAATTAAGCCAATATTACACACAGAAATGAGATCCCTAGTTCAGTCTCCAATAGAAAAATCTGATTCAGGGGCCAGCAGGTGGTGTGGAGATTAAGGTGCTGGACTCCCACATGTCTGACAGCAGTTCACATCTTGAACCTGGTGACTGGAAAATCATGCTGGCACATGTAAATGCATGCCCAATATCCCAGGAAGAAAATGCAGTAGAAGGGATTGCGGTGTAGCCCTTCCCCCTGGGGAGGTGGTGATTTCTTACTTTCTCTTTGTCCCTCATTCTCCAGTGGACATACACACCCAATGGCAAAAAACCTAAGATAAAATAAAGAAAAGTCAGTTTTGGGACCAGCAGTTGGTATAATGGCTATGTTGTTGGACTCCCTCATAGTCAACCACAGTTCGAGTCCTGGACCCGGTGGCTTAAACTAATGCTGGGTGTGTGTGCATGCATGCCTAAGATCCGGAGAGGAGAATGGAGGAGAAGGGATTGCAGCATGGCCACCCCCCCCTGGGGGGAATGATTCCTTGCTTTCTGTCTCTCTGTCTCTCTCTGTCTTTCTGGTGAGCGCATGCGCCTTATAGCAAAAACCTCTCACAAAAGAAAAAAAAAATGAGTCTATTTTATAGCTACTCACTTGAAAAACAGAGCAAAGCAACAATACAAACCAAGGACCTATTGTACCAACTAAACTTCAAGACACTGTGTCACTGAATATATTATGCTAATCTACCTACGGGGAGTACTTTCTATATGCAAACTGAGAATATTCCTTCAGCTAAAGGGAAAATCCACATTCACCTCAACATTGTACCTTTCTGATAGTTTCAGAATGCTGAATCCCCTCATTTTAACCAGACAACTCTTGTGAAAAAAAGGTCAAAGGCAAGTTATTGCATTTTGAACTTAAAGCTAACCTTACTCAAATAAGATGGAAAACACTTCATATACAAATAGGAAGAGAAAAGCATCTCAAAAGGGCTTTTAAACCACATTGAAGTCATCGCTGTGTAATAACTATTCAGTAGAGATGGCAACAGAAGAATTCTTACCAGAGATATTCACAGGTATTAAATACAGATACCCAGAGGTAGGAGTCCCTAATCTAGGGCTTTATATCATCTCCTTTTAATTAAAGAGGAGAAACACTTTTATTTAATTTCAACAGAACCTGTGTAATACTTTCATCATTTCATAACCATTTCATCTAGTTAATGGAAAGTGAATTTTTCCCTTTTTAGGTCAATAAAAATAGCTTCTATTTATTGAACGCTTACCTTATAAATGCTTCACATAAATTATCTGGTTTATTTCTCATAATGTTATATGGTTGATAATATATCCATGTTATAGGTGAGGACTCTGGCTAAATATGTTCAAAGAAATTCCCAAAGTTACAAGCAATTAAATGAGGGTCAGTGTTTGAATTCAAATTAGTATAAATTCAGCACTGTATTTCCCCCATTTTAATAACTGTAATGAATCTTAGTATCTTAGCATCTTCTGTGGGGATAGTGTTTGAAGCTGTTCCTCAAATTAGCAATGGCTTCAGCTGAATCTTCAGGGATGTCCTACTAATTGAGACCTCTTAATACTAAATTTGGGAAGTTCACAGGCATAATATCACCTTGATGTAAATGGAATTAGGAAAAGTTTGATTTGTCCATTTTGTAGCTGCCTTTTTATGTCCTTCCAAAAGAGTTCAACTTGTCCATTTCAAGTTGCCTTTTCAGGCCCTTAATTTGACGACTGTAACCTATGGGTTAGAAATGAAGCAAAGCTGTACATTGAAACAATTCTATTTGCTTTCTTAGTCTGAGTGTCTTAGTCGTTACGGTCCTTACCTTGCACTACTCTTTATCCTGATCACAAAGTAGAGTAACTGTGAGGGTAACAGCCCTTTCTTTTTAGAACAATCTTCATGTAGCATGGTTCAGTCATTTAACACTCAAATGAAGCTTAGTAGCACCGTTTAAATAAATATTTTACTTTAGACTGAGATCATAAAGTTTTCAGGCAAGGAGTCCACCTTTTCACTCTCCTTTCCTTATCTGACTGCATTCAGTAGGTCTAGTAATTTTTCAGCTCTGAGTCATACCTCCTCAGCTCACCACGTTCTTGAATATCAACTAGCGCCAAGGGCTACTTCTTGGGTTTGTCCTGTCAATTTCTAATTTAGGAAAATGGGATGCAGCAGCCTTCTTGTTCTATTTATACACACTCAATACTTCTACACCTTTAAACCCTCAGGGACGTTCAAGAAAACTTCATGCTTTTGTGTCACTTTCTGCTCAGATTCAAGGCCATCAGATTTACAATTAATTTGCATTTTAGACCCTGTGTAAGACTGTGTCACTTCTTGAAAATGTTACTGGGTGATAAAATAAAGCAAGAGGCATCACTACTCTGCATACACTTAATGAGGAATTCCAGTTAATTACACATTAGGTCCCTTTACATTTCGGGATATTTTTAGAGAAAATAAAATATACTCTCCCTCCTGCCTGCCACTCCTCAGCAAGAAAAAAAGAAAAAAAAATCCTTTTGGTACAGAAAAGCTTTTCTTTTTCATATAATCATCTCCTCAAGTGACCTTCATTTAAAATTCTTTTCTATCTCAATATTTTCCTTTACTTTTCCATCATTAAACCATAGCCCAAGATTGAACAAATGCAAATTGTAGTCAGGTAAGCTGAATACACAGCTTGGAAGAAAACGTATTTTTTTTTCTTTCCTAATTAAAAAAAATACTTATATTTTAAGTGCTTGACTCTGTTGACTCATTTAATCTAACGAATCTAGGAAGCAGAGTACTATCAGTACCCATTTTACAGATGTGACTAGATTATATCATTAGCTGACACTAGTAGAATGTTTTGTATAAAAGTTTAAAAAAATAGCAAAATAGAAAAATAATGATTATGAACCTCATTAATGAGTCGCTGTGGCAGTTTGCATAAGCATACTCTGCATGGTGAGTGAAACTCATAATGTGAGTAGGTTCTTCAAGAATTTTGGAGGAGAGGCTCCTGAAGTGCATTGGAAGGATGAATTTAGTATATTAGGTTCTGCACCACAGTGAGTCTCATTATAGCGAAGCTCCAACATGGGTTCTTTTTTATAGCGAGAGCAGCAAATTAAAGGAGATTTCATTTGCTTTGGAGCCACTCTCCAATTTAATTGTTCACATTTCTATAATAGGTGGTAGCATAACCTATTGAGAGGGATAGCCAAGAGCAATTGAGTTCTATTTGTTCTTTAATGGACGATCAGTGTGATTTTAGGCACATTCTTTTGTCTTTTTTTCTGAGTTTTATTTTCATTTTGGTAAAACAAGAATAATACTAGTTTTATTTCCCTCCCTGTCTCCTAGGCATAGTCTCTGATGAAAACCCAGATGAGCTATTGCTGGATGAGAGGCACAGTTAGCCCTGTATCCCTTCTCTTCTCTTCTAAGCTTATGTTAGAGGACTACTTAGAATATTATCCACTACTCTTGCTGCAGTTAGTTTGTGGTTTTGTGATTCTGATGCACAAAGAGCCCTTGTACGGTTTGTTAAACATTCCATTACAAAAGCGTTTTTTTTTTTTTCTTTTAAAAAGAAAAAAAAACAAAAAGATTTTTGCCTAAGGGTGCATGAGTTCTCCAGAGAGACAGGAACAGAGACAATAAGAGGGAAAGTGAGAAATCACCCCCCAGGGGGAATGGACACATGCAATTCCTTTTCCTCCATTAGCCTTCTGGGATTTTGGGCATGCATGCACAAACGCCTGGCGTGTTTTAAGCCACCGGTCTGGGACTGCACAGTCAGTCATATGGGGAGTCTAAACATAACGGCTACATCATCTGCTGTCGCTTACAAAACCTTTTGATAAAAGCAGTAGTTTAACTCTGACTATGAAATTCTTTCTTTTGAGATTCTGTTTTTTTTTTTTTTTTTGGAGAGATTTTCACTGTAGGGCGCGTGCGCTCGCCAGACAGAGAGAGACATAGAGACAGAAAGTGAGAAATCAAACCCCCCAGGGGGGATGGTCATGCCGCAATCCCTTCTCCTCCATTCTCCTCTTGGGATCTTGGGCACGCACGCACACGCACCCGGCGTGAGTTTTAAGCCACCGGGTCCGGGATGCGAACCGCGGTCGACTACGTGGGAGTCCAGCGACATAGCCATTATGTTAACTGCTGGTTCCCGAGATTCTGTTTTGATGTAATGAGCATTTGAATGTTAATTTCTGCTGCTGCTGCTTTTATTTTTTATTTTTTTACACATATTACCAAAAGTGAATGGATAGGAGATAATATGGTGAACACTGAAGTAGAGACTTTTAAAAACTCTAGGTTTTAGTTTCTGTTTTACAGCATATATGACCCAGTGCTTAGATAACTTTATTAAAATTAGCTGAGCTTTGATTTCCCTATCTATTAAATGAAGATACCGGCATCTCTTCTGCCTTTGAAACCATAAACTCCATTTGTCTTAATGGTTTTTATAGGTAAATGATAGTGATATTATGACATTAAAACAGTTGACAGGGTGATGGTGACTTACTTTACTCTTATTTGAGTAATATGCCTTTAGTCCTTTTAACTTTAATGCTATTATGCTACAATTATCTTTTCTAAAGAAATTCAGAATACCATAACAGAGCTATCGAATATTTTCTCTGGGCCTTTTAAAATTTTACTAAAGCTTATATTCCTTGTAGATTTTCATTAAAGTCTCCTACAATCATTAAATGGAAAATGTTCTTATTCTTATTGTAAACTTAGGTCAAGATAGTGTTAACTCCTCTTTTCCTCTACCCATATTTCCTTTTTCCTGAAAAAGGAAAGTCAAGGCAAAGTAGGACAATCATTTATTTGGGTTAGGATTATGAAGATCACCCAGGCAGCACAAAATTCAAGTTGTCCAGAATAATATGTGCCAAGATATTACAGATTTCAGGATGATTTTAAAGGTAGAAGTCTAGAATGAGAAGGGAAAGCAGCAAGGTGACTTGGACAGTGGTGATTGGCTTAATTCTATGAAAAGATGTGCAAGATGACCTCATGGTCACCTGTGATAATTTTGCTAATTTTCCAAATTTGTTTGTTTCTTCCATGAACAAGAGAGTTGAGAGAGAGAGAGGGAGAGAAAGAGAAAAAGCGAAAGAGAAATATAGAAAGAGCATTCTTAACAGGGTCTCAACACTGTGATCCACCTCCAGCCACAGTCAGCCCTTATCATGGACAAATACGTGGGTTTCATGCTCAGTAAAGTATGAAATGAAATGAAAACCCAGACTCTACGATTGTGGGTCAGTCTCACAAAATGTTGTGTTTTACCTTTGTGTCACCATCTGGCCCCCAACTTTGCTTAATCTTAAGCAAAATGTGGAGACAGTGAGTCTGACACATCATTGTAACTAAACTGACAGATGTGAGTGATGGGAGGTAAAGGAAGAATGTATTTGTGCAGTAAGGATATTTACAAGGCAAAAAGTCTAAAGAGTCTAGGTAATATTTTGAGATTTCAAGTCTCTTTCTTAAGAAAATCTCAAGAGGTGCCTGGAGTTTTATTTTCTTCTAGTGCTGTCAGTTAGACCGGAATCTCCTATTATCCAGAAAAAAAACTGTTCTGTTCAGAGATCTACATTTTCCTCAAAAATTTCAGTTTGTTGATGTGGCATTTTAGAGCATGAGTGACTGCGGTTTTGGTCTAGTCCAATGGGATCCAGAGTAGGAACTTAGCCCAAAACAATGGCCTCCTAAAGTTTTTCTCTAACACTTGCATACATGTTTAAATTGAACTTCTCATTTTTTTCCCTCCAAAAATAATTTCTTCTTCTGAATTTTTGTTTCATGCATGCTATAGGACAGAGACCTACGCATCATGAAGAGACTTACACAACTTCCCATCACCCTGTTCTTTCTCTGTCTCTCCCCTATCATTATTTATAAATAATTATGAATCACTGATTTGTTTCTCTCACATATTTGTACATTTGCTTTTACATGCATATTTCTTTTTCAAATATTTGATGAATGTGAGGAGCAATGTATAAGTGGAGAAGAGACTATGCTGCAGGAGAATGAAGGGCACTGAAACAGCCATTAGCAATATGATATAAAGTCAGTACTATTAATAGTGGCAACCCCAAAGCTATGTTGTTCTTTAAAAATGTTTTGAATACATAAGAGCAACATGTTGCTTAAGCATTTACTGACTGGCATGTGAGTAAAGCAGATCAAGAATGCTAGTGTTGTGGGACCAGACCATAGCACAATAGTCAGATATGACACTCTGCAAGGCTGACCACCATGGAGGTTTCCCTGGTTCGCATCTAGACATCTCCCAAGTACTCTAGGCAGGTGTTTGCCCATGATTCAGGGCTTGCTGGAGGCTGGTGTGTGGAGAACCTGCTGGGAGGTGTTAAGAACCTGTTTGTAGTGCTCTCACTCTCTGCCTCCTTCATAAAATAAATAAGTAAATAAGTAAATAAATAAATAAATAAATAAATAACAAAGAGAATGCTAGTAGTGTAAGACAAGCTCAAGCAGTATGTAATATGGCATTCTACTTCACTACAAACTTAATGACAACAGTAAAATGCGTTTTAATTATATGTGCATGTCATGTTGAATGTGTATTTGTGTAAGGGGATACTGCTGTAAGATAAGCCATCACTGTAGATATAAGAAAATCAGCTAAAACATATTAAACATTCTTTTAAATGGTTTCCCAATAGTCTTTTATTTACACTTTCTAAGTTGCATGAGAGAGGTACTATTGGTATCTTCATTTTACAGATGACCATGACCGAGGCAGAAAGCAGTTATTTTGCCAACGTTACAGATAATCTGGTAAATTGTAGAGCTCGTATTCTAATCCAGAATGTCCAAATTCAGAGCCCAAACTCTTCATCTTAGCACATGCATCTCTTCTGCATCATGAGTATTTTAAAATCATGATCGGTCTTGCTATGAACTCAGGCAGAATCATCAACTTAGGGCTTAGCCTGGAACTCTTTCATCAGAGAAGTAATATGTAACTGACTAATGTACGTTGCCTGTTTATTGATACTTTCAAAATTAAGTTCAAACCACGTTTGATTTAATTGGCTGTGTTGGTGAGGGTTCGATGTGACTGTGTGGGAGTCAGATGACTGGAAGAAGGAAGAGAAGCCCTAGGCTCTGTAAATGGAGTGATTTGAGATAGGGAGGGGTAAAACTGGACCACTGCACAGAGTCTGCCTTGAGGCTGATCCTTCAGGGAGCCCTGACTGATCTGTGTTTGACTCTTGGAAAGAAATTTAAAGAGCAGCACCCCACTTTGCTGACAAACATGTAGGTATTATGGCTGTTGTGCCCAGATAAGTGTATATCTAGGGCCATGATTCCCAACTAGAGGCAATTTTTCCCCATCATCCAGATGACATTGGGCAATGTCTGGGGACATTCATGACTAGGGAGGAGATTGGCCTGACATCTAGTAGAGGTCAGGGATGTTGCTAAACTTGACAAAGCACAAGACAGTCCCCCAACCCCACCCTCACCCCAACCAAGAATGATGTAGTCCAGAATGTCAATAATGCCACTATTGGGAAATCCAGGCATGGGGAATGGGTCCTTCCCTCTTCAGCACACAGACTTCAGCATGCACTGTTTTGACATAGTGTGAATTCTTAACTATTAATGAGAAGTGCCACGCACCATAGGATTCTGGCAGTGCTGATCAGGGGAAAGCTTTCTGATCCATTTTCATCTTCCTGTATGCAAATCTGGAAGAAATTTGGAGCATTATTTATCTGCAACATTTGAGGGGCATTCACTGGTGACTTCCAGAAATAGTCTGAAAATAAGTTAAAAGCCAGAGATTCTTCTCTCTTCCCCTTTCCTATCCTTCCTTCCTTTCTTTTTTCTTTCTTTCCTTTCTTTGTTCCTTCAACCAAAATAACTATGCTTGTACTAATTTTTAGTCAATCTTTATAATACAAAGGTGAACATGATAAAATGTCTAAATGGAAAAAAATGTTTTAGTAGGTCTGTGATACTATATGGTATTTATTCATCTAATTAGAACATTATAACGATAACAATCAAGGGCATAAATCACATACATATAGGGATCGACCAAATTCATTTAAACAAAAACAACCACACTTTTTCTTTGCATCTCCATATCCAATATTCATGAACTCTCAGAAAGTTGTGCAATTTAATCACAATGGGAACCAAATAACAGTGGATATTTCTGTGCAAATCTATCATCTTTAGAAGACAAAGAAGAAAAAAGAAAAAACCAAAGCACACATTCTACTGACTAATCAGTCAGATTATAGGTAGACCCAGAGAGAAGAATTTTCATTAGGGAACAAATTCACAACAGGAAATGCAAGTATTGACAATTGTTTCTCCACTTTAGCAGTAAAGCCAGGAGATTAGGGAAGGCATTATATTCAGTAGGTGTATCTTTCACAGTTTGTTTTTCTGGGCAGAAATTTTATTTTATTTTTTTAATTTGTGAGAGGGTACATATACTTTCCAAAGTGATAGAGCAACAGAGAGCAACAGAGAGGGAGAATGCACCCTCCATTGGGGTGTGTCATGCCATAATACCTTTTCCATTTCTTCATCAACCCCCTTGGGATTTGGGGCACATATACACATGTGCCTGATGTGCTTTCAAGATGGTAGGGCCAGAATTTGAACTACGCAGTGGTCATATGAGATCTGCCTCCTTTAAACACTAGGACACAAGGTGGCCCAGAAATGTGGCATAAATAGATATAGATAGATATAGATAGAGAGAGAGAGAAAAAAGAACCTGTAAGTTATGATTAAAAAGAAGTTTTTCATAATTATCTTCCTGGAATGTTCTCCTAAAACCGAACGGAATAATCAAAACTCCAAGAGTAGCAGTAAGAAAAAGAATAAAGGCAAATATTTCACCAAGACAAATCCAAAGCAAACACTGAAACAAATGAGGTTAGAGACGGTGGCATGAATGTTAATGAACATAAAGCCATATAGAGGAAATCTGCTAAATGCATAGTTGTGGGAATTGAGAGGACATTTCCCTATCAATTTGTTCCTGTTGCTTATAATTTCTTTTTAAAAAAGGTACCACAAGATGGCCCAATTCAGTTCCAACATCGTATTATGCAGATGCATTACAATTCCCAACTGAAGTTCTGTGGAAGAGCCGAGTCTAATTTAGCACAGTTGTTTCACACGATATCATCAAGATCAGTAAATGAATACCCAAAGCAAGTGTGAAAGGCTGAGAAGTGATTGCAGTTTTGCAACCAAGAACTAACTATTCTACGGAGGTTCGGAAATGTGTGACAAGGGGAAGAGAAACCACATACAACAGCAAGAAGAAAAAACTCACGTAAGAGTTAGTTAACTTTGGACATTTTGCCTTCACCTTGAACCTGTATTTAAAAAATATTTTTCATTGTAATAATGAAACAGAAAGCTTTTATATTTCTCTTCCTTCTTTACTCCATTCAAAGTTCATTCATTCATTTTCTAAGTGACCAAGACACTCCTGCAATGGGGTCCTCCCATGGCAATTTTCCCCCCAGCCCTGCTACTGGCAACGATCATGGGCATATCTCTGGAGGGCTTGGTGTGCTCTGTAGACTCAGGATGCAAACCTGGAGCCCTCTGATAAGGCTCCAGCCACCGATAAGGAACACCACAGCAGTGTTCCTGCTGCCTGTGCCTCTATGGCTGGGCCATCTTTATCATTTTAAAGCGTGGCTGGCCCACCTCAGAAGTCCTGTTATCTTCATAGACATCCTGAGAAGGAAGGCATGCTGGTCCTCTCGACAGAGTTGGTATTACAAATCATGGAAGGAACTGCTGCCAGACATTCAATCCTCAAACTAAGCATGCACTTATATTTAGTTTTTTTTTTTTCAACTTCAGAAGAGGTTTTTATGGGAAAAAGACTATCTTGACAATCTATTCAATATTAACAGTTTTTACAAAGAGAAAAGTTGGCATTTGTTTACTTATTCCTTCAACAGAGATTTGTTCGCAATGCCTATTACGAATGAAATGAAGTCTCCATTTTTGATATTCACAGTCAGCTCAAGGAGACAAACATGAAACTAACAAATGATCATATAATTTTATAAAAATGAAAAGAATCTACTAGTCTGAAGAAAATAAAGTACCTAACTCTGCCTAGGACAATGTGAAAATGTAGGGAAGCTTGGGACCAGCAATTAGCATAATGGCTGTCGCTGGACTCCCATGTAGTCGATCGTGGTTTGAGTCCTGGACCTGGTGGCTTAAACTCATGCTGGGCGCGTGTGCGTGCGTGCCCAAGATCCCGAGAGGAGAATGGAGGAGAAGGGGTTGCTGCGTGGCCACCCCCCCTGGAGGGGTGATTTCTCACTTTCTGTCTCTCTGTCTTTCTGGTGAGCACACACGTCCTATAGCAAAAACCCCTCCAAAAAAAAAAAAAAAAAAAGAAAAAAGAATTTAGGGAAGCTTTTGCAAAATAAAACCAAAATCATAAGATACAAAAGTTTATTAATATTTATCTACACAGACGAAGTTAATTGCATATCACTGAATGCTTTCCTGCCATTTTTTCTTTTCTTTTCTTTTCTTTCTTTCTTTTTTTTTTTTTAAGTTTTTTGTCATAAGACATGTGCACTCTCCAGAGAAAAAGAGAGACAGTAGAAGGGAAAGTGAGAAATCACTCTCTGGGGGGATGGCAACACTGTAATCCTTTCTTTTCCTGGGAGTTTAGGCACACACACATGTGCCTGGCATGATTTTCAGGTTGTCTGGTCTGGTCCTTGTGATTTTCAAATGGTTGGATCTGGGACTTGAACTATGGTTGGCCAAGTGGGAGTCCAGCACCATAACAACTATGCCACTTCAGTGCTATTTTTTTTTTTTTTTTGGGGG
>NW_006159715.1:1437649-1454340 GCF_000334495.1 Tupaia belangeri chinensis | reverse complement strand
GCGGTCGACTACGTGGGAGTCCAGCGACATAGCCATTACGCTAACTGCTGGTTCCCAGTGCTATTTTTATAATATGCAGGAATCCATCCACATGCCAGATACTAGCTAACATAAAACTGATGAGCTGTAAACAACCACAAGTATTTTTGCCCATTTCCCTAGACTCTATCCAACTTCTTAACCTTTTCATTGCCAGGATACAACATCCTCACTACTTTGATCCTACTATTGGTTTTAGACTAGAGGTAGCCCGTGTGATCTTTGTCATGGCTTGCTGTTCTTAGTCCTCCTTTGATTCTGTAAACACTTAATCCCTCTCAGTAATTATAGTCCACCATAGGACAACCTAAGAGAAGAGAGATGCAGCAGACAGACCAAGAAATACATGCAAAGTTACTGATAATTGATAAATTGTTGGTATTTTCAGGTCCAAAATTATTTTTCTCTGGAGTGCAGAGCATATATGGGTCAGATGAATCTATAAAACACAAAATTCATCCCTCTAAGCTTTCTACAGATTTAATTATTTTTAGAGAGATATTTTTGATATGGGGCATGTGTACTCACCAGAGAGACAGACAGAGAAAAAGCAAGAAATTACCCCACCCCACAAGAGGGAATGGCCATGCTGCAGTCCTTTCTCCTCCATCCTCCTCTCGGGATTTTGGGCATGCATGCACATGTGCCCAGTGTGAGTTTTAAGTTGCTGGTTCTAGGACTCAAATTGTGATCAGCTACAAGGGAGTCCAGTGACATAAACATTACGCCATCTACTGGTTCCCAGATTTAACTTTTTATGTGGATGGTAGTACTATGTTTTAAATGTGTCCCCCCAAGTTCATTTTGCTGGAAACGTAATCCCCAGTGCAAAAGTATTGAGGGGCAAGACCTTAAAAGGGGATTAAGTCATGAGGATCTGCCCTTGGGGATAAAAGAATGCTGTTATTGTGGAAGTGTGTTACTTTTTATGGGAACAGGCTCCTAATGAAAGGATGATGTTCAACCACCATTGTTCTTTTTTGCTCTTGTGTTCCCTTTTCCTTCTGCCTCTTGCTGTGGCCTGATGCAGTACCATGCACTTAGACTTCCCAGCCTCCAGAACTGTCTGTTGTTTAACATGGCCTCAGGTATTCTGTTATAACAACACAAAATGGATTAGGGCAGTAGGGATCAACTGAAAGACCTTAAGAAATGGACAAAGTGAGTTAATTTTATGTATTAAAAAGCATGCCGAAAGGGCAAATAGTATATAAATGAGGATACTGATATACAGAAGAAAACGTATTAACAGAGAGAAAGGATGGATTTAAGATTTATTTAAGGAGCAGTATTCACGACCTGACTTCTTTTCTGTTCTATTTACAGAAATTGTTTCGCATACCCATGATAGTAAACAGCAGAGAATGATTCCCAGGAATTTAGCTTGAGATAAGAATGGCTGTATCTTGGTTTTACAACAATATACCTTCATATTTGCCACATTTAAATTATTTAATAAGTATGGTTACTTGTCTCACTCCACCAGTAGACTTTGAGCAACTCAACCTCAAATAAATATTTCTTTCCTTTCTTTTTTTCTTTTTAAACCTTGTCTAACTTTGTATAATATATTCTTATTTCTTTTAATTGCCAGAGGACTTGTCAGAGAGAGACAGAGAAACAGAAAGAGGGAGAGAGAGAATGAAATGGGGAGTAGTCATGTCACAATCCCTTCTCCCCCATTTCTCCATCCTGATAGGATATCAGACATGTGTCCAGCAAGTTTCTCAAACTGCTGGGACCGGAATTCGAGCTGTGTGATTGGCCAATGTTGGAGATAGCTCTTCTAATGACTAGGCTGGTGCAGGCATAATCTATTTTAAAAAGAGTGATTCACACATAGGATTTTTCTAATATTTGTTTACTGAAAAGATGAAAAGGGCTCAGCTCTGAGCTTTCCCATGAATGGAGAAGTTGCAGACTCTTCAGAGTCTGGGAGGTATCAGAATATTGGGTCATTAGATGGGGTTACATAGCTATACAAAGGGACTGTAAAAATAATAAAATATGGCCAGCCCTTGGCCTGGTGGTTAAGGCAGCCAGATCTCATAAGGCTGCTTATGTGTTTCGAGTCCTAGGCCCTGGGATTTGAAAAATAAGCTGGGCATGTGTGTCTGTGTGCCCAAAATACCAACAGGAGGGAGAAATGAAGAAGAAGAGATTGGGACTTGACCATGCCCCAGTGAGGGGTGCTTTCTCCCCCTCCTCATGTGTCTCTCTCCAACTACTTGCACATGCCCTCAGGCAAATTAACATGAACAAATATTATGCACTATGCATTTTTACACGCACCATCTCATTTAATCTTTAGCAACTTAATTAGTAGTTGCTACTATTGGTGCCACTTAATAGATGGGAAAAATAAAGAAGCTCATGGAAGGAATCTTGAGAAGCAGCACAATTTCTGAGGTGGCTATAGAAAGAAGTTATCTGTGAGGGTGACAGAAATAGAATGGGCAGAGCCAGGAGACAATCTCAAGAAAGAGAAGGACCAAGGACAGATTCCAAAGGAACATAGGTGGGGGGTGGGCATAGAAAAGGGTTTGGCAGGAGCTTATAAGAAGTGGTCAGCAATTTAGAAGAGCTGGGAGAAAATGGAAAGGAGTTTTGAAAAGAAAGGGATGGCTTCATAGGCAACACCTCAGACTGTGAGAGATCAAGTTATTTAAAGATGAAAAGAGCCTCAAGTTTGGCCTTTAGAAGCTGGTTCTGTGCGCTGTGAGCAGGTGGTGGTGGTAGAAAACCAAGGGCAGAGATGAGCTGTGAGTTGAATGAAGGGGAGGGAGTGGAGGGAGTGAGGAGCCGCCTTGAGGGAGGTGATACTTTGAGGAAATCAGTGGAGGGAAGAAGTTACAGAGGTCAGTAACCAGGGGAGAAAGAGATTAGAGAAGTTTCATTTTTTTCCCCTTAAGATAGAAAAGAGATTTATTATTTTGTTTATCTAAAAAGGCTGAAGAGAAGGAGCCACTGAAGATGATGCAGGTACAGAAGACAGGGTTATAATTGAGGAAAAAAAATATCATAGGATGTTGGAGGAGATGGGTCAAAAGAATCAGGAAGGGCAAATAAAGGGCACCTCCTTCCCTGACCTTTGTTTGTATGGTTCATGGACACATGTGAAGGGGAGAACACATCAAAGAGAAATCTTGGAGACCAGGGAAGTTAAGCATCTGAAAGCTTTTCATGCTCTTTTCAATGTGGAACTGGGGCAGGCTATAAAGTTTTATATATTTTTTTCATAAAGAAAAATAAATAAATGTAGTACATCTGCCTAATATGACTTTGTACTGAAATGAGCCTCACTATGGTGCCTTCTTCAAAATTAACAGATAGAGGCATAAAGTGTTGCAGAAGTAGTTTCATTTAATTTACTGTATTTCATTTGTTTAACATGGCATTTGCAATTGATGTTCCTTTGTGTATGATAACCCTCCACACATTACCATACTTTCTTCCTTAGAAATCTACCCTCATTGAAAAGAGAAGACTTTGCAGACTAGCTCAGATTTCTCTAAGATGTGTTTGTGAATATAAAACATACACACCTATATATTTCTTAGCTGCATTTATCTATTTATGTATTAATGATCAAGTCAAATAAAGGAGTTTCAAAGAACAAAATAAAGCAAATGAAAACAAAAGGAATAAAGGTAAAATAGTTACTGGGTGAAATGCAATACAAAGTGACAGATTTTAGATTCTCAGATGGTGTAATGGGTTCAAACTTTTTTTTTTTCCTATAGGAGAAAAGGCTTTTCTTAAAATTAGACCACTTAATAGAATGTCTCAATGACATTTGGGAAGAAATTAAATTCCCAAGCAAATAATTGCAATGCAGAGGAAGAAAGTTAAAAAAAATATTCCTCCCTCTCCCTCAAATTATATCAGTTTTTAAAACATCTCATTCAATACTAAAAATGACATACTTCTGGGACTAGCAGATGTCATAATAATTACATCACTGAACTCTGGGCAACCACAGTTCAAGTCCTGGATCTTGCGGCTTCAAATTTACACTGGGCATGTGTGCATGCATGCCCATGATCCCAGGAGGAGAGTGGAACAGAGGGGATATAAGCATGGGCATCCTCCTGGGGGGTGTTGATTTCTATCTCTCTGGTAAACACACATGCCTTATAGGAAAATTCTTTCTCTCTCTCAAAAAAAATAAAAAAGTATTTTTACATATGGCATGCCAATGGGGTTGACTACATTTATACTACATACAATTTACTTATGTATTATTCTAAACCCATTTTCTGGCTATGAACTGAGTATCTTTAAAATAATTTTTTTTTAAAAAAAACTTCTCTGTTATGTGGATCCTATAAATGTATCTTTAGGGAAGGGATTAAATATTTCCCTTTGGTAGTAAATTGATTTGGGAAAAGAAGGGATTTTAAAATATGACTTATTTTAAGGTATTGGTAGGAATTTTAATTTGGTACAAAGAACAGTGTCAAATATTTTATTTTATTCCTGGCTCCTCCTAGGACACCCTGTATATTAGAAGTAGGACCTTCTCAAAAGGATCACAAATTTCAAGACCCAGGCCAGATTCTAAGAGGAGGGCAACTACATATGTTTGCTCAACGTTATCTCCCATACAACCATGTTTCCCTGATTAAACCGTCTTATTCTGAAATATGCAACTGCATTTGCTATTCAAGGGTAATAATCCCTTTGGGGGTAGAATATCAAATCTCTCTCTCTCTCTCTTTTTTTTTTTTCCCAGAAACTGATTTATCAGAAATAAACCCCCATTGATGGGACCAAGAACAAGAACAAGGTGGCTAACAGAGAGAGTAGTATGGTTAGTTAGAAGTGATTATGGTTTTCCTAAAAAGTGGGTAAAAGCCCCAGAAAATTGAGCTGGTGGATTAACAGAAAGGACTTCACTTGCTCCTTTATTTTGCATGTGGCCCCAAAACACCCTTGTCTTGGAAAACACTTTTAACACTGAGCTTTTTCATGTGGAAGTGCTATAAATGGACTTTCCAAGAGGCACGTCAAAGGGTTTTCATTCTGTAGGAGTCTGTTTTCAGCTATGTTCACTTGAACAGAATTTCTTGGCCTGCTCACGTCGCATGTCTAGATTGCTTAAAAATATGACCATTTATTTCCCTTCCGTCAGATTTATAGAAAGCTCATGAAAGCCAAATTCTTGCCTTGCATTGTGGAAGAGCATAATTTATTCTTATGAAAGTGATTCTCAAAAATACCAAATACAGTATGGCTTTCCTGAAAGTATTTAACTTAGTTGCCCCCTTAAATTTCTTAGCTAAAGAAGCTGGGTTAGTTGGTAAATCATAACATTTCTACTGTAATATTTCTTGGATAGAACAGTCAGAAAATAATGTAAGGTATGATTTTTTTTTAATTGTCAGAGGGTGTGTGCCAGAGACAAAGAGAAAGAGAGAGAGAAGGAGGGAGGGAAAAAGCATACCCCATGGGACATGGTCACGCTACAGTCCCTTCTCCATTTCTCCATTATGTTGGGATTTGGGGCATGTATGCCCATGGCACTGGGGTCAGGATTTGACCTGCATGTTTGGATATGTGAGCTCTGAATGTCTTAAGCACTAGGCCATAGAGCCAGCTAGAAATGCCTTTTTATAGCATTTTGTGAACCAGTTGTTTAAATCTTTTAGGATAAGATTTTCGTTTACATTTCTACGGAGATAGTAAAAAGTCACTTGCAACTGGTTGGATATCATAAACACAGAGCTTATTTGTATATAAATCATCATTGCTTCCTTTATTAGGCAGTTAGGTACAAAGTTGCATATACTTACAATTCTTGGTTATTAGTCACTTCTTCAGGTTACTACCACAACTGATATTAAATATCAACAAATAACTTTAAAATGTCTAACCCCATTCAAGAGCTTATTTAATTGTCCAAAGCCTTGGAAGGGAGATGTGGGTTTCCTTCTCTTTTTTATAGATCAGGAGGTACAGATCAGAGATGGTGAGCGATCAGCTCAAGATCTCAGTCAGAATGTGGCAGAATTAAGATGCACTTTCAGAGTTCCTGACTCTCAATACAGTGAGTGCTCTTTTCACCAAAAACCCACTGCTGCCTTTCTGTGGTTTAATTTACCACAACTGGTATACAGCACAGAGAAAAATAAAATGCAATCCACTGATCCTAACCGCAGAAGAAGAAAATGGTTTCAGATTTTTTGTTTTTTTTGACAGGTAGGGGTTCTGGATTTTCCCAGTTACAGTTCTTTCTATGGATACTGTTGTCAATAAAGTAAGTCAGTGTGATGATGTAAACCACACGGCCTCAGACAGATGTACACCTTAAGTGCTTCTGAAATCTTTATATCAAATGCATTCTGCTGCACAAATATGCAAAATCTCACCGCATCTTGAAATGCTTGACTCTGAGACATATGTCGGAAATGCACTCACATGTGTCTTACAGGGTAATTGTCTAGTGAGAAAAATGTTTTCTTATGTCAGGCTGTTATATAAAGGGTCAAGGAAGTAGTACTTTTGTTTGTGTAGGAATTCATCTTCCTTCACTTTTTTTTTTTTTTTGGCAGTTACAAAAGTTATAGGAAGATAGATTGCATAGTGTTTGGAAATAGAAGAAAAAATGTATTAATTAGTCATCTCATTAATTTCTCTACCCATGGATCTTAAAAAAGTTCTGGGGACCATAAAGGTAGTTTAAAGAGGCTAGCAGATAGGATGGGAGAAGACAAGCTACTCTTTCAGAGACTTCAGGCTTCCACTTTCCCTGACTACATGACACAGTGAGGAAAGGCACAAATTCTGGATCTCATCTGGCAAAATGTGCATGCAGGCTATACCTCTTGTCAGCTGTGTGTCTTTGGGCAAGACCTTTAGCCATTCTGTGCCTCAGATGTCTCACTTGTTAATTGGAATCGTAATAGTGACTATCTCATTGTGGTTTTTTATATTTTTGAGGATTAAAGGAGTTCACATCTATAAAGTATTTAAAACATTGGCTGTCCTATAGAAAGTGTTTGAAAAATTAAAATTAATGAATTATATTGTCTTGTAGCAACTGTTTCTATTTACTGAAAATTATAGTCGTAGAAATTGAAGTAAGAGGGACTGCATTGGACTTGAAAGAAAAGGGAAGCATTATGTAGGGTACTGTCGACCTTTTGATGGCACAATTTTTTTTTGCAACTTTCTATGACTGACAGTCTTCTAGGGATTTAATTTCAGCTTTAAGGAGAAAGAACATGTATTGGGACTGTTTGTAGTTGAGGAGTTTCAGCTTTAAAGAGAAAATAATATACTGGGACTGTTTATAAGGAATTAACTTGTGAAAATAAGGTATTCTCTCTGGTTCTACTTGGACAGTGATAGAAAATCCCAACCAAAGTTTTAAGTGAAACTTTTAATTAAGAAAGCAGTATGGATGTTTTGAAACAGCCATATGTCTAGTCACCTGTTGATGGGACCTTTGTGTAGATAAAGGCATTGATGGTTCTGATGGGACATTGCTCTGCAGTGCTTTGTCGCTGGGCAGAAGGGCAAAGCCATTAGGGTGTCTTCACTCCTATTTTTGGGCCACTTCTTTATGATTTTACCTTTAGGCAATAATAGAAGAAGAACATTATATGATATAAATGAAAGATTTCAAACTCTAATATTATATGACTATCACATTTTCCCCTCATGTCTTGCTTTCTTTTTCTGTTGATGGTATCTGGCAGCTTCGGCATAGAGAATAACACATATTGCAGAGTTTCTAACATTAAAACAAATGGGCATGTTCTTTTACTGTCTTTTTTTGAATGTCCTGACCTTTGCTGTATTAATCACTCCTTAAAGAAAGCAAGCTCTCAACTGAACCGTGCTTTTCTTCTATGATACAAATTGTTGTTGTAATATTTGTTATAATAACTCATAGTATAAATGTGATGAGTGTCTATAAGGTAATTGGTTTAATCAATATATCAAAAAGTGTCTAACTATGTTTCAGATTACATGGGAGTCAAGATCACATAGGTCTTATATTATGCAATCAGCAAAATATGGCATTCTATTTGACATATCCTTTTAATTTTTAATGTAGTTAGTTGTTTTAATTGTATTATTGCTTTTTTTTACCTTTATGTCCTATAAATATGTTATTAATGTGTTCATGTAAATCATATATGGAAAAATAAAAAATATGCTCCATAATTTCTATGGGACTGGCCCCATAGTATAGCAGTTAGGCACTGTGCAAAGAAAGCCTCATCTCATATGGTAGACCAGAGTTCAAGTCCCTGCCCTGCTGACTTCATGCTGAGTGCGCACGTGTGCCCAGGATCCTGATGGGATGGAGAACTGGATGCAAAAAGATTCTGATCGAACCAGGCTCTGTTAGCATAGGTTCGCTCTCTCTCGTGTATGCATGTATCCTCTAGCATAATCAAAAAAGTACAGAATATTGCAAGTATGTAATGTGTTATGGAAATGTATCTCATTTTTTAAAATTAATAAGCAGACAATTGAAAAATACCTGCAATCTGCATTAACCGTGAGTTTAGTTTTGTTTGGAAAAGGAATAGGATACAATCTACACATTATAATATGGGCTCTACAGAGCATTGCATAGCTCTCTGAGAGAGCTCCTTGAATAGTGAGGGCAGGCAGAAAGTGGACAACATGAAGGAGCTAAAAACTTTGACAGGGTACCAATCAGAAGCACAGCAGTGGCAAACTGGACCCACATGAGAAAGGTTCTGGGTTTGTGTCCCAGGACCTACTTGAGAACACTGGGTATACAAGTACATGCATGCCAATGAGCTGGGCTAGCTGACTAGGGATGGATCATGGCATTAAGATCCTGTTGTAAACGCCTGTCTCTCTGTCTCTGTCTCTCTCTTTGTCTCCCTCTCACAGAAGAAAGAAACTTTTTATAAAAATGGCAGAAATAAGAAAAATACATAGAGTAGTGAAGAAAGAATTGGTTAAAGAGTTGTTGGTATGGTACCAAAGCTACTGGCAAATGCAATAAAAAATTGAGACCAGATACCTGATCTCATTAATTTTCCAAAATACTTTTCTTTTTTTCATTTGATTGTGGTGATATACATTGTACATAGTTATATATACATTATGTCAGTAATGTGGTTGAGTCTCAGCCTTTGTTCAGAAGAAGTAAAAAGAGATTATTAAGCTAATCACTACATAATTAAAAAAAGTTATAGATGGCAATGCTTAGTTTAAAAATGAAACAATCTAATCCATTTAAGTATTTTCACAGTTAAAATTATATTAATTTAGACCTCTAAATCAAATACTCCACATTTGATTTTTATGTATGCACATAAGTTCAGACACATGCATATAAAGTATATAAATGCATATTATGCATACATTATATATTTATAATGGTGATTAATTTTACAAAGTCACAATCAATATAGGTTGTACAAAAAAATGTCAAGTGTTTATTTCTCAGAATCTGACTCAGCTTATGACCTTTAATTTCTGCTTGGTTGTAGAAGCCTTATTCTAGACATTTTAAGATAATCCAATAGTGGGGCCAGGAGATGGCTTGGTGGTTAAGGCACTGGACTTCCCAAATGGCCAACCATGGTTCAAGTCCCAGGCCTGGCAGTTTGTTTTGTCACTGTCCTCTCTCTCTCTCTTTCTCTGGCAAAACTCATGTGACAACTAATAAACAAATAAATAAATAAATAAATAAATAAATAAATAAAATGATTCTTTAAAAATAAATAACCCCAAAATATGCAATTTTAAAGCAGTCACTTTAGGGTAACTACTTTTTAAATTCAGAATTTACCCCCCTAGTACTGCTTCACTTATTCCTTTTTTCTTGGTGGCAGCTGCCTTTGGAAGACTTCCCTTAGTTCATGGCACTGGGGATGGAGTGTAAGGTGCACCTTTGGTCCACAATGGGGCTGGTCTTTACTGTACCCTGCTGCTCAAATGCCTCCCGTATGCTTTTGGATAGAACCTTCGTATTCCAGCTGCATCTGCTTGAAAATCAGTTCTTCCACAGTGTCTTCCCATTGCTGTCTACATGCACTTTTGTTGTTCTCTTCTCTGAGACTGGGAGAGCTCTTGTAGTTTATTATCCTTCTCATCTACTTCAAGACATAGCTATTTCCTTGTACTCAGGGGGCTGGGAAGGACTCTTCAGTGGCTGCTGATCCCAGGAATATTCACCTACATACATACACTAGACCCTGGGAATTCACATTAGATCTCTAGCTTCTCTGGAAGGTTTGCTGTCCTCTTGGTCGTCCTGGAAAAGCCTAGCAACTAACCCTTCTGTTTAGGAATTAGAACCTCTGAAGAATTCTGTCATGAATTTCATGCTCTTATTTACCCCCTCAAGGTATTACGTAGCCTGGGGATTTGCTGGGAATTTAGCATCTGGACCCTGGTGATATCTACTCTATTTCCCCTTTCACACTCATCCATGGTTGGTCTTTTTTTTCTGTCAGAAAAAAATTGTCATTATTTTACCATACTTTGTTTTATGTCATCGCCTTTATGTTCTGGTTTCTCTGGCTTTTGGTTCTTGATATTTAAGTTCAAGCCACTGGAATTAATAGAACCATTTTTCTTATTTATTAATGTAGTTCTGGTGATCAAAAGTCACAGTGTCAAACTGTGATCTCTGCTACAGGTCAGAATCTCCTTAAGATCTTGAAATCCAAAATTGGCCTTTTTGTACTATCTTTATTGTTCCTAACTATCTGATGGTAAACAGCCTCTGCTATTAGGTGTTAAAGAAGGGTAAGAAGAAATGAATTTAAAAAAAACCCACACACATGGTTTCTATCGCAAATCTTACTCCGTTATAGTTACCTACAATGGTATATTATGCTTTAATGGACACTAAGTGTTTTTTTACTATGTAAAAGATCTTGCCTCCTCTGACAATATTCTTTCTCTACTTGAAAGATATAGGTTTCATTTGCAAGAAAGAGAGTATTAATTCTCTTATAAGACCTCACCTACTGGCCACATTTGATTAGTCTGCGAAACGATATGTTGTTATTAAGAGTTAATCAGAAATTTTGATGGAGTTTTATTATTTTTTTTTACAAAAGAAAAGATGGTAGACATTAGGAGACATGAAGGTTACATACAGGGAAGCTGTCTTGATCAGAAGAATGAAGTCAACATACAAAGATAAGTAGAGATTAGTGATAGGGAGAGTGATGAAGGATAATTGAAAAATAAGATTAAAGAATGTCTAATTCTTCATTTTCTAAGTTCTTTGGCTACCAGTCCAGGGTGAATACTGTTAATGATTTTCAACACTTGGCGCCTATGAGATCTTGAACAAGTTACTTTAAGTTTCCTGAACCACACTTACCTCTCTGGACAGTGAGGCTAACAGTACCAGCTCTAATAAGCCCAGCACACAGCACCAAGTTGTTGTTCTATAACTTGGCATTAAATGGACTTAATGATATAGCTAGTCCTAACCTTAAATTGTTCTTTTATTTTTCTCAGAGATGTCTTCAAAATAATATTTTCTGCATCATTATAGTTTTAATGAAAATACTTCAATATTTCTCAGTTGCAGGGACTAGAAAACATGGATGAACTTGATAGATTATTTAATCAGAGAAGCGTAAGCCTAGCCAGCTTCAGTCCCAATATTTGAATATATCTTATTCCCATAGTAGCAGTCTGTATAGACAGTGCTTGCACAAAATCAATGACTGCTAATTGCGGATTGGCAAGTTAAATGTTTTTTTGCAGTATTAGATTTTTCTATTTTTAATATGATGGGAAAAGAAGAGTTACAAATGACACAATTCATTTCTATAACATTGATTCAAAAGAAATAAAATCCTCTAGTGAGTCCTATCATATCCCTTTTACCCATCAAGATAACCTTGATTTGGCAAAAAGTATGAAAATATATAAGTTACATTCATACTATTTCTGCAGAAAAGCTAATGACTTTAACTTTATCAGTTTTTAAATTACAAAGTCACTTTGACAAGTCGAGTCGATGTTATCTTTATATGATGGTAAATAGAGAAAGTTCTATTGAGAAATAAAGGCTACATTCTCATGGTGTTTGCTGTCACTGGGAGTGAGTGTTGCCAGGCTGGGCCTTTATATAGACAGTGCTTTTTATGTGACTGAAACAGACCAATATAGAACAAGACTAAGAATTTTATTTGACTATACTCTATAAAACTATAGTTTCCTTTTATATTGTTAGAGTTGGATTTCTTGTCAAGAAGAACCTCAGACCGTTCATTGACACATGTTTAGAGCCCTTTGTACTTTAAGAAGTTTGAACATTGGGGTTCTGATCATAAAAATAATTGCATGGAAGATGTTTGGAATAAATGAAAAAAGTATATAAAATGATTAAAACGACTCCTTTTACTCTACCATCTAGAAGTAACCACTATTCATACTTTTTTTTTTTCATGTCTGGGTTGACATACGTGCGATCTTTCTGTATTATCAGTTTTATCTTCTGTCATTTACACCTGCTGTTGTAGCGTAACTCTTTCCTTCTCATCACTGAAAACTTTGAAAGTATAATATGTGTTTATTTATATTTACTTGTTTGATTATTTTTTGATAAGGTGTCTTGATGTTGCAATTCTCTGGCCTCAGCCTCCTAAGTAGCTGGGAATAGAGGTGTGTGCCGCCTGGTGCTGGCTCTCAGGACAGGCTGAGAATGTGGCCTCAGTCTAGTGAGCTGCAGCATCCATCAGTGCATCCTACTGCTGCTCAGCCGGCAAAATATTTAAAAGGCTACATAATGTTTTCTGTAACATGGTATATTTTATTCTTGCTTTATTATTTACATATTAATTTTTCTGGATTTTTAGAATTATAAGTAATATGGTGATGAACACTTTTGACCCCACCCCCCAGGAGAAGAGCAAAATGACATCAAAGAGAGCTTTAGGGGAACAAATGCATTCTGCTCTGACAAGTGTTCAGCCCTTGTTTCTTTTGGTTCTTTTTTTTTTTCTCTTTTAAGGTATTTTTGCTTTAGGGCATGTGCACTCACTGAAGAGACAGAGACAGGGAGACAGAAAGCAAGAAATCACCCTACCCCAGGGGAGATGACCATGCCACAATCCCTTCTCCTCCAGTCTCCTCTTGAGATCTTGCTTGGGCATGTACACACACACACACGCACACACACACACGCACATGCCTGTTGTGAGTTCTATGCCACTGGGTACAGGACTCTAATGGCAGTTGACTACGTGGGAGTCCAGTGACATAATCATTATGCCATCTGCTGGTCCCTGGGCCTTTGTTTCTTACAGAGCTCATGAGGTTTTAGAACAGTGAGTTCAGTTTTGCCATACTCTACTCTGATGTCTAGGACCAAGGAATGCAACATGGTTATCCTTTGCAAGCTCCTACTCTGATTATAGAGGTAAGTTTTTATTTCTCAAATCCATTGCTTGCTTCGGATAGCTCTTGGTGAAGACTTCCAATTTTCCATGTGAGAACACCATATTGAAATTCCTTCAGTGTTGACCTCATCGTTTTCCTTGATCCATGCTGTGTTAAATACTCAAACATAAAGTGACAGGAGAGCGGTTGAACTGATAATTATGCATGTCTTTCATATGGTCTCATGAACTCTCAATGAAACTTTAACAAACTCGTTTATGATCAGAAATGGTGGTTTTAACTGATAACAATAAGAATAGAGTGAAGGCAAGCTGCAATCAAACTCATATAATGACCACTATCTCTTCTCTGTTTCCTTCAATATTTGGTTGGGATATTTTAAATGTTGTGAAAACTATACCATTCACTCACCCAAATGTCAGCCACTGTTTTAAACATTTGCAGTTTCCCTTGAGCCTGAATGATACGTCGTTGATTTAGGAAAAATAGTGACTGAGAAAAAGTATGGATGGATGGAGAGATGTTAAAATGAAAATTTTTCATACTTCTAACAAATCTACTGTAACCTAATAATTCATATTCTCTTTCTCTCTCTCTCTCTACTGTCTAAAGGGACCCAGAATTATACTTCAAAGGAAACTTGGGTTTTCTTGTGAATTGACACTCCCTTGGTTTACCTCTGAATAAATTAAGGTTGGTTAGGCAAGTCAGATTTCACAAAAAAAATGTGAATAGATGTTTATTTAACTCACATGCGCTTCCATTTGTCTGGAAGCCTAAGACAGCTACATTCCAGGTACTCTAGGTTCTTAACAGAAAATATAATTCCAAATGTCAAACCTTTCAGTATTTTTCTAAAGCCTGGGAGGAGAAAGCAAATGTTGGTGTAGGATTGCCAGAGAAAAAAGGCAATAAATTAATCTTGGAATCACTGGTTGTCAGAGAATAAACTGTGGAAAAGTAGTAGAAGAAGTTAGGAGGGAAGTGGGAAGCCTTCTATCCTCTCCCTAGGAGGGCCTGGTTCTCAAGGTGAGGACCATATTTGTATGTGATCCTGTTATTGATATATACTGTTCCCTTCAGAAATTGATGTGTATAATTTTTGAGAATCACTGTTTGAGCTAAAGCAAGGAGACCTCTTGGTCAAATGGAACTTGTAAATAAGTTCTCCCTGTCCTGTAAATATGGATACACACACACACACGCACACACACACACACACAGACACCATACTTAGACATACACATTTTAATAAGAAAACACAATTTGCATAAAATCTGTATTTTACTGGGAAAAAAAATAAGTCTGGTAAAACTAGGCATGTATTCCTGCATGACAACGGATACTAAGAACTGAGAAACAGTTTTTTTTTTTTGGTTGTGTCCTTATTGTTTCCTTTTTCACTAGACCTGGCTCCTGTCACTGATCTAGGTCACCTGTCTGGTTCCCTACAGGTATTAAAGTTCACAGCCGTGGGCAATAGCCTAACTCTGGAATAAGCCAAAAGAACAAAGAGCTGGGTACCTGGGTCATGTTTGAGCCAGAATTGATTTTGGCTTTACACTTGGACCTAATGCCATCGGCCTTATGAAACAAGGAATCAACCCTGTAGAATTCCCATCCAGTTTTATTATAGGGATATTCTGACCATTAATTTTGGAATTTTAAAAATAGAATGATTATAAGGATGAACTCTGGTGCCAGGCTGCCTGGACTCTAATCCCAACTCTTAAATTTCTCTCTGAAAACATTAGGCTTTATTATTTGATCTCACTTTGATTAGTTACCTCATCTGTAAAGCAGAGATTACAATAGTATCACTTGTTTAGAATTTTTGTTAAGAGCAAATATATTAATTTACATAATGTGTTTAGGATAATGCTTAGCAGAAAAGAACGTTCAATAAACACTAGACTTACTACACCTTTTTTGAAAAAAATGAAGAATCTAAAACTTGTAATGAATTATCTTTGCATCTTCTTTTGGACTGCTAGAAACTTTTATGTCGAGTTTAATGCGTTTGTTTGGTGAATATGTTACCGTATTTCTTTTGCCCTGCTTGCATCTTATTTATCCTTGTCTTTATCTTCCTCTGTGTAATTCTTAATAATTCTTGATTAGTCTTATTTCACTGTATTATGTGCATCTTTGCAAGTCATTTTAATTCCCTTTTGAAACAATGCAAGTCCTAAAAATAAACCCAAAGCAAACAAACCTATATGAGCTCTCCCAAGTAGACAAGTATGACCTGTAAAACTAATTATTTTCCAACATGAATTTCATGTGAAGTTTGCTTTTCTGCTGACATTCTGAGCTTCCATTTATTTTCAGCTCTGTCTTTTAGCTTTAGGGATAAACTGATCCAGTCATCTTCGATAGAAGGATTCCAACAAGTTCTTGAGGTCACGTTATTTCCCAGGCGTCTTAAAGTATACTGCATTGCTGCAAATTGATTTTCAGCTTGTCTTTAAACCTAACAACATCTGAGTGTTCTATGACCATTTGCCCTTTCTTCTTAGGTCAGCAAAGGCAATCGTTTGTATATTTAAATGTGATATGTGAGATGGTACTGATAGCAACCCCATGTATACATCTTGTGTAAAATAGGCTGTTTCATCGATATAAATGAGCGCTATTTGAATATGGGAAGCCTCTTAAATTTTACTTCTCAAGACACTTAATAGAGTGCTCAGGGAATTTTACAATAATCATTTGATACAATGAGTATGAGGAATTTATATGATTATCCACCCTAAGGCTAGTAGAATGGCAGGTTTCTGAACTGGGTGAAAAATGAATAAGACAATGTCTAGCATCTTATCAGCCATTTTATTTTATATATTCAATCACTCTACATCACTTAGCTTCTAAAGTTAATTTCCCAACATGAATACATTTTACACCAGTCCAGTTAGGGATACTATATACATTATCATCAGCCATTTTTAATCAGGAAACTAGAAGCTTTTCTATTGGGGTTTGATAAAGAATTGTTTACCAAAGTACAGAATAGGCTGGAGAAGCAAAGGAAATAAATTGGCATTATCCTAAGCTGTAGGGATCTTTCTTCACCATCAATGTTGTTAGAACCTTGGTGTTGAGGTTGAGTAGATAGATCTAAGGAGCCCTCATTCATTAAAACTCTTTTGTCGTCCTTCTATGCTTTTAATCTCTTTCTCTGCTTTTAATCTCATGCAAGTATCTCTCATTGACAGAACTTAACTGGAGTATAGCCGTTTAGGGATCCTGGGAAGTGCAGTTTTCAGACTTTTGTCTGGCATTCC
>NW_006159715.1:1398954-1437592 GCF_000334495.1 Tupaia belangeri chinensis | reverse complement strand
TTTTTTTTTTTTTTTTTTTTTACTTTGAGTCACTTTTCCCTTTATTTCTTTCATGTAATGTAAATAATGGATTCTAACTTTAAAACATTTTTTATTTCTGTGAAAATATTTCTAACTCCAGAACTATGTCAGAAACACAGAAGTCACAGGAGTCTATGTTGAAATATTTTAGGTCATTTTATAGCCAATTACATGGCTTTTTGCCAAACCCCAGAGTACATTTTTTGATGAGGGAAAATACATCTTTCTATTATTTTAGCTACCTGAATTCCATATTTCCTGGTAGAGGTAAAAAGGATGTAATGATTATGTTGAGCATTTTCTCAGCTGCATTTATTTGGATTTTTTTTTTGATTGTTGTTGGTTTCAGTTTCTTACTTTTCATATGCATGCATTTGTTTTTAACTGTCTAATGTCAAATCATGGGCTTACATGTTTGACTTCTATATGAACTATTATGATTGATCAACTTTTATCTTTTTGAAAAAGTTTAATTATTGTTTGCATTGACAATGCTATGTAAGAAAAAGAAAGAGTGAAAGAAAGAGAAAAAGAGAGAGCGTCAGAAACAAGCATCCTCAATAGAGTCTCACATCATGGGTCATGGGCATGCATGCCCAGTGTTCACTGGTTGAGTCAGAAACTGAACCCCTGTCTTTCAGCCAGCCAAGATCATGGGCACACATGTGTAGTTGATATTCACCAGTTGACTCAGAAACTGAACCCTTGTCTTCAATACAGTTTCCAGCATTGGAAGAGCTGTTATAACATGCCAGAGCATGTTATGCCACTGTGGCTGGGCTGATTGGTTTTCATCTTGATTGCTAAAACATTCAGAAGAATTTCGGATTTTTAAAATGCATCATAAAATGCTAAGGTATGGAAGGAACAGAGAGAGAATTGCTCTGAACTGCACAAATGTAACTGGGTTGGTAAGTGAACAGAATCCGAGCGGAAGGTCTCACATTTCTCTACAGCCTTTTGTGCCCAGAAGGGTTACTTGTCATTTTGGCAATGGGTGACAGGACTCAGTGGAGCCCTGACATGTACTGTCTCTCCTGTAAGTGTTTCTGACATAACTGACATGGTCCTGGAGGCTTTTGACAAGTTTGTCAACCTAATGAGTGGGCAACTAAGCCTTAAACCATAGTAAAGGTCGTGTAAGTTGTTCAAGGGAGGGTGCAAAATCCAGGTAACCAAATAATGGTTTCAGAGTTGTCCTGTTTGTCTGCTTGCTGATGACTCTTTTAAAAACTAAAAAAAAAAAAAAAAAAAAAACAAGAGAAAACTAAACCCAAAGTGAGAATAAAAGTCATAATTAAAAATTAAAACAGAAATTGATAAAATTGAAAACAGGAATCAATGGAAAAAACCTAACAAAACCTAAAGTTGGTTCTTTGAAGTAAATAAATATTCATTTTTGGCAGCATGTTGTAGTATATGTATTTATAGATGTATAGGCACATATACTTATATTCACCTTATGCATTAATATGTTTTTAAAAAGTTATTTGTACCATTTACCTTTGTTTAGCATTTCCTTTTGTGTATACTGTAGCTGAAATGCTTACTACTTCAAACCACTGAAGCTTCCTGTCACTATATGAAAAGTGTAGGTTATTGTGGTGTTTCCCAATAAATGGAAGAATGACTAGAGAGTAAACTTTGCTGAAGTGAGGATTAACCAGAGGGATTACAATTGCTTGGGATTTTGTGTTTCAGGGGCAATGTTTTATAAGGAAATCATGGGGGCTGCTGACACTTAAGTGTCACTGTAATTGAATAGAATACTTAACAATAATATTAAAACTTAAATTTGAGAGTTAGAAGCAAAAATGATAATTGTGTATGTCTGCAAATTATTAAACAAAATGACATTGTGTTCTGTCTTTACTGTTCTACCTCTGTGCTATTCAGTTTTACAGACTAGGTCTACTTAAATATCTAAATTGAACCAGACTTTAATGGTTAAGTCTTTTTAGTGTGTGTGTGCTTAGAAAACCTTTTATTATAACTTTGCACATAGACATTTTCAACCTCAAATGGTTGGATAGGTCTGGGTTGCTTATTGTGAAGTACGTGAAGTAAGTAATAATTTATTCTCCTGGAAAGTAAAGTTTTTAGATCTCATAATGAAGTTATGAAAAGCGCTGTAATCTTATAGCTAGCCCAACGGAAGATATTCTCACATCTTGTTCTTAATTTTCATTCATCATCAATAGATGGTAGGTCCCTTGAAGATGATCACATCCAATAATTTTTACTTTTTTCCTCAGAGTGGGCTAGGGGTAATAAATGAGGTCAAGTTAGTAAGATGATGGAGTGGTAGGAATGAGGGCGAGACCACACATATAAAGCTCTGTGCACCCCTTCTCTTCTCAGATGAAAAGAATCTTGACTTTTTTTTTTTTAATAGATTGAGGGTATTAAGGATGTATAATTCTACTGCCAAGCAGTCTGCTGCATTTCAGATGAGAGGACTTGGTTCTCTAGAAACTAAATGTTAATAGTTTGCCCAAGACCATAAATTTACTCCATGGTCAACCAAATTTAAAATCTGTATCTACTGGATCCTAATATAGTAATATTTCCTTTAAAAAGTAACTGATAGGATTTCTAATAGCATTGGAGGCAAAAAAAAAAAAAACCCAAAAAACAAAAAACAAAACAAAACAAAAAAAACTTGTTCTTTCAAAGAACTCACAGTTTAATGAAGAACAGTTGAAAAATGTATACACATTCAAAGAGGCTTTTAACCAAAGCTGCTCATGTCTTCTTAAATGAGTCAAGAGCAGTTCTAGGAAAGTCTATTTTCCTTAAGATATTTTTCTTTAAAATATTAGCAAAAACATTCTAGAAACTTTCAAAGAGTTTATTATATATGAACTACTTACTCTATACTCACATTTTCATAAAAATAGGTTAATCAAACAAAATGTTTTAGTTGCGCATACATTACAGTTCTTAACTAGAATTTTGGATGTGTCATACATCATGATCGCTTTTTCTTTTTGTTTGAATAATCTAAATCACATATTTCTTGTACTTCAGCCTCAGATGTATGTCTAGTCTAGTAGAAGGTTACAATTGCTGTACATAAACAAAGAAAAGATATTTAATTAATCCACATAACAAGCGACCCTGAGTTCCATGGCTTTAGGCACGACTGAACAATGACATCAATAACGCAGGATTTCTTTGTTTCTTAGCATGTTGGTCTTTTCTTCTCCAGCCGTTGTTGCATGGTTGTGAGATGCTGCTCTGGCACTTGTCTCAGATGTTCACAAAGCAGCATCCACAGCAGGAAAGGAGGGAAGGGAAACACCTGTTTTTCTTTGTCAACTCGGTGTAGTGTTCATCTGCCAAGAATCTTTGATGAGTGTGATATTGGAATTCAGTTAAATTGACTAAATACAATACATTTTGGATTGTACTAAATAGAGCCCATTAGATGTGGGCTGTCTATCACTGATTTGTATGTATATGTGTACAGGTGTGTGTGTGTGTGTGTGTGTGTGTGTGTGTGTGTGTGTGTGTGTGTGTGTGTGTGTGTGTGTGTGTGTGTGTGTGTGTGTGATACAAAACTGCTCTACTGCTCAACAGACGTCCTGAGAATGACATGAGAGGAAGAGTTTTCACAATGCATGTTGAGGACTATGGGTTGCTAACCTATCAAGATTTTTTTTTCCTCCAAAAAAGGAACCTCTATCACTAAAGGACAAGGAGTAAGATAAAGCTAGCACGTATTCATCAATCTTAGCTCTCATTCCCCCAAGTGAATTCAATCCATCTTGAATACTACAGACATTTCTGCCTAAATGCTGTCTCCTCTTTCCATGTCACAGACACTATAGTCAAGCTGCCACAATCTCTAGCTGGACCTCTCTGAAACCTCCTCAAAGGTCTTTCACAGTCGTTCCTCCTCACTCCAATCTGTCCTCCACGCTACACCCAAAGTGATCTGCTCAAAAGACTTATCTTGTTACTATTCTGCTTACAAAAGTTCAGTGGCTTCCCACTGTTCTTGTAATAAATAGAAAAACCTTAACTTGCCACCTGTAAGGCTTGGTATGGACTGGCTCACCTGCATCTCACAAGCTCCATCTGCAGGACACTCTTGTTTTCTGAATTGCCACCCCAGTGGCTCTTTCAGCCTTTCAGCAATTCCCAGTTTGTCCTTATCAAGGATCATTTTTATACATGGTACTGCTCCTTCTGTCTGGATTTTCCTTGATGCCTTTCCTCTCCCTCTATTCCAACATGCTACATTTTTCAGAGCTAGGTGATTCTGTGAGTTTCTCAGGAATATCCTCTCTGACTCTGAAACTCTGGTCTCTTGGCATCATTTACACCACTCTGTAATTTTACAATCATGTTTGCCATTGTGTGGTTATTAATTATTCTCTATTAGGTGGATGGTGAATTTTATGGAGGCTGGACTATATCTATGTTTTTCAACTTGACTTTTTGTTCATAATGAATACGTGCTAGTGTCTGTGTGCATGCCCCAAAATCCGGAGAGGAGAATGGAGAAGGGATTGTGGTGTGGCCATTCCCTCTGGGTGTGATTACTTGCTTTTTATCTCTCTGTCACTCTCACTCTCTGTCCCTCTGGCAAGCACACATGCCTTATAGCAAAAAATCTCTCTCTCTCTCAAAAAAAAAAAAAAAGGTCACTTTGGGCCCTCTGTATTGGAAAATTGATAACAAATTTTTGTCTTCATCAATGATTTCCTAACAAAAATACCAAAATCTTTACCTGTCTTTTATATACTCTACTCATAAGGTTTTATGTCAGAAAACTATATACATTATTTTTTCTCACAATAGTTGAGACCTAAAAAATATGATTTTCAAATTCAGAAGTCAAAATACTATCTTTGGACAATTGAAATGGTAAAAATTTTCAGACTTTCTGTATATGGATTTTAGTTTGAAGAGATTTAACATTCAGAATAAAAATCTGTTAATAGTATGTTATTTGAAACAAACATTAAAAAAATTAAAATTATATGACTACAGATTCCAAGTGGTTTCTTTCCTGACATTATTTTATTATTATCATAATTTTTTTTAGGTTTTTCTCATAGGGTGTGTGTGTGTGTGCACTTGCTGGAGAGAGACAGAGATAATGAGGAAAAGTGAGAAATCCCTTTCCCCTAATCTGCCCCAGAGGGGATGGCCACATGGCAATCCCTTCTCCTCAGTCTCCTCCTGGGATTTTGGACACATAGGCACATGTGGCCAGGGTGATTTTCAAACCTCCAGGTCCAGGGCTAAAACTGCAGTAGGCCATGTGGGGAGTCCAGTGCCTTAACCACCATGCCACCTGTTGGGCCCCCCTAACATTCCTTTTAAATTGTTCTATTTTTCTGAAAGCATAATGCACTTTATTGTACATTTGGAAATGCAACAAAATTAAAAAAATATTCATTTGGGTTGGACTCCTATTTACCAGTTGTAAAATTTTATTTTTTTCTTGTTTGAAATTTATCTATGAAAATATCACCACATCCCTGATTTCAAGAAACAGATGGCATGAGCAAAATATTAAAACAGAGAATAAGTACATGCATTTTGTTAGAGATAAACAAAAGATAAATAAGAATATATATTAAAAGTACTTAATTTTTAGGTCAAGGAAAAGTAAAACTGAGGAATGGCTTTTGAAAGAAATAACTTGGGGGCTGGCGGGTAGCATGGTGGTGAATGGCACTGGACTCTCACATGGTCGATTGCAGTTTGAATCCTGGACCTGGCAGCTTGCTTTCTCATCCCCACCCCTGTCCCTCTCTGATCAATAAAACAAACAAATAAATAAAGTTAAATAATTCTTAAAAATAATAACTTTTGAGCTAAATTCTGAAGGACAATTAAAAAGTTTACTTATTTATTTCTTCCACGATTGAGAAAGAAGGAGAGAGACAATATTGGCACCAGGGTCTCAATGCTGCAATCCACCCGCAGTCTCAGCCCTGGGGTATGTGTGTCCAGTAAACTCAGGGAGAGTCCTGGGTGTGAGTCTGGGACCCTCTCATGTCAGTAAGCCTCGTAGAGCATCGCCTTTTATCACTGTGCCCATGGTCTGGTCCCATCTAACAAATATATTATTGTATTAAGCCATAGAGTTATGCATGATCCAGATACATGCTGTGATTTCTCTTGCTAATATTAAGTTGAAGCTTTGAAGTGATGGTTCTGGGAGGCAGAAAAGGACAGTTGAACAGTTTCCACCATAATCTGTGGTTTATTTAGTTTGCTTAGCTCAAGTGATCTCCAATAACCCTATTATTTGGGAAGAATGTTAGTGACTCTCCCTTTGTGATATTCATAGGTAATATGGCTATTGGGGAATGCACAGATTAAATTACAATTCTTACATATTCATTTCTTTTTGGAGTGTTTACTGAAAGCATTGCAAACGTTTCTATTATTGTTCACATAAGTCCTGCGTATAGATAACTTTCTTTGGTCCTAAAATTTAGGCCTTTGTATAAATCATATGGGGATTCATAAAGGCCCAAAATTTTTGAAATTATTAATCAATTCTGTCTTCAGGAAAAAGGTGTGATGAGCATTCGACAAATACACTCAGCTGGTAATCAGGTTCATGGGTCTATTTTTCCTTTTTTTCTTGTCTCTTTAATCTGTTGCTTCTTTTACTCTGAAGAGAATCAAGCAGAAAAGAAAGAAGCAAGACATTTAAGGGACACAAAAATGGAAAATTATCTGTTGATGATATGTGTATGATAATACCTTTAACTAGACTAATATATAGTGTATTCATGCTGAGAAAATTCAGACTACTAGCTGTAATGACATACAGTGGTTGAATGTATGAAAAATAATAAATAAACTAAAAAAAGTAGACCTTTTCAGAAATACATGTGGATTATTCCATTTTTTAAAATGTTCATTTTTAAATTTCAATTTTAAATATATTCTTGAAGAGAGCACATGCATGTGCATGGGAGAAAGAGAGAGAGAGAGAGAGGGAGAAAGAGAGAGAGAAAGGGAAGCATCCTTAAGGGGATCTTCTCCTGCCTCGATCCTTTTTCCCCAGCACTCAGCTTTTCAGGATCTTAGGCACATGTGTGCATGCATCTGGCATGTTTTCTGGCTCACCTGAGGATCTGAACCTGCTGTTGGCAATGTGACCTCCAGCCCTGCAGTTTAGTTCATTGTACCACGAGGCTGAACTCATGTGGATCATTTGAATTTAGAGGAGTGAGCAATTTGTTATTATTGGGTATTAAAGACACTAGATTTCTTGGTCCCTGGGACCATCCCCTGAACCAATGAATGGCTATTTAATTGATCTCGGTAGAAGACAAGATACGTTTACTCCGAGATCATCATGGGAGAAGGAAGGAAGAGTGACTTTATTAAGTATACTGTGTATTGCTCCCTTACATCTACTACCTAAGAAAGATGGCTCATCTGACATTTTTGTTAAAGACGTTAAATCTATTAGTTTTAGTTTGGTTACTGAGTAGGAGCATCTTCAAGTGTTTCCCTTTCAGATTCTTTACTATCTGTTAAGTTGCTCTTCTCCACCCCACCTAAGTGAGCTTTGAGGAGTTAAACGTGATCTGTTCACTTACTCTCTTCTGAGTTTATGTTGCCAAGACCCTGCATTATTTTTAGAAGTACTGCTCTGTACTTTTCCACACCTTTTCAAGCGGGTGACATCTGGACTGTTTTAATATCCTAAATGCAGTTTTAAAATGTTTTGTAAAGCAGCAATATAACCTCTCATTATGGAGTATTTCTTTTTAATCATGTTGGGTTAGCACTGGCTGACCTTTACTTTTCCTTTTTTTTCTTTCAAAAGGCAGCTTAGCTTAAGAAGCCCTTATGCCAAGTGTGCATTTAAAATCAAGAAATAATACATATTTAAAAAGAAACACGTGCAACTGCTAACTCATTCGTTTATCTGCCCATTTTACCCATTTGAAATTCCAGTGGAAGCAGGAAAACAGATAAGGCCTCTGAGTTGTAGTAGTTGCTTATGACGTTTATGCCAGAAAAAAAATCTGTGGGCTGGGGATTTGGTGGCTATGTGCCTGTCTAGCCTTTCAGGATTTCATTTAGGGCTTCTTTACTCCATGCATGGGTAAGCTGATTTCGCTGATTTCTCAGCCTTCAATAGACTGGAAACAGCAAAGAGGGACCCAGACACAAAACAAGGAGCACGCGTGTTCTGAAATGCAGATGATATAAATAATGAAGGCACTGAAAAATTTATGTGCCTTTTTTTTATGACTATTCTGATTTTCAAAGATAAAAACTTTTTGTTGACAATTTTGCCCACATTTTGCCAATGTTTTAAGTGGTTTTTGGTTAAGAAGAATGTTTATAGTTTGGATTTGGGAGTTCTTTTTTGAAAATTAGGGATAACAGAAGAGTATGAGCTATGGAGGTAGTTCTTTTTATTCAGTCAAATATGTTATAAGGAGAAAGTATGACGTAGTACCATATCTCAAAGACTCTGAAGATTCACTGTTAATTACACATACAATGCACTGAGTATGTATCAGCTCATTATCTTTCTTAATTCAGTTCTAGAATTATATCAAGCATTTTTTTTTTCTTTTTTTGGAGAGGTTTTTGCTATAGGGTGTGTGTGCTCACCAGAAAGATAGAGACAGGGAGACAGAAAGTGAGAAATCACCCCCCGGGGGGATGGCCATGCCACAATCCCTTCTCCTCCATTGTCCTCTTGGGATCTTGGGCATGCACGCACGCACACCCACCCGGTGTGAGTTTAAGCCGCCAGGTCTGGAACTTGAACTGCGGTCGACTGTGTGGGAGTCCAGTGACATAGCCATTACGCTAACTGCTGGTCCCAAGCATTCTTAACTCATCCTCCCACAGGACATTTAAAACAGTGGAGGTGATTGAACTATTGACCCATGAGCATTCTATTTATTTGTTTTTATACACTATAATACAACTACTATACTTATTAAAAGTCACTCATTTTCTTGTCCTAGAGGAAAAAAATTGAGACTATTTTAGTTCAATCCTTTGGGTAGCTAGTGTGCACCAGTTGAATAGGGAGAATGCCCTAAGACTGGATTTCAAGGTGTTATGTTCAGCCTTGGAACTCAGGGATGCTGGAAACGTGGTGGTCAGAGGGATTACCTTCAAGTGCACTGGTTGTGATGCGTGTCATCTGTGGATCGCACAATCTTCCTCAAGTCTCTGGTTTCTCATGTTACATACTATGGCAACCAGCAATGTGCCCAAGACTATTCATGATGCAAAAGCCCATGTTATTTGAGATAGCAAATACGTTTTCTCATAGACAGGCTCTTAAGTGTTTTCATTAATACCAAACTGCAATAATAAAAGGCACGTTTGCACCTTTTGGATCTTGTCCTGGTGGTATCACACTACAGTCTGGCTCTCACACTAGGTCTTCCGAGGGCACGTCATCCTTTGTGCTGCCACCCATCCTGCTTTTCCAAGGCCCCAGGATGCCCTGTCAAGCATCACTGATGCTTTAACAGCTGAATAAGCCCTGAAGATTTTTGATGGTTTAGTGAGGTCAGTCTGCGTAGGAGGATGCGAAAAGAATCTTGGCTAACAGATGTGGCACTCAAGTGTAAATCTTTTAAAATAGATTCTTATTTTTGGTTACACATATTAATTTTTTGTTAAGTAGGGTGGTGCTGATTGTTTATTTAACCATTTAGCAGAGACGAAACCAAATATTAATAGAAAGAAGATGCTGCATTTTTTTTTTCTTACTGTCTTTCTTTTAAAGTGACTTGACAGTGAGGTGCACTTTTTCTTTTGCACAAATGTGTCTCTTCTAACCTTCTTCCCACATTCTAGCCACTGCCTCCCCACCAAAATCAAACAAACAAACAAAAGACTGAGACCAACTATTTCTTTCGTATAATGTCGCATGGTAAAATGGAAGGAAATGTCCTCTCTCTACTAAGTTCTTCGGTAAGTAAGTTCAAGAAACCATCTAGTTTGTGAAATAGTATTTTGATCGTTAACAGCAGAGAATTAAAATTTGTGTACTCTGCAGCAGCGTGTTTTTGATGTGCCAAGTTTTGAACCATCTCAAATTGG
This sequence comes from Tupaia belangeri chinensis, assembly GCF_000334495.1. Classification (NCBI taxonomy): domain Eukaryota; kingdom Metazoa; phylum Chordata; class Mammalia; order Scandentia; family Tupaiidae; genus Tupaia; species Tupaia belangeri. Next base: position 1,427,503 of record NW_006159715.1, on the reverse strand, counting down.
TAAACTAACCAGTCATCCTATACACCTGGGTGGCATGCTGCTTTCCTGGAAGCTGCCCTAGACTCGATTTGGCAGAGGACAAGTGAAGTGTGGGATCGCTGTCAGCTCTGGGTAATGTGCGAATGCTGCCAATGTGAGTTGAGAAATCGAAGTCTATTTCCTGGAGACACCCCAAACTTAAAAAGTTTTTATGCTTCCCCTGTACTGTTGAGTTGGGTTCAAAGAAGTCGTCAATGTCTGTTTGATAACAGCAGTGTGGTCTTGTTGGGAATGGCTGCATTTTAATCACTTCATGGATGTTAAGGGCTTTAGTTCCAGTTTATTCCTGCTTCTCTCTTCCTTCCAAAACTCCCCTTAATCTGGCTCTCGATAGGAAGGACTTGCCTCTAGGGGACAAGCCGAAGCAAAAGATAACAGGAAAGCCCACACTGTGCCAGGGTGTCTTGAAACATGAAAGGTCAGATTCTACACTTCTCTGAAAATAAATCTCTTTCCACAGGGTCAGTAAAACTGCTATCATTCGAAGAAATCTTCACTTTTATTTTCTTCCTTTGGCTCTAGAAAAATATGCCAATATATTCTAAGCTGTGGCTGATGAACTACTAACAGGGTTTGGTTGAAACCTCCCAAGCCCATTTTTAAACACCTTCCTTGGAATCACTGATAAGGTGTCTAGCGTTGCCATAAACACAATGCCATTGCAGGCCTTTTGAAGTGTGGGTTCATATTAGTATCCTTATTATTATTATTATTTCCTCCTTTTCTTCATTTTGCATAAATTGAAATTCCTTCAAAACTTCAGCATCATGTTATTAAAGTATCTGTATACAAAGAAAAAATATTGCAAATGATTTTCTTCTGGAGGAAACCTTCGGAGGAGTCTTTGAAGTCAATGCTTCTGTTGTGAATCTGAGAACCTTTGTTACCTAACAGATTCATACCCTAGGCAGAATTGTCAGGGAATAGTGTGCATAAAACACTGAGAGTGTCAGCCTAGCACACCGCGGGAAGAAGTAGGACCATCAATGTCCGTCAAAAAGGAAAAAATATGGGTCTCAGCAGCTGCTGCTTTCCTACATAACTGGAGTGGTAAAGCAGATTGCATGCTCTTTAACCTCTCTGTCTGCCCAGGTCAGACAAAGGTTCGAACAAATCCTGAGCCTCCATTGTCCTCCTGCTGACAAGTCTATCTATCCAACTGACAAGACCATTTTCAAGTACTCCTCAAAAATAATACCATGTGTGCTTCTCTTCTGCAAGATGTAAGATACACATGTATCTGGATTTATGTGTGTGTGTATAATCTAATATCTCTATTTTTTTTTTTTTTTTTTGCTATAGAAAGTGTGCGCTCGCTGGAGAGACAGAGAGATACACATATAAAGAGGGAAAGCTAGAAGTCATCCCCTGGATGTGTGATAGGGTAGACATATCTCAATCCTTTCTCCTCCATTCTCCTTTCAGGATTTTGGGCAAGCACACACATGGTGCCTGGCATGACATTTAAGCCACCAGGTCTGGGGCTCAAACTGTAAAGTCAGCCATGTGGGATTCAGCCAACTTAACCAACACACCACCTGCTGGCCTCACTCTTTCTCTCTCTTTTTTTTAATCTCTGAGGACTAATTGTTTAAAAGAGGTTGGAGAAAGACGAACTCCCTTCAGCGTCAGAAGTGTCCTGTTATCTTAAACTGATAAAACTGACAAACTGGTAACACAGAAGACCATATCCTTCTGTGACTATAGGGTTTATTATGTGTGAAGGTGGGGAGATAGCAGGTGCTTTGAGATATTTTTATGTGTTTTTGCATTTAAAAGAATATGGTGAGAAGGCCTTCAATATTTTCATATTTTTGTAAAGGTTCATGAATTGACTTCAGCCAACAGTGAGGATGGAGGAGGTTATAGAAATAATTGTCCAGGGCCTCAGATTCCAGTCTGGACATGTGCTTACAGATTTTGTAGTCAGTTTTAAGGTACCTACCAGCATGTTATGAAAAATAATTGAGGGATCAGCAGTTAGTGTAATGGCTATGTCGCTGGACTCCCATGTAGTTGACCGCGGTTCACTTCCCGGACCCAGTGGCTTAAAACTCATGCCGGGCGCATGTGTGTGCGTGCCCAGGATCCCGAGAGGAGACCGGAGGAGAAGGGATTGTGACATGGCCATCCCTCCTGGGGGGTGATTTCTCGCTTTCTATCTCTCTGTCTCTCTGTCTGGTGAGCGCATGCACCCTATAGCAAAAACCTCTCCAAAAAATAATAATAATAATTGATATGATCTAAAGGTGAAAGTCTTAAGTATGTAATAGTGTCTATTTTGGGGGGTATATATTTTTGGCTTGGTGTTTTTCCATACCTGTAAGCCAGAAATTAAAACAGAATACTTCCTGTTTAATTTTGTTGTGTTCTAATAAAGGGAAATTTATATTTAAAAACATTTGCATTTTCTGGAAGGCAATAAATAGTAGTTAATTCTTGAAATTTGGTTTATTATAAATGCTATATTTTAGGAAATTCAAATGTTGGGACCAGCAGATGGCATAATGGTTCATTATTGGACTCCCATGTAATCGATTGTGGTTTGAGTCCTGGACTTAGTGACTTAAAACTCAGGCCAGGTACATGTGCGTGCATGCCCAAAATGCAGAGAGGAAAATGGAGAAGGGAATGTGCCATGGACATCTACTTGGGGAGTGATTTCTGTCTCTCTGTCTCTTTGATAAGCATATGTACTGTATAGCAAAAATCTCTCTAAAAAAGAAAAAAAAAGGAAATTTAAATATTAAGAAGAAAGGATGAGTTGTGACAATTGTTTGGAAAACATGTTACATGATCTAGGTTTCATCAAGTTTATGTCGTCATTATGAAAATAGTATGAAATAAAATGGGGAATTTTACCCTGAAAAATGAGATTTGGTTTCTTTGCTTATGACTAATCAATAAAAGAATAAATACATGTGTAGTCAATTTGATGTTATATAAATTGATGAGTGCATAGTTTTCCTAAATTTCCTTGCAACTAAATAGACATCCTCATGACTCATGCTTTATCAATTTTTTTTATCTTTTTTTTTTTCATTCAAGTTGAATAAATATCCTTCATGGAATATTAAATGCTTAGTGTTAAAACAATCTCAAACTATTTTTGTTCCCCATGAAGCATTTGATAACTCATTTGAAAGGAAGTCATTCTGTATTTTTACTTTTGCTTCATGACCCTGAAGTTGACTAGTATTTTTTTTTTTTTTTTGAGAGGGTTTTGCTATAGGGCACGTGCGCTCGCCAGACAGACAGAGACATAGAGATAGAAAGCGAGAAATCACCCCCCAGAGGGGATGGTCACGCCGCTATCCCTTCTCCTCCATTCTCCTCTGGGGATCTTGGGCACGCACACACACGCGCCCGGCGTGAGTTCTAAGCAACCGGGTCTGGGACGCAAACCGCAGTTGACTACGTGGGAGTCCAGCGACATAGCCATTACGCTAACTGCTGGTTCCCAAGTTGACTACTATTTTAAAAAATGTATTATTTTTTCCTATGAAAGTAACAAAGAGAGGCACTGCCAACAGGGTACTCATGTTGTAACCCACACCCGGCCTCAGGGATTTTTGTGTGCTCCTATAGAGTGTGCAGGGAGACCTGGAGATGCGAACCCGGAACCCACATGGGGCCAGCATAACAGAGTGTTGTGTTACCACCTCATCACCAGCTAGATCACTGAAATGGACTCACTTTAAGGGCTCACCAAACACTGAATCGTAACTCAGTAAATTAAGCCAAACTTGTAAACATTTACATCTCCTGAGCTGTGATTTCCTTGAAGGCAGGTTTGTTGGTTACCAAGAGCTTTTGGTAGTATCTTGATTTTAGTAACTATATGTCACCATTGTATCTAAAAACCCCTTGGGTTGAAACTATTATTTTTATAGTCCCCAGGTTTTTCCAATTGCTCCTTTAATACATGAAATAGTGCATTTGGGAGTCTGACGCCAAACTAATAGTTGGTTCATCATTTTTCTTTTCATAAGAGGTACAAAAACATAGATAATAATATTGGCTTCCATATAAGTAAATAAATAAATAAATACACACACACACACACACACACACACACACACATACATACGTACATATATATACACACACACACACATATATATACTGTGTGTGTGTGTGTATATATATATATTTCAAACTTTGTTTAGTGTTATTCCTGAAAAATGATGATATTTTAATTTGAATTCCATGCTAATTGTAACTACAGTGAGCAAAATTATTAGTACATCAATTAATACAATGAAATTTTTTTCTTAAGAAAAAAAAAGATGCTTCAGAATAATTAACTTATGCCACATTTGTCCCAGAGAGTTAAAATTTTTAAAAAATTTGCTATAGGCTGCACGCATTCACTAGAGAAAGGGAGCATGGGGGGAGGGGAGAGAAAACACCCCCAGAGGGAACAGCCACATATCAATCCTCCTTCTCCTATTGTCCTCTTGGGATTTGGGGCACACATGGATGTGCACCTGATGTGTTTTCAAAGCCACTGGTTGGGACTGGGATTCGAACCACATAGTCTGCTATGGGAGATTCGGTTGCCTTATCCACCACTCCACTAGCTGGTCCAGTAAATGTTAATTTTATTTTATTCCTTTTCTAATAACTTTTTATTGGGCCTCCATTCGTTCTCAGGAATAAACTTGTCTGCTTACTTAACAACCAGAGAAAAATCGGTTTTAGTCTTTACTACACTAGTACAAGAAGGACTTGAAAAAGTGTATGAAATCCATAACTTTTTTTTTTTCTCTCTCCTTGCATATTCACCATACTGAAAATCTTCTCCCAGCCAGTTGTATCACAGAAACTCTTACTGGTATTATATATTAGTACTGTTGTAAATTCTCTGGCTGTGATATATTTATTTTGATGAATTTATTATGTTGCATTAATCTATTGGGTGATAAATAACAAACAATAGTCAAAAATAGAAGTGGCAGATTTCAAAATGGGAAGAAAAACTTTAGAAGTCTTATTTCCCTGGTTTACTGAACCAAGATTTCCTTCCTATGATTTCCTTTTCAGGAATGTGTCTGACTCTGTTCACTGACAGAGACTGCCTGCATTGATGGAAAGGCTTTCCAAAGGTTAATTATTTTTTGAAGAAAGAAATCACTACTATATTGCTTATTACCCTTTATTTTCATCTTGGAATGATTTCTCTTAAATATCTGATTACATAATTTCAAGAATATTTTTGATTTCTGATTTACCTTATCAGTTAAAATATTTTTCAAATCTGCATCTTATCTGGTTAATCTTATTTATTCTGAAGAGAATAGATAAAATTCACTTAACTGTCCACTTTATTAAATTTTGTTATAATTTATGTTACTCTAATAGAATCAGGACAGGAGGAAATTAAATTGCTAAAAAATATGGAAGAGTCTGTGGCTTCCATAGGCTTCTTTGTAAAGTTTGAAATCATTTTACATTCTTGGAGGGGAAAGTAGTATTACAAAACTTGATGAAAACAAATGTCAAAATGACATTTACTCTATTTATTTTAATAGCAGCATATTGGAAAATCGCTGGATTCTTTGGTCATGGATTTTGATTTCAGTTCAACTTTATGTAATAATTTCCATACTCATTGAAAAGTTCTAAGCAGAACACTTGTCCCAAAATTTTGACATCAATTATAGTAGGGCAGAGGTTAGACTATTTTATTTTCTTGATTTGTTCTCTGTGCAGAAATAAAATACAGTGTATCAATACAACAAATCCATCTATACAATTAATTTGGATCACTCAAGCATAAAAACAGTACTCCATTTTATTCTGCAATTATTCAGAAGATTTACTTCTTTCTATTTTATTTTTCATAGCAGTTCCTGTGTATTAGAAGAATATGCATGGAAAGTGCATAAATTCGGGAAGATATGAAAAATTGTCATGGGGGAAATTACTGGAGAAATTGCATTACTGTAATCTGTTGTGTCTATTCTGGAAACTAAATCAATGAAAACCTGAACAAATGTGTGTTGTCCGATACTGTATCAATAGGACTCTATGCAGTAATTTTTTTTTTTGAAGTGGCAAATTTAAACATTAAAAATGGTAGGGATGAAGTTGGGTTTCTCACTGTCCATCTGTTTGCTAAATAGTGTAAGCCATACACCATGTTGTTAGCTGCTGTCAATCAGTGAGCATTTATTAGAAGCCTACTGTGTAAGAGACATAGATCTGGGTGTTATTTATGTGTGTGTGTGGAGGGGCAAGGATGGTAAATGACATGTACAAGACAGGTTGTAAGGCACTGAAGAAAAACAATAGTATTTAGGGCTGACCAAATGTTTCTAAATGACATGAGAACAGTTACTTAGTGATGAACCTAGAAAGTCAAAGGCACACATTAAAATACAAATACAATGATATGAGATAGAAGTGGGTAAGATTAATATTTGAAACCAGGAAACTGAATTCTGACTTTAAAAACAAAGTTTATATTTTCAGATGTTCACATAACCTAAGCACTGAAGACTGAATTCTGTGTTCAGCTATTTGGCTGTTGTTAGCAGTGATGCATGAAGCAGAAAGAAAACAGCTTGATTTCCATAAGTTAGGCAAACTCTGGAGAGCTAGGAATGGCAGGGAGGCAATTGGCTCACAAAATAAACTGACCAAACCGGAAGCCAAAATTAAATAGAGTGTATAAGGGCACCTCAGGGATCGTCTTAACAATGTACTAGTTATGAACTAACTATTGTGGTTATTACCACTGCTAATGAAGAAACCATAGGAGAAGGCAAGCAATACCTCTTTCTGATTACTGTGCGCTTCCGGTTTAACTAGCTAAAACACTCAATGATCCTTTAAAAAATGAATTTACTCAAATGTCTTTCTGCTATTAGTGAGGATATCATTAGACATGGTTTAGCTCCTGAAAGTATGAAGATAGTTTGGCTAATGATGGCTGAAACTGTAGGATAAAAACTATATTCTTAGACATTCATAGATTTTTTTCTTTATGTTTTATAAGTTTGTACTAATTTTAGTTACTGATAAATTTTTTTTTAAAAAATAACCCAAGGAAGTTATTAATGCCAATTCCCATGGAGACATATTAGTTCATTGACTTAGTAAACACTTCTTAGCTGTTCCTGTTGCAGTGAGTTTGAGAAAAGATATTTTTCCAATGGTAGTTTTAAGTTCACAACATTGGAAGTCAATTAATATGCAAAATGGTCCCACCATGAAAGAGTAACACACCATAAAGACATGGCTTTAGGGGCAGATATAAACTAATGAATGGTTAGACTATTGTGAAAGTGATTATCCAACTCTCTTCAGATTCGATGAAGCTAAAGTTACTTCCTTAGTTGATTCAATTCCTATATATTATCTTTTATTCGCAAATTAATTTAGTCATCCAATCCTTAACAAATATTTACATCTCTATCATATGTTGAACCAGCTGATTAAAATATAGGACTAATAAATCGCAACAATCCTAAGTACCACCTCTTGAGCTGAGAATGTTGGGCCCTGGGACATTGTTTCATCACTGCTGTATCCCCTGCACCTAGAACAGGTGAAATCCTCACATCCTGGACTGAGCTGGAATCCCAATCCTGTTACCTACTGATTGTCTGACCTTAGGGAAGTTCTTTTTCTTTAATTTTTTTCTTTATTTGTGATATAACATGTGCACATACACATGAGAGAAACAGAGAGAAAGAAAGAGAGAGGAACATTCTCCATAGTGTCTGGTTATGCTGCAATCTCTTTTCTCCAGTCCTCCAGCCAAATGGATCTTAGGTACTCACATGCATGCCCACCATGTTTCGGCTGACCAAGCCCAGCATTTGACCCATAGCATCATGTAGGAACTCTAGAGCAGTGCACTATGGCTGCAAAATGGAGCTAGTCCCCTTCAGCAAGTTCTTTATGCCTCACTTTTCTTATCTATAAAATAAGTATAGTGTAAGACCACTCACTCCATAGATTTATTGTGAGTACTAAATAACATCTGAAAAAACATATTATTACACTTTGAACAGTGTAAGTCTCATGGAAATGATAAATATTAACAATTATTACTTTTTAAATTAAATTTAATCTTTTATATACATAAATACATAAATAAAACATAATTAAACAAATAAGCAACACAAAACAGGCTGGGTTGTATTTGCTTCTTTAGGACTACAATGCTGAGTTTCCATGGCATAATATATTTTTGTTTTAATTTGTGAAATATATCCTTATGATTTATTATACATAATCATAGATTACATAATAATAACTATCCAATAATAATGGGTTTCTGAGGACTATTTATAAAATGTAATATGATTGTCTTCATTTTATGGATAAGAAACTGAGGCACAGAGAGGTTAGATCATCTGGCCAATATCATACAGCTAATAAGCAATGAAGCTATTACAGAATTCAAACCTAGGTCATGTGACTCTTATTCTTGTTGCTATGTTATCTGCTTGCAGGGCAACATAGCTTTTCCCCAATTTAAAGATCACTCAAAAAAATCATATATGAAGTCAGGTTTAGAGAGCAATTTACTCAAGGTAACCTAGTCCTGAAAGCAGGTAACAGCTCCAATTTTCTATGTAAAGCAGCTGTCTCTTTGTATCTGGAATAATTAATTAAAATAGGTCATTCTGATCTATAAAGCTGTAGAAGATCTGAATTCTGATTGCTTTAGAGATTAATTCTCCAGACTTACTGTCATGATCATCAAAGTGCTTATGCTAATATTTCCTAGATTTGAACTCTGGGAAATCAAATGTCCCCCCTCCCCCTTTTATTTTCACATTGTAAACTACAGGCAACCTTCTTAATAAAATGGAATTTAGGTCAAATAGCTCATATTCAATCAGGTCCTTTGTATATAGAATAAGGCTGTAAATTAAGAAGGAAAGAGAACTACTTCAATTTATCTTAATCTTGTGTTGTAGGAACCTGTGATATGTTAGATAAGAAATATGTGCATATACATAACAAATGAAAATTACCCCTTGACTAGAATCTTAATTCAGGGTGCAGGCTATGTATGTAACCCAGAGTTCAAGTCCCATCCCCCACTCCCAGAATAATGAAACTACTACATAATTCCCATTTTTAATTCTTTCCCACTCTTTTAATTTTTCTCTTCTCTTTCTTCTTTTTTCCTTTTTTTTCCTCTTTACTTTCAGTACATGATACTCAATGAGAGGTCATGCTTGCTTTCAATGAAATGAATACTTTTATTTTTTATTGGGGTGCCTATTGGAATCGAACAATGTGAAGCAGGAAAAAGCGCTGGTTTTCTCTCACTCAAGATACCGTGCCTAGATTCCACATTTTGATTTGACTGAATGAAGAACAATGTTATCTGCTGAAGAATAATATTAACATAAAAACACAATAGAACTTGTCACAGAATGCATGGCAAACATTATAGCATGTAGTCTAGAGCTTTAATTAACATATTTGTTAAATGCCAATTCTGCGAATAGACACTATCAACAAAGAAAAGACTTTCCCAACACAGATAATGCAGATAGCTTCGCCTTCCTTTAAAAGTGATTTTGACAGTTATACTACCGAGCTCTGTAATTCTGCTGGGAACAAACTCCCATCCTTCTGCCGCCCAGGCTTTCAAAATCAGAACAGAGGAGAGAGTCAGTAGCTTTTACTGCTCTACAATTTATTCCAAGGCAGAAGCTGTAAATGGGTGTATGTACAGACTCGGGAATTTGCATACGGAATGCCTCCTCTCAGTTTTCATATGCCTACCTCTGTCCCTGTCATTTAATTTGCGTTCATTCACCAATCAAGTTTGTTTCCTGGATGCCTTACTTGGATGAATGGGTAGCAGAGTAATTACAGCTAAGTAAAGTGGTTTTATGAATGAAGGCACAATTTACAGTGATGTCTGTGGGTACCACCTCCCCTTCTCTTGTTTAATATTCAGACCTGTCACCTTGCATGCAAGCTGTTGGAAAAAGGCTCCAGAAGCCACAGTTATACCTCTTACAAATCACACCAGATTGTACTGCTCTGGTGGGACCTTCTGGGGGTTGAGTAAAAAGGAGTCTTAATAAGAAGCCTGGGATACAAAAGCTTAATTCATTATTGAACGTAAAGAACAAAGAGTTTGGAAACTGACAGGTAAAATGAAAAGAGAAGGTTAAACAGGAAAAATTGCGTTTTATTTTTGGAGAAGATTTAATTTTATTCTAAGTATTTGCTACAGGCTTCTCCCTTTAGAAAACCACAATTCAGTTCTTAAGCACAAAGGAGGAAATTTGGTAAGAACATCTTTGGAAACAGTACCAAAGCTTGAGATTTTTCAGGTAACATCAAATATATGCTTTTGAAAATGTTGCAAAATATATCCTTTTTTTTTTTTTTTTTTTTTAATTTTCTTGGTCAGAGGGCATGTGTGCTTACTGGAGAGAGAGAGGAAGTGAAAAAATTGAAAACACACCCTTCATAAGGAATGGTCACACCCAATCCCTTCTCCATTTCTCCCTCCTTTTGGGATTTATGGGCATATATACACATGTACCCTGCATATTTTTCAAGCAGCTGATCTGGGACTTGAACCATGCAGTTGGCCAGGTGGGATCTAGTCATTTTAACTACCATTCCATGGGCTGAACCCTGAAAAATGTATTCTTAATCGATTTAAAGTAGGTAAGTTAGAAACTACGTGTGACTCTGGAGACATTTGAAGTTTACTCTTGATTACGTTATTCTTCCTTAGGCTAGTGGCTCTCAACTGGAATAATTTTACCTCCAAGGGACAACTTGGCAATGTCTGAAGACATTTTGAGTTGGCATAAGGGGAGGGATGCTACTAGTATGGAGTACACAGAGGCCAGGATGCTAGCCCACAATGTTTTGTTTTGGACAGCCTCTTACAACTAAGAATTGTCTGGTCCCCAACCTCTGTAATGCCAAGGTTGAGAGACAATGCCTTAAGCCCCTGAGTTTACCACTGCTCTTTCCTGGGGCAAGTGACCTTGCGTCTTGGTTCCTTTTGAATAGAAAAGAAAAAGGCTGTGAGTAATGACTTCCCTCAAGCTTGTTTGGACTTAGAGTCTGGTATCTTCTTTCTTTATTTTATTTATGTATTTTTTGAGAGTTTTTTGCTATAGGGCCGTGCACTGGCCAGACAGACAGAGACAGAGAGATAGAAAGCGAGAAATCACCCCCCAGGGGGGATGGTCACGCTGCAATCCCTTCTCCTCCATTCTCCTCTCGGGATCTTGGGCACGCACGCACACGCACCTGGTGTGAGTTTTAAGCCACCGTGTCCAGAATGCAAACCGCGGTTGACTATATGGGAGTCCAGCGACATAGCCATTATGCTAACTGCTGGTCCTGGTATCTTCTTTCTTCTAGTTCTAAAAACAGTGTCTTTTCTGACTTCCAAGGCTAATTGATTCATTTGTGTTCAAGATTTCGTCACTTCCCAACTTCTTTAAGGCATTTCTTCATCATTATCTCTTTATCCTCTTTTTATGCAAAACCTTTTCTCAGTTTCTCTCTCATAGCCTATCAATAAACATCGATCAAGACTCATCAGTTAACTAAAAATTCTTTCTTTACATTCTTTCTCTTACATTGATGTTTTCTAAGAGTACTTAATAGTTATCATTTGTATTTCCTCAAACTTATGTTTCATTAGTCCAGTGCACATTTTTTTAGTGACTAACCCCACTTCAATATTTATGCTAGTTAGTTATTACTGTATAACAAACCATCCCAGAACTTCATGACTGAAAATAATAAGCGTTTATTATTGTTTACAAATCTATGGAGCATCTGATTGGTTCCTGTAGTTTCAATCAACTCTGGGTCTGGTAGACAGGATTCCAAGGCTATGAGTAGATATGGAGACCTCAGGTTGAAACTAGTATGTGATTGCTTCTAGCACAATCCACAAGGCCAGCCAAATTCAAAAGATGAGAAAATAGATATCCTATCTTGATAGGATGGGAAACAAATCACATTATAAAGGAAAGAGACAGAGATTCAAGCGTATTCACCAAGCAATTTTTCACTCATAATCAAAATTGTGAATGACCTATAATTTCACTTTTCATCTTCCTTAATTTTGTGGCAGCTTTTAACAGTGAATATGTCTTGATGCTACTTTTAATTTTTTTAAAATTTTTGCCATAGGGCATGTGCTTTGAAGTGAGACAGACTAAGAGTAAAAGAGAGGGAAAGTGAGAAATCACCTCCCCAGGGGATGGCCATATCACAATCTCTTCTCCTCAAGTCTCCTCTAGGGATTTTGGGCAAACACACCTGGTGTTTTTTTCAGGCTGCTGGATCTGGGACTTAAACTTTGGAGCCAACCATGTGAGATCCAGTGTCTTGAACATCTTGCCACCTGCCCGCCCTCTGCCTTCTAGAAACTTCACCCACATTCCTCTCACAACAGTGCTGATGATAAATTGTCCTTTTAACTCTCTGATCACTATTGAGAGCCTTTGAGTCTCTCCAACTTAACTGATTTTTGGGTCCAGATTTTCTATCTGTAGCCCTCTTTTCATTCTACAAACATTTATAGGGCAATCTTGTCTGTGCTTTTATCTGTCATTTATATTTTACACCCAAATTGAAGTTTACAATTCAGCATGGTACATTTTCATTAGTTGTTGGTTTACATCTCCATCTGTATATTAGACACCAATTACGTGGAGGTGGAGGCTGAATTTAGTAACATTCATTCTTCTTATACCTTTTTCTCCTCAAAATATCTATCCAGTTTCAAAAAATTATTTTAATGAGAAAGAGAGGTATTTTTCACAGGTTCTCACCGTGCTGTGATCCTTCACTCCCGGCTTCCCTTTTAGCTAGGATTATTGGCCATGCCACTGCACCCAGCATGTTTATGTTGACCCAGGAATTGGACCTGTGACTCCGATGTGATCCAAGCTTTGCTTAGTGACATCCTACCATGTGTACCAACATGGTTGGGACAAGCCAGTTATTTTTAACTCCTCTTTTTTGCTTTCATCCCAATCCTTTTAACCACCATACCTTGCTTTAGTGGTTCATTAAATGCTATTGATTTAGTCAACAATTCAATTGAACAAATGTTTACCTAGTGCTTACTATGTGCCAACCTGTGGAGCTTAGATTACACACTATATACTATGGTAGTTGATGATTAGTGATATGGAAAGATTTAAATTTGTGAAAGTGAAATATCAAGAGCACCATTGGTTATTGTAGGTTTTCTTAGTGTGTCTAAGAAGATCCATGGAGGAGGTGATCTATGAGAGTATTGAAGGAGGTGAAAGAGTGCAGACATTTATCTCATCTAGGGAGAAAACATTGCAGGCAGACAGAAAACATGGGCAGGATACCGTGTGGCAGGTAGTGTGGCACATGGCATTCAAAGAACAGTAAGGAGGATAGTAAGGGAGAGTTATAATTTTTTCATAAAATTTTTTTATGATTTATTTAAAGTCTATTTTCCTTCTTTACTTCATGAGAAAGAAAGACACACACAGAGAATTAGAAATAAAGAGACATGTACCCCTGACAAGATTTTCCTACTTATACTTGTGATCTATCCCAGGTCTCAGCCAGCTCGGATCATGGGCACATGTATGCATACCCAGCATGCACTTGGAAGCTGCAGGATGAAAACGCAAACCTGCTACTTCGCATGTGGTCCAGCATTGCAGAGTATATATACATATACACACACAGATATATATACATATACATACACATATGAATAATCTGCATATTTTCTGTGCGTGTTCAGGATCTCCTATACCCTCCTTGTCAATAAAACAGGAACTTAGTGTGTCCTATTGACCCTTATTTCCTGGCCAAACTCTTTTTCTACCTCCTGAGTTGACAGCTTTGTTATGTTAATGTCAGACTGTTATTACTTTTAATTTACTAATACTTAGACTTACATATTTCTTCTAGTGCATTGTGTTCCCAATAACAATAACTGATGCTGAATGATTATTTAGCTAATGGTTTTGGAGGTTCAAAGTCAAGGGAATTTGCTAGTGGGGGCTTTCTGCACAGTCCTGAGACATGGCAGGGTATCACATGGCAAGACAGAACAACAGCAGAGTGTGTGTGTGTGTGTCCCTGTTTGTGTCTCCTTATAATCTAAATGAGTATTTAATCATGGGGCCCTACATTAATCTTAATCTTCTTCCAAAGATCCTGCTTCTCAATACCATAGTTCCATTAAATTTCCACCCTCTAATCCTATCACAACCAAATTTCAATACATAAATTTTGAAGGGACACATTCTAGCCAAGCACTGTTTTGTTACATATATCCTTTAGTAATTGTTCCTGAGTATTTTTTTTTATAAGATTAACAATTCTGAAAGAACATTTAGTTAGACATAAAATTATTTTCTCAGAAAACAGATAGTATTTATTGATTGTTATCTTGTGAATGAAGAATTTAATTAAAGTTGCTAGATTTAACTAATAATTATATAGAATGCCCAGTTAAATTTGAATTTCAAAGAAATAATAAATACTTTTAAAAGTATAGTTCTATCCCATACAATGTGTAATTTGGGGCATACTTACACTAAAGCATTATTCATTGTTTATTTGAAAATTTTAAGTTAACTTGGTATCTTATATTTAATCTGATATCCTTGAATCTAATGTAATTTATTTTTTTTCTGTTTCTTAAAAGGTTTTAATTAGTATGCTTTTAGAAGATTTTAAGTAATCCATATCTGTTCTTGGGATTATAAAATGTCACCATTGTGTATCTAGTTGTAAATCTATTTGTTTGTAGACCATATTCCATTTCTCTCTCTTTTTTTTTGGAGTGGTTTTTGCTATAGGGCGCATGCGCTCGCCAGAAAGACAGAGATGGAGAGACAGAAAGTGAGAAATAACCCCTGGGGGGATGGCCATGCCACAATCCCTTCGCTTCCATTCTCCTCTCGGGATCTTGGGCACGCACACACACGCACCTGGCGTGAGTTTAAGCCACTGGGTCCAGGACTCGAACTGCAGTGAACTACATGGGAGTCCAGCAACATAGCCATTACTCTAACTCCTGGTCCCTCCATTTCTCTTTATTTCTGAGATTAAAATATCTTACTGTCCATGTAATTTTTCCCAATTCTTTCTAGAACTCATGTTAGACAGCTGTTCTTAACTTTCTTAATATAAGTTCCATGAAAGGTAATTGTACTTTCATACATTCCATCTCTGTCTGTTTGCATCACTTCTGGAAGAAGTTGGTGGCATTTTGTCATGGCAGCCTTAGCCACCTAATTCACCTGCTTTCAAAGAATAGTCTGGTAACGCTGTGCCTTCAATTTATATTTTAACATTTTTGATTCACTATTGACGTTGTTACTCTTATTTATTTTATATTTATTTTGATTTTTTTGGGGGGGTCATCTTGGTCATTTGATGCAGAAATGCTCAGTCTAATAACTCAATATAAGCTTTCAGAGTTATCTTAACTTTTTTTTTTGAGAGGTTTTCGCTATAGGGCGCATGTGCTCGCCAGACAGACAGAGAGAGACAGAGAGACAGAAAGCGAGAAATCACCCCCCAGGGGGGGTGGCCACGCTGCAATCCCTTCTCCTCCATTCTCCTCTCGGGATCTTGGGCACACATGCACATGCACCCGGCGTGAGTTTTAAGGCACCGGGTCCGGGACTCGAACTGCGGTCGACTACATGGGAGTCCAGCGACATAGCCATTACGCTAACTGCTGGTCCCAAGAGTTATCTTTTAATAATGAAAATCATGTAAGATGGACACTGATAAAATCCTTTTACAGCTTCATGTGGACAAAAGAATGACGTCCATTTTCTTCTGTGTTCATTCTTCCATGATTTCACTTGTCTTCTCTGTCCCTCTTATTAATCTTTCTCTTTCTCAATATCTACTCACAACCAATGCTCCAAGTATGTCAAGCCCTTTGAAGTTTCATTTTGTATGCCATGATGTTTCATTTTTAATTGTTTGTCTCCCTACTTTGCTCTCTTGTTGAAGACCTATTTATCAGTGGAGATACTGACCAATTGTGCCCTGTTCTATGAAGAATTTTCTTTTACTTCCTCCTCATTGAAATGGTGAGACTCACTCTTTTGTTCACCAATGTACTTTCTTATATATTTTTCCAATACTTATCACAGATATTAAGCTTTTTCTCCATATTTTTTGCATTATTAAATAGTGAATTATTTGAAGATGAAGGTAGACTATAGTTGTACTCCTATTGAGTGAGGCATGACTATAATTCAGAAGAATAATTCTTAATAGAAGGATTAAAATGAGTAAATGAGAGTATGAAAAAGAATTACTGTGAACCTTTGAGTAATTTTTTATTTCTTATTTAATTTTTTTAACTTTTTTTTTTCTTCCATGTGTGCTCACTAGAGAGAGACAGAAAAAAACAGAGAGAGGGCAAGTGAGAAATCACCTGCAATCATCAGGATGGCCACTCTGCAGTCCTTTCTCCTCAATTAGCCTCTTCAAGTTTTGGGCACACATGAACATGCCCCTGGCACAATTTTCAAGCCTCTACGTCCGGGACTCAAACCATGGTTGGCCATGTGGGATCCAGCACCTTAACCATCACATCACCTGCTGACCCCTATATTTTAAGTTTTAAACAATTTTAACCCCTATAACTCTTCTTTTAGCATTTCTTAAATTTAGAAATTTTATTTCAGTTAAATTGATCTTATTTATTTATTTATTTATTTTTCCAATAGTGTAACAAAGGTTAATTCAAAATAGACATGTTGAAAATGATAGTTAAAAAAAATAGTAAATTTCAACAAATTCTCTTTTTAAATTTACAACAGTGAACATCAAGAATCAGACTAGTTTGACAATCGCTTCAGAAATTTACATTATAGCAATTACTTGCAAGTATTTAATTATTATTATTATTATTATTTTGGGGAGAGGTTTTTGCCATAGGGTGCGTGTGCTCACCAGACAGACAGAGATAGACAGAGAGACAGAAAGCGAGAAATCACCCCCCTAGGGGGGATGGCCATGCCACAATTCCTTCTCCTCCATTCTCCTCTCGGGATCTTGGGCATGCACTCACACACACCTGGCGTGAGTTTAAGCCACTAGGTCCGGGACTCGAACCGCAGTCTGCCACATGGGAGTTCAGCGACATAGCCTTTACGCTAACTGCTGGTCCCGCAAGTATTACATTAAAAAAAAATTCATATAGTAACATTATTTTGTTTCCTAGAGGCTGTCACTCCCTACTTTGCTAATGTTGGGCAAGTTCATGTGCTGTGTATATCACTATTGCCATTGATTAATGTGTTTTAAATACAATTTGGCAAAAATAAACTTTAAATAACTTGATCTCCTTTGTATTTATTAAAAACATAAGTAAAAAATTACTTAAAACTCAAACAGAATTTAGGTCAATGTTTCTTGTACCTAGTTATATAATAGAGTATAGGTAATTACCTTTAGATAACCAACCGGAAGGCACAGGAAGCCCATTTAACAAGAGTTCAGCTCTGCGTAGTCCAGAATACTTATCCTGAAAAGGGCACATATTCAAAGAGAAGAAACAATTATCTACCACTGAAACAGGTAATGAAGTTTTCTATGTGCTATAATTTTAATTTAAAGAGCATGTTTGAAAGGCTAAGAGACCCAGACAGGCAGATATTTCCTTCTTCACAGTTATAAAATCTGTCACATCTTAGAAATACTTCCCCATTGAGTGGCAATCACAATTTTTATTCCAAAGGTTCCACATGCATGGCATATTATGTAATGGACAGCACTTCAGAATAATCTAATGAAAAGAGAACTCTTTTCCATGCTAATAAACTTCAGATTCTGCTTGTTTCAAGAAAATGAATTCAGGCTTTGAACTGCTGAGGTCCACATAAATTCAGGTTATCCATACAGCCGTGCGGAAAATCTCTAAGATGAGTTCTTTATTAATAGCAAGAATGAGTGAGTCACTCAGTTCGTTTAATGATCTGGCCCATAATTTGAATCCATTGAAAGTTGCCTGTTAGCACCTCTGGGAGCCGAGATCAAGCATGACCTTGACTTGTGATAGTCTGAATTAAATCCTTGTATGGTAGTTCCCACACCAGCTTTGTTTTTATCATTTGACATGCAAGAAGAATCCTTAAAAATCCTTATAATTATTACAAACAAGAACATTGTAAGAAAGTGGGAGGAGGGTTATGTTAGCATAAAAAAATTATTTTGAAAGAGAAGAATGAGCAATTTCCCTCTTCTATGAAACTATTAGTAGCTGTCTATTAAAAGTGATTAAGTTCACACAGGTAGTTTTGTTAACCTCTTCAGAACATGCTGTATTCATACTTACTCATTAGATTTTCCAGTGTTTAAAAATATATCTAGAGGGACCAGCAGTTAACGTAATGGCTATGTTGCTGGACTCCCACGTAGTCAACCAAGGTTCGAGTCCCGGACCTGGCGGCTTAAACTCACACCGGGCGCGTGTGAGTGCATGCCCAAGATCCCAAGAGGAGAATGGAGGAGAAGAGATTGTGGCAAGGCCATCCCCCCTGCGGGGTGATTTCTCACTTTCTGTCTGTCTCTCTCTGTCTGTCTGGCGAGTGCACACGCCCTATAGCAAAAACCTCTCCAATATATATATATATATATGAGATATGATTTTGAAAAAGAAAAAAATAGTCTCCACCCATGGGTGAGTTGTCTTGCAACTTAAACTTGTAATAGCTTTAAGGTTTGAAATCCTCATTAATCTTGGCAATAATATTCTACATTTTTAATTTGTCTTAACTGCCATTTATAACTTTGTTTCAAGATCCATATATCTTAACTCTATTATTATTCTTAAATATAGAATTAATTTATAATTTTCTAAATGAATATTATATGATTTTTTGCTTTTGTGACATTTTGCCTCATTTTTTTCCCCCTTCTGCTATCTCACCATTGTGCTATAAGGAAATATTGGGTTGTATATGTTTTTCAATGCAAAAACATGTCTTGACTTTTCCAACAATTCAATAGTATAATGTAATCTCTGAAAAAGTAAAACTGCTTTCAGACCAGCATTTAGTGTAATGGTTATGTCACTAGACTCCCATGTAGTCGACTGTAGTTCAAGTCCCAGACCTGGTGGCTTAAACCCAGGCCAGGCACATGTTCATGCGTGCCCAAGATCCCGCAGAAAGGAGAATGGAGGAGAAGGGATTGCGGCATGGCCATCCCCTCTTGGGGGTGATTTCTCGCTTTCTATCTCACTGTCTCTCTCGGTCTTTCTGGCAAGCACAAGTGCTCTAGCACAGGTGCCTAAAAGAAAAACCCCCGCCCCCCCCCCCCAAAAAAAAAAAAGAGTAAAACTTTTATTAGAAATCAGTCCAGTCTTATATATGTTCTTGGACATATTACTCCTGCAATTTTGTGTCCTTTAACCAGCATCTCTTCTCCACCCCCATCATTCTATTCTTTACCTCCAAAAATTAAACTATTTTAGATTCCACATATAAGTTAGAGTATGTGGTGTTTGTCTTTCTGCACTTAACTCATTTTACTTACCATAGTGCCTTCCAGGTTCATTCATGTTGCAAATGATAGAATGCCTTTCATGCTTAAGGATGAATAGTACTTTATTATTTATATATACCACATTTTCTTCATCCATTTATTCACTGAAAGACACTTAGCTTGATTCTATATCTTGGTTATTGTATAAAATGCTGCAATTTGGGGGTGCAATTTGCAATATGGGGGTACAAATATACTTCAACAAAGTGGTTTCATTTCCTTTGGGTGTAGACCTAATAGTGGGATTTATGAATCATGAAGTATTTATATTTTTTTTTTTTTGAGGAACTTTTATGCTATTTTCTATAATGGCTATACTAATTTATATTCCTAATAATAATAATATGCAAGTATTCCCTGTTTTCCACACCCTTGCCAATGCTTGCCTTTCATATTTTTGATAATAGCCACTTTAATAGATATAATATCTCATGATGGTTTTAATTTGCATTTTCCTGATGATTACTGATGCTGAACAATTTTTTATATACCCATTGACAATTCGTATTGCTTCTTTTGGGAAATGTCTATTCAAGTCTTTTTCCCATTTTTGAATTGAGTCACTTATGTTCTTGCTATTGAGTTATTTGAAACTCTTATACATTTTAGATGTATGGTTTGCCAGTATTTTCTTCCATTTTGTAGGTTGTCTTTCTGCTCTGTTGATTTTTTCTTTGCTTTTTATTTGAAATACTTCCTTTGTCTATTTTCATTTTTATTGCCTGTGCTTTTGGTGTCATAGTAAAGAAAGTAATTGCCCAGGCAGGGTCAGGAGGTGGTATAGTGGTTAAAGCACTGGATCTCATAGGACCACAAGGGTAATTGCTTGGTTCAACTTCCAGATTTGGTGATTTGAAAAGACTCACCAGGAAAATGTGTGTGTGTGTGTGTGTGCCCCAAATCCAAAAAGGACACTCAAAGAGAAAAGGTTGAGATATGGTCATCACTCTTGGGAGGGGTGATTCTTCACTTTTCCTCTCTGTGTCTCTCCAGTGAATGCACATACCACATAGAAAAAAAAATTATACCCAGACCAATATCATGGAGTTTTTCTCCTGTGTAGTTTTACTTGTCCAAGTCTTAGCTGTACATGTTGGTGTTTTTTGTTTGTTTGTTTGTTTGTTTGTTTGTTTTTGCCATAGAGTGTGGGCACTCCCCAGAGAGAAACAGCGCTCCCCCCAGAGACAAATATAGAGAGAGAGAGAGAGAGAGAGAGAGAAAACTGGAAAGTGAGAAATCACCCCTCCCTGCAGGTGATGTTCATGTGTCAGTCTCCTTATCTGTAGGGTTTTAACCAATTTTTGAGTTAATTTTTATATGTAGTGTGTGCTATAGGTCTAATTTCAATCTGCATATGGAGATAGCGGCTTTTTTTTTCCAGCAAAATTAATTGATGATATTGTCTTTTCTCAGTTGTTTTCTTGGCTCTTTTGATGAAAATCAGCTGACCATAAATATTAGGGTTTATTTTTGGGTTTTTCACTAGCTTCATAAGGAAAATCTGTCTAAATTATCTAGGGTTGATGTAACCATGTGCCACAAACTGGGTGGCTTAGAATAATAGAAATCTATAGTATGGTAGTTCTGGAGGCTAGATACATGAAGTCAAGGCATCAGTGGGACAACATTCCCTCTACAACCTAGAGGGAAATCTTTTGATGCCTTGTCCTAGCTTCTGCCAGTTGGCAGTCTGTGGCATACTTGATTTGTGATGCATCACTCTAGTCATCCATCTTACATGGCATTCTCCCTGTGTTCCTCCACAAAGTCTTCTCAGTTTATGTATCTTTCTCTGTGTCTGAATTCCCTTTTTTTTAAAAAAAAAATCACACCAGTCATCTTGAATTTTGGCCCATCCTAATGAGTTCTTTTTAACTTTATTATTACCTCTTTTAAGACCCTATCCTGCGATACTAGCGGTTAGGATTTCAACATGTGGAGGGGGCACAATTCAGTCCATAACCAAAGGTAATTTAAAATGTCATATTGGCATTTTTTTAAAATCTTTTTGATTTTTGCACTTAAAATTTTTATTTGTTACTTGAAGTATTTTAGATAGGTCTTTGAATCCAGAGGTAAATTTCTTTTCTGATAAGTGTGTGAAGACAAGGATAAGAAATAGGCAGTAGAGAGGCAATGATTTTACATAAAAATGCTTCACTTCATGAATCTAACAGAGGAAAAAAATATATCAGGGATGATAACTTTAAAACAACTTGAAAAGAGAAAATGATTAATATTATAAAAACATTGTTAAAATTAGTTGTGCCAAGTGCTACTGCTTTCATCCATTGACTTTTGCTATTATTTTTCATTGCTTTATAAAACAGAATTGATTTGATTTGATTTGATTGAAGTATTTTTTCTTTCAGTACCTATATTTTATTAGAAACAGTATAAATTTGGAGAATGTATAGTACAGACTAATTTAAAATTTTTCATATTTCTTAATTTTAAGCATCTCTAAACTTCTAACTTAAAATTCCAACCTGTTGGGGGTGCTGTGAAGCTGTTTTATACTTTTAGCACCCTCTATGGCTTATGGGTTCAGGATTTGAAATTTATAGTGTTTTGTTTTTGTTTGTTTGTTTTTAGTTTTGAGTTAGTGAACAGCAGAGTGAATTTCTTGAGTAACATGAGTTATATGACAAACCCATCTTCCATGACATTCCCAACAACTTTCAGTCAGATAGAGTTCAATACTGAAATTATTGTAAGACTGTAAAGTGAGAAATTAAGTATCTGAAGTCAAAAAGAAATTGAATAAGTCTCTTATTTATGAAAGTTCTTGCCAAGTAAAAATGACAGAGGGAATTCTCTTTGAGGGCTACACACAGAGAATTCATGGAAAGGAGTCTGGACGGGAAAAAGGCTCTTTGTGACCAGATGAACAGAAATTTTAGATGAGTACCAGATATTGTTTTTGAATGTATTAGCATGGAATGATTGAAACCAATCTTTTTTCCAGGTTTATAATGGACCCTGAAGTATGATTTTACTTGATTTGTGACTCTATAACAAATCTGTTGAAATAGTTGGTTAATTTAATTTTCCATAGTTCATTAGGACAACTATATATGTAGATTAATTAGGCAGTCTCATCAAGACAATTGTTAGGTTCTAAAAATATTGATTCTTGAAAATGCAAGATTTTCTAATCATATCTAACCATGTGGTTGTTCAGACAGAACAGTGGTAAACTGAGTTTCTATTTTCACACTTCTTTAATATTGACTGTCTTTAAAAAACAAATATATTTGTACCTATCTATTGCATTTTCAAAACATAATAAATAAGGAGAACATAAGTATGTTTTCCAAGTCACTTCTACTAAGAAGTCACTATGGAATTATAATATACATATATCTTTTATGAAAGATGTGCATCCAGATATGGTTGCTCTTCCACATCTTCAATACACAGGCAGCCTGTTAAGTTTCTGGTGTAGCTTTCAAGAAATGATAGAATTCAAGATGGGAATAGTTTCTCAGTTATTACGTTGCCAGTTTCATAATCAATTCATGACTCTGTGTATGTGGTCAATTGCAGTATTTCTAATCTCTCCCAGGACTAGTCAATTTCAAATATTTCTAAATTGAAATACATTAATCTCTTTGGCCTGACTTCACTAAAAAGTATTTATGGAACAGGTTAATTGGAGCCAACAGATCCGTGACTATGAGCCAGTCATTTTGAATGATATAGGTAGTATTAACTCATGCTAGAGTATAGCAAACTCATTTTCCTGAGCCAGTGCCATATTTACATTCAGGATCTGCACTGTGATTGAAGGAGTCCTTTAGGAGTAAAATGAATCACACTTCACCACTATTTACAGAAGAGAAAGAAGAATAAACCAAATATAGAAGATGAGCATCGTACAAACCATCAGAAGGTGCTCAACTCCTGCGTGTGTTGAAAGAAGTCGGTAAATCTAGAGGGCTTTGAAATGATGTAGTTCACCTGCCTTTGGCTCAGTATAGTTTTAGGCAGCTCTCTCTGCAGAGAAAGCGTATCCACATTTTTTAATAGTGGTTCTCATGATTAGAAATTTGTGTTGTACAGTCACATGGATTTTTATTGAAAATTGTTGAGAGTCTCCACGTTTAGGGTGTAACTACTAGCCCTGACTCCAGAGTGATTCAAATGATTATGCAACATTTATTCTTCTCTTTTGTTCCCTTATCAGGAGTCTTTCATAATGCTTCATGTTTCATGGTGTAATATTAGTGAAATTAGCTTTGAATTGCTTGAAATTTTATAATTAATTTTTCAGTTTCAATTATGATTCGCAGTCTACTAGCCTGGCACCTGCTGGCAGGCAATTATACAAAGTCAGCAAAGGATATGTGGTAAGGTTTTTCTTCGTGCACTTTTTCTAGTGAAGTATGTTTTCCCCTTACCTTTGCCCTTGCCTTGTAAGTCACAGTTGAGACATATGCTGAGGTTAAGTTGGCTTTCTGGGCTATAGACCCTTTCTCCAGTGTATGGACTTCATAGTCTTATTTTCTACTTGTCTGCGTTTTTGGTTAAACTCTACTTTTATTTGTAAAATGAAATTGTCTTTGGAACTTTTAATCCTCATTTCCATAATTCTGCCCTCCATCTCTTTTATTGGAGCAATTGGAGATGCTCTGTCTATCCTGATCTTTAACCTGGCTCCATGAGGTTGCCATTCATTTGTGCATTTACCGAATATATATTTTTAAATGTCCCCTATTATTGTTATGAATCCTTAATTAATCAACAGTTGCACACATATGGGCCTTGTTATTAGCAGTGTAAGATGTTATGAGATGTAACCAGAAAGATGTCAACACTCTTGTCGGATTAGTGGTTATCTTTTTTTTTTTTTCTTGCAGATGTAATCACAGTCCTTTTCAATCTCCCACAGAAGAAGTAGAAAATGGATGCAAAACAATAACTAACAAACAAGGCCCTTATTTGTCTGACTCAAGTGTCCTTGAATGTACTTAGGTAGCATCAATAATGGTTGATGCTTTTATTGCATTTACTGCGTACCAAGGAGTATTCCAAGTGCTTTGTTTTAATCTTCATAACAACCTTATGAAAGTGTAACTATTATTACTATTGCTTTTAAGATGAGTGGGAAAATAAGCAGCACAGATTTTTTTTTTTCAGAGAGATTTTTTTCTACAGGGCACGTGTGCTTGCCAGAGACACAGAGAGAGACAAAGTAAGGGAGAAATCACCCCTCAGGGCAGATGACCACACCTCGATCCCTTCTCCATTTTCCTCTCTGGAATTTGGGCACATAAGCACATTCGCCCAGCATGAGTTTTAAGCTGCTGGGTCCAGGACTCAAACCACGGTCTACTATGTGGGAGTCCAGCAACATAACCATTATGTCATCTGCTAGTCTCAAGCACAGAAAATTTAAGAAACTTTCCAACCTTATTCAGCAAAGGAGTGGTGAGGTTGTGATTTGAACCAGCCAGTCCAGTTTTAGGCTATTTCTATTTCTATTTACATGTTTACTTATATTTATTAAAAAGGCACTGTGGGCGCAGCTGTTGTGGCACAGTGGTAACATAAGTGCCCTGCAAGGCTGGAGGGCATATGGCTGACCACGGTTTCAATTCCCGAGTTGGTCTGCAGATACAGATGAACTGCATCTGCAGTTGTTTAGGACCCTGAAGAACTGGAAGGCTGGGTAAAGAGGATTGAAGTGTAAAGGACTCTGTCAAGGGTGCCTCTCTTTTTCTATCTAAGTACTAAACAAACAAACAAAAAAATGAATAAAGAATACTAAAAAAAAAAAAAAAGGTACCGTGACAAGTTTTATTTAGTTTAGTTTTAGTTTCTGCTATAGGGCACACGTGCTTGCCAGAGAAAAACAGAGAGAGAGAGAGGGAAAGTGAGAAGTTATTCCCAAGGAGGATAGTCATGACACAATCTCTTTTTTATTCTCCTCCTGGAGTTTTGGGCACACACATACACACACACAGTGTATTTTCCAAGCTGCCACATGTAGGACTTGAACATCACACTCAGCCATGTGGGATCCAGCTGCTTAGCCTCCATGCTACCCACCTGACCCACTGTACCATGTTTTAAAGGTGCTATTACAACATCTTTATAATAGCTTCTATGTATGTACCTTTTTCTCAACTGGATAGATCCATTTATATTTTTCTTTCTGACTAGATGGAGAGTTTCTTAAAGATGTAGACAACCAATATTTTTCTTTTTAGAATATGTGGCATATAATTGATGCTTTATTTATTCTTGTTGAGCAAGAGTTTTAAAGAATTAAGAAAATCATAGAAAGTAAATAGACTTGCCTCATCTTAGTTAATAGTGCAGGTGATGGTCAGCCTGCTATGTGCTTATGTGAGTCTAAAACCTCACTACCTATCTAAATAGCAGTTGATAGGCAACACTTCATGGAGATGCAGCAGAATGCTGCCAATGCCACTTCCATGAGTCAGACTGATGCAATGTAAAGGTATGAGAAACCTCTACCAAGTCACACTTGCGTGGAAATCGAAATATTTGTCTTTGCCTCTATCCCTACATGGTACTAAGTGACTGCTCTAAAATATAGGTAAACAGTTTTCTATATTTCTGCATTGTGAACAGTGTAGAGCTCAACAGGATCACAGCTGAAGAGAAATGACTCAAGCTGAATTATGGAGGCCTCATGCTTCCCAATCATTCTGAAAAGTGCACTAAAAATGCAGATATAAGAGTTCAATCTCAAGAGAGAAGAAAAGATAGTTCCAGATGCACAAACTGAAATTATTTTTAAAAAGCAGTAATTCTAATAATAATACCATCTGCTTTCTAATTAAAATAAACCCTCAAATGCAGAATAACAAGCCAGGGCAGATTAAATTTGGAATAGATTTTTTTTTCCCCCAAATTAGGATACCTTGCTTCTCTAGCACTTAATGGAACTGTGAAAGTTATGGAAATAGTTAAGAAGCTTGAATCTAGAATTAAGCTTTTGCCTTAAAATTTTAACTTTAGTCTTACTTTGAAAAAGCTTTTGCTTCATTTCTTCCCCATTCATAACAGCCAAATTTTTTTGTCTGAGGTAAGAGAGAGATATAGAACCTGGAATAACTGACTAAAATAAAGATAGTCAATTCAGTGGTCAACCAGAAGTCTTCAGGGAGTGTTTGCTTCCCTCTCTGTGTTTGCAGTTGCTAGGTGGCCAGGCCTGTGTGTCTATGCCATGACTGTCTTTATTCTGCAGTTGCAGGAGTGCTCCTTGTACTGGCTCTCTCTGTCTCAGAGTTCAAAATGTTATATTATGAAAGAAAAACCTCAGATCTCAGCTGACTGGATGAACTGTGTGCTAATATGATAATATTGTAGACAGTTCTATGGAAATTCTCCCAAATAATTATTTCCCTTTCTTTATGCACAACATGTAGCAGAGAATAGTCAATAGGAGAGAAGACTAGCTTGTAAGAAGGAAAGGAATACATGGAAGAAGTTAAAAGAAAGCAAAAGGAAAATGTCTCTGACATTGTAAGGAAGAAGCTAGCCACACCCCATTAGACAAAGCTGCAATTTTCTTGCAGTGTCCATCCCTCTCAAAGTTCAAGTTTACCTGATCTTCTACCTTGTCTTTTCCACTTCACCAGAACATCCAGAGGTGATCACTGCCATGGTTTAACTCACTATAATTTAATTCTTGACATCTCTTTTTCTTCCACAATGCTTTCCAAGGTGACAAGTTGCTTACCTGGTAGTAGTCTAGTGCAGAGAGACCAGGAAGTCGTCTATTTCCAAATCAGTGCTTTCCCTTCCTTCCCCTTCCTGCTCTTTTCTGGCACTTCTCTGTTACTTCCCTAGGCTGTGTAAGTCTAGAGATGACACGATGGTATAAATTTTCTTCCTTCCAGAAAGAAAAAAAATAAAGTATGATTGACCCCTGTCATATCAATGGAGTGATGAATCGGGTGTCAGTGCAGTACTTGCCTCCCCATAAAGAGCCAACCATCTGTATAACTGCCAAAAAATACAAATAAAAGCTAATGCAATGCACAACATTTCCCTCAGCATTCTCATTAAAGAGTTTGCCTACAAACAAAGCTAATGACAGTTATTATACAGATTAAATTATGTTTATCAAATTATTCAAATAAATTAATAAAAATTACAGCATGGCACAAATTTCTAAGCAGTCAAAGAAAGAAAAGGCAAAAGCTGTAGCGATCACCAGCCCTGCTGTTTCTGTGTGGTGCTGCTAGCAATTTAGGAGTTCTTTGCAGACTGCAGCAACCTCCAAATTAAAGAGGACCTTATAGTAACTACGCTGCATATAATGCTTTACCATTTTCAGAGCCCTTTCAGCATATTTTCTCAACAATAACTCATGGGGAATGTAACTCCTCATTTTATAGGTATAAAATTTAGGACTCTGAGTGGCGTAATACTAAGGGAGAAATTTGAGCTAGTAGGCAAGCTTCAGACAACTGGCTTTGTTACAGACTGAATGTGTCCCCCTAAATCCGTATGTTAAAATCCTAGCCGAATGTGATTTTTTTTTTGTTTTTATTTTTGTTTTTTGGTGATGGGGCTTTTGGTAATCTTTTTTAAAATTTATTTTTGTTCTTTTTTTAATTTCATTTTTTTATAAATTCAATTACCTTTTTTAGCTTACAAAGTGAATATTTCACTATGTGAACATTTCTCCCTAGTCCAGTTGGTTAAACTATAAAATTATCTTCAACAGATAATACCACATTTCTTTGTCCCATTAATGCTTTGCCTCCCTAGTTTTCTTCTAAATGTCCTTCCTCAGGCCCTACTCTTCTACACACACTATATCTGGTATTTACACCCATTTATTGTGTTTGTATATCCTTTAGTCAATCAGTTTCAGTCATAGAGTGTGGACACTTGGTGAGTTAGTTGAGGTCATGAGGGTGGGGTCCTCATGATGGAATTAGTGACCTTCTAAGCATAGATGTGAGCAATTACTCTCTCTTTC